>NC_090443.1:308698038-309043471 GCF_031143425.1 Pleurodeles waltl | reverse complement strand
ATGCCCACTCCGCCGGCTCCATTCGGAGCCGGCTTCCTCGTGGGGAGGGGTTTCCCGCTGGGCTGGCTGGCGGCCTTCTGGCGGTCGCCCGCCAGCCCAGCGGGAAAGCCAGAATGGCCTCCGCGGTCTTTCGACCGCGGAGCGGCCATATGGCGGTTCCCTCCAGGCGGGCGGCGCCCGCCGCCCGCCGGGGTCAAAATGACCCCCATAGTTACACAGTACTTATACACAAGTAAAGACAATACTCAGTGTTACCAAAAATAAAGCTATTTATTTGGGTGACACAGAACCAAAAATATCTTAGAGACAATACTTCTGGAGGTAAGTATTATACAAAATATATACACTAGACACCAAAATTAGACAAGTAAATAGTCATAGAACAATGCAAACAATAGGAACTGCTATAGGTGGCAATGGGAGAAAATAGGTCTGGGGGCAACACAAGCCATACACTAAGAAAGTGGAATGCGAATCACAAATTCCCCCCTAGACAAGTGTAGTGTGTGCAGAATTGCTGGGAGAGTAAGAATACATTAAAGGTAAGTAAATTACCCCAACCCAGAGCCCAGAAAAGCAGGAGTAAAGTACTGCAAGTTTCCTTAGGACACACTACACCTCGTGATTGGGATTTTGCAGCAGCCAACCAAGTCTGCAAAGAACAACTGCTGGATTCTGAAGACCTGCAAAGTAAGGGGACCAAGTCCAGAAGTTGCAAGAAGTTCCAGGAAGGACAGGAGCCCCAGCCAACCCAGAAGAGTGTGCAAAAGAAGAGTCCACGGTTCGTCGAAGACTGTAGAAATGCACCCTAGGAAGATGCCAGTGGGTTCCTGCATGATGCAAAGGATGTCACACGACGCGAAGATCGTTGCAGATGTGATTTCATGTTGGAAGTCGCCAACAAGTGTTGGCTACGACAAAAGTGAGCTTTGCGTCCAAATGACACTGGATGGGCCCAGGAGGGACTTGGGGGCCTCAACTCTGTGTGAGGAGGAAAAGGGAGCTCTCAGCACTTTAGAGAACCCTCAGGATGCCAGACTGCATTCCCTGAGGTCCTAGGACACGGTGACAAAGGAGGTGCAAAACGCGGTTGATGTAGCACAACAAAGGAAGGTCCCACGCCACCAGAGAACAACTCAGCAAGGTGAGCGTCACAGGATGGAGTGTGGGGTCCTGGGCCAGGCTGTGCACAAAGGAATTTTGCAAATACTGCACAGAGGCCTTAGGAGGTGACGAAGACGCAGTACACAGGGGTGCGGTCGCTTTCTGGGAAGGCAAGGTCTTACCTCCTCCAAATTGCGTCAGCAGGACCTCAAGACAGTCTATATCGATGATGTCCACCCTCTGTGTCCTTAGGATCAGGCTCGTCACTGTGAGAGGAGTCCAAGGGTACCGGCCATAGTCTTGGAAAGTGCCTGCTGGAGCAGGGGAGTGACTCCGTCACCCCACAGGAGATTTCTTCGGTCCTTCTGGTGCAGGATGAAGACAGGGAGTCCTCAGAGCGTGCACACCATGGAAACTGTTGCAGGTGCTGACTTGGACCTGAGATGGCTGAAGAAAAGTATCTCTTGTGGATACTTTGTTGCAGTTACAGCGTTTCTTGGAGCAGGCTGCAGTTGATCCAAGGTCAAAGGAAGCTGAAGTTGTGGCAAAGGATTCCTGAAGGAAACTTGCAGGCAGAATCTGAAGAGAACCCACAGGAGAGGCCCTAAATAGCCGTGGGAGAGGGATTGGATACCTTATCAGGTATGGACCTATCAGGAGGGGTCTCTGACGTTACCTGCTGGCTCCGGCCTCTCAGAGGCCTCCAGAGTGCCCCCACACCTTGTAAAGCAAGATGGCTGAAGTCTGTGACACCCTGCAGGAGCTCTGGGCACCACCCCTAGCGTGGTGATGGACAGGGGTGTGGTCACTCCCCTTTCCTTTGTCCAGTTTCACACCACAGCAGGGGACTGTGGGAGGCTGGCCTGGGTTTTAGTGGGTACCTGATGGTACTTACACCTTGTGCCAGGTCCAGTTATCCCTTATTAGTAGATTAGCAGTGTTCTAGCAGCTTGGGCTGATAGAGGTAGCTATAGCAGAGCAGCTTTGGCTGAACTAGGAGACATTCAAAGCTCCTACTATGCCACTTATATCATATAGCACTATATAATAAGACTTACAATACTCAGAGTTACTAAAAATAAAGGTACTTTATTTTAGTGACAATGTGCCAAAAATATCTAAGAGGATATACTCCCTTAGGAGGTAAGTAAAATACACAAAATATACACACAAACCAAAATTAGGTAAGCAAACAGTTAGAAAAGTAGTACAAACACTACAATAAAATAGGATGCAATAGGCCTCGGGACAACACAAACCATATACTAAGAAAGTGGAATGCGAACCACGAATGGACCCCAGGCCTAGTGTAGTGTGTAGAGGGTTGCTGGGAGTGTAAGAAAACACTAAGGGTGTCCAAGATACCGCACCCCCAAGACCCTGAAAAGTAGGAGCAAATTTACCCTACTACCCCAGAATCACACTAAAGTTGTGATATTAGATTCTGCAAAGGCAACAACTGACTGCACAGCACTGAAAACAGGTGCCTAGACCTGAGGACCTGTAAAGGAAGGGGACCCAATCCAAGAGTCACGCAAGTGTCCAGGGGGGGCAGGAGCCCACTAAACCCCGGATGAATTTGCAAAAGGGCTGCCTCCAGGTGGAAGAATCTGAAGATTCTGCAACAACGGAAGATGCAAGGAACTTCTCCTTTGCACAGAAGATGTCCCACGGCGTGCTGGAGGCTGCAGAGTTGTTTCCACACAGAAAGACCACAAACAAGCCTTGCTAGCTGCAAGAGTCGCAGTTGAAGAAAATGGGTGGTGCTCAGGCCCAGGATGGACCAGGTGGTCGCCCCTTGGAGGAGGAGACAGAGGGGGCACTCAGCAACACAGTGAGCCCACGAAGAAGCAGGCAGCACCCGCAGAAGTATTCGAACAGGCATTTTAAGAAATCTGAGCACGGCGGTCGTCTCAACACTGCAAAGGAGGGTCCCACGAAGCAGGTGGTCAAATAAGCGACCTGGGCTATGCTGTGCACGAAGGGTTCCTTGCAAAAGTGCACAGAAGCCCTAGCAGCTGCAATTCACGCAGTACACAGGATTACTGTCTGGCGTGGGGAGACAAGGACTTACCTCCACCAAATTTGGACAGAAGGACCACTGGACTGTCGGGGTCACTTGGATCCAGCTCCTGTGTTCCAGGGACCACGCTCGTCAAGATGAGAGGGGACCCAGGGGACCGGTGATGCAGAAATTTGGTGCCTGCGTTGGCAGGGGGAAGATTCCGTCGACCCACGGGAGATTTCTTCTTGGCTTCCAGTGCAAAGTGAAGGCAGATAACCCTCAGACCATGCACCACCAGGAAACAGTTGACAAAGCCGGCAGGATAAGGCGCTACAATGTTGCTGGTAGTCGTCTTGCTACTTTGTTGCGGTTTTGCAGGCATCCTGGAGCAGTCAGCGGTCGATGCTTGGCAGAAGTCGAAGAGGGAAGTGCAGGGAAGCTCTGGTGAGCTCTTGCATTCATTATCTGAGGAATACCCCAGAGGAGAGACCCTAAATAGCCAGAAAAGGAGGTTTGGCTACTAAGAAAGGAGGCTTGGCTACTGAAAAAGGTAAGCACCTATCAGGAGGGGTCTCTGACGTCACCTGCTGGCACTTGCCACTCAGAGCAGTCCATTGTGCCCCAACACCGCTGAATCCAAGATGGCAGAGGTCTGGGACACACTGGAGGAGCTCTGGGCACCTCCCCTGGGAGGTACTGGTCAGGTAGTGGTCACTTCCCTTTCCTTTGTCCAGTTTCGCACCAGAGCAGGGCTGGGGGATCCCTGAACCGGTTTAGACTGGCTTATGCAGAGATGGGCACCATCTGTGCCCATCAAAGAACTTCCAGAGGCTGGGGGAGGCTACTCCTCCCCAGCCCTTCACACCTATTTCCAAAGGGCGAGGGTGTAACACTCTCTCTCAGAGGAAATCCTTTGTTCTGCCTTCCTGGGACTGGGCTGCCCAGATCCCAGGGGGGCAGAAAGCTATCTGAGGGGTTGGCAGCAGTAGCAGCTGCAGTGGAAACCCCAGAAAGGCAGTTTGGCAGTACCCAGGTACTGTGCTAGAGACCCGGGGATGCATGGAATTGTCCCCCCAATACCAGAATGGTATTGGGGTGACAATTCCATTATCCTAGACATGTTACATGGCGTTGTTCGGAGTTACCATTGTGACGCTACACATAGGTAGTGACCTATGAGTGGTGCACACGTGTAATGGTATCCCCGCACTCACAAAGTCCGGGTAATTTGCCCTGAACAATGTGGGGGCACCTTGGCTAGTGCCAGGGTGCCCACACAGTATGTAACTTGGCACCTAACCTTCACCAAGTGAGGGTTAGACATATAGGTGACTTATAAGTTACTTAGGTGCAGTGAAAATGGCTGTGAAATAATGTGGACGTTATTTCAATCAGGCTGCAGTGGCAGTCCTGTGTAAGGATTGTCTGAGCTCCCTATGGGTGGCAAAAGAAATGCTGCAGCCCATAGGGATCTCCTGGAACCCCAATACCCTGGGTACCTAAGTACCATAAACAAGGGAATTATAAGGGTGTTCCAGTGGGCCAATGAGAATTGGTAAAATTAGTCACTAGCCTGCAGTGACAATTTTAAAGCAAAGAGAGAGCATAAACACTGAGGTTATGGTTAGCAGAGCCTCAGTGATACAGTTAGGCACCACACAGGGAACACATACAGGCCACAAACATATGAGCACTGGGGTCCTGGCTAGCAGGATCCCAGTGAGACAGTCAAGACACCCTGACATATACTCACAAACAGGCCAAAAGTGGGGGTAACAAGGCTAGAAAGAGGTAACCTTCCTAAAGGTCCTGGCTAGCAGGATCCCAGTGACACAGGCAAAAACAAACTGACACACAAGTAGAAATGGGGGTAACACGCCAGGCAAGATGGTACTTTCCTACAGGGACAAGGAGTCCATGAACCGGTGTAGACTAGCGAATGTAAGAAGGGCACCATTTGTGCCCTTCAAAGCATTTCCAAAGGCTGGGGGAGGCTACCCCTCCCCAGCCTGTAACACCTATTTCCAAAGGGAGAGGGTGTGACAGAGGAAATGCTTTGTTCTGCCTTCATGGGACTGGGCTGCCCAGACCCCAGGAGGGCAGGACCCTGTCTGTGAGGTGGCAGCAGATGTAGCTGCAGTGCAAGACTCAGAGAGCTGGTTTGGCAGTATTGGGGGTCCATGGTGGAGCTCCCAGGATGCATGGAATTGGCCCCCCAATACCAGGTTTGGAATGGGGGACAATTCCATGATCTTAGACGTTACATGGCTATATTCGGAGTTACCATTGTGAAGCTACATATAGGTATTGAACTATATGTAGTGTACGCGTGTAATAGTGTCCGCCCACTCACAACGTCTGGGGAAATGGCCCTTGTGAGAAAGTAGCTTCCCCCAGAGCATGCACCACCTGGAAACAGTCGAGAAAGCTGGCAGAATGAAGCAATACAAGGTTGATAGTAGTCATCTGGCTACTTTGTTGCGTTTTTGCAGGCGTCCTGAGCAGTCAGTGGTCGATCCATTGGCAGAAGGTGAAGAGGGAGATGCAGAGGAACTCTGGTGAGCTCTTGCATTCGGTATCTAAAGAATTCCCCAAAGCAGAGAACCTAAATAGCCAGAAAAGGAGGTTTGGCTACCTAGGAAGGAGGATTGGCTACTAAGAGAGGTAAGAGCCTATCAGAAGGAGTCTCTGACGTCACCTGCTGGCACTGGCCACTCAGAGCAGTCCAGTGTTCAGCAACACCTCTGAATCCAAGATGGCAGAGGTCTGGGGCACACTGGAGGAGCTCTGGGCACCTCCCCTGGGAGGTGCAGGTCAGGGGAGTGGTCACTCCCCTTTCCTTTGTCCAGTTTCGCACCAGAGCAGGGCTGGGGGATCCCTAAACCGGTGTAGACTGGCTTATGCAGAGATGGGCAGCATCTGTGCCCATCAAAGCATTTACAGAGGCTGGGGGAGGCTACTCCTCCCCAGCCATCACACCTATTTCCAAAGGGAGAGGGTGTTACACCCTCTCTCAGAGGAAATCCTTTGTTCTGCCTTCCTGGGCCAGGGCTGCCTGGACCCCAGGGGGGCAGAAACCTGTCTGAGGGGTTGGCAGCAGCAGCTGCAGTGGAGACCCCGGAAAGGCAGTTTGGCAGTACCCAGACCTGTGTAAGAATTGTCAGAGCTCCCTATGGGTGGCAAAATAAATGCTGCAGCCCATAGGGATCTCCTGGAGCCCCAATACCCTGGGTACCTCAGTACCATATACTAGGGAATTATATGGGTGTACCAGTATGCCAATGTGAATTGGTAAATTTAGTCACTAGCCTGATAGTGACAAATTTGGAAAGCAGAGAGAGCATAACCACTGAGGTTCTGGTTAGCAGAGCCTCAGTGAGACAGTTAGGCATCACAAAGGGAACACATACCTATAGGTCACAAACGTATGAGCACTGGGGTCCTGACTAGCAGGGTCCCAGTGACACATAACAAACATACTGACAACATAGGGTTTTCACTATGAGCACTGGGCCCTGGCTATCAGGATCCCAGTGAGACAGTGAAAACACCCTGACATATACTCACAAACAGGCCAAAAGTGGGGGTAACAAGGCTAGAAAGAGGCTACTTTCTCAAATCCTCCACTCCAGCAATCACCAAACCCCCCCTAGAGTCACAGTGCCCACCAAACCCAACCCCCCAAAGTCACAGCGCCCCCCACCCTCCCCAGAGTCACAGCACTCCCAACCCCTACCCCCAGCATACATGCTCACGCACCACGCATACACCCATATACTTGCACTTCCCATACACCCAATCAATTACACTTCCATACACGCATTCACTAACACACATCCATACACACATTCACTCAGACACATCCATACACTCATTCACTCACACACATCCATACACGGATTAACTCACACATATCCTTATATGCATTCACTCACACACATCCATACACTCATTCAGTAACATGCATACTGCCCAAGTTGTGGCAGATATCCGGCAGTGTCCATAATATGCCAGTCAGAAGACCGCCAGCACTGGCGGTCTCTTGGTGCCCGGGGCTTTGGCGGTCTCGCTTTGAGACCTCTAAAGTCATAATGAGGGCCTAGGTCTTTGTTCTCATGGGCAAGGATGGGGTGGTCAACAGGGTAGACTACCTGGAACAGGGGTTATCAGCCGATTCCCTGCTCTGGGTCTCAGTGGGGAAACGTGGGGACCGCAGTGTGGAAACTAAACGCATGGAATCTGAGGGATGTAGACGTGGCCTGAAAAATCCAAATAGATGCTATTCTTCACTTTGCTAAAAATGAGGGCTCTGTGGAATCTATGAGGTAGAAAAGATAGAAGAACTTGAGCACCAGCTGTGACACTTGGAAGACTCAAACCATGACCAGCCGAACCCACAGACCTTCAGACAAACTGGGGTGCTACTGTAGGAGGCTGGACTGGCTTGTAGTGAGTACCAAGGGGTACTTGCACCTTGCACCAGGCCCAGGTATCCCTTATTAGTGTAGAGGGATGTCTAGCAGCTTAGGCTGATAGAAAAGGTAGCTTAGCAGAGCAGCTTAGGCTGAACTAGGAGACGAGTGAAGCTCCTACAGTACCACTAGTGTCATTTGCACAATATCATAAGAAAACACAATACACAGATATACTAAAAATAAAGGTACTTTATTTTTATGACAATATGCCAAAGTATCTCAGTGAGTACCCTCAGTATGAGGAAATCAAATATACACAAGATATATGTACACAATACCAAAATATGCAGTAATAGCAATAGAAAACAGTGCAAACAATGTATAGTCACAATAGAATGCAATAGGGGCACATAGGGATAGGGGCAACACAAACCATATACTCTAGAAGTGGAATGCGAACCACGAATGGACCCCAAACCTATGTGACCTTGTAGAGGGTCGCTGGGACTGTAAGAAAACAGAGAGGGTTAGAAAAATAGCCCACCCCCAGACCCTGAAAAGTGGGTGCAAAGTGCACCTAAGTTCCCCAAAGAGCACAGAAGTCGTGATAGGGGAATTCTGCAGGAAAGACCAACACCAGCAATGCAACAACGATGGATTTCCAGACGAGAGTACCTGTGGAACAAGGGGACCAAGTCCAAAAGTCACGATCAAGTCGGGAGTGGGCAGATGCCCAGGAAATGCCAACTGTGGGTGCAAAGAAGCTGCCACCGGATGGTAGAAGCTGTGGATTCTGCAAGAACGACAAGGGCTAGAAACTTCCCCTTTGGAGGATGGATGTCCCACGTCGTGAAGAGTCGTGCAGAGGTGTTTTTGTGCAGAAAGACCGCCAACAAGCCTTGCTAGCTGCAAAGGTCGCGGTTAAGGTTTTTGGATGCTGCTGTGGCCCAGGAGGGACCAGGATGTCGCCAATTGCATGAGGAGACAGAGGGGGCGTCCAGCAAGACAAAGAGCCCACTCAGAAGCAAGCAGCACCTGCAGAAGTGCCGGAACAGGCACTACAAAGTGGAGTGAACCGGAGCTCACCCGAAGTTGCACAAGAGGGTCCCACGAAGCCAGAGGACAACTCAGGAGGTCGTGCAATGCAGGTTAGAGTGCCGGGGACCAAGGCTTGGCTGTGCACAAAGGAAATCCTGGAAGAGTGCACAGGAGCCGGAGTATCTGCAAAACACGCGGTTCCCAGCAATGCAGTCTAGCGTGGGGAGGCAAGGACTTACCTCCACCAAACTTGGAGTGAAGAGTCACTGGACTGTGGGAGTCACTTGGACAGAGTTGCTGAGTTCAAGGGACCTCGCTCGTCGTGCTGAGAGGAGACCCAGAGGACTGGTGATGCAGTTCTTTGGTGCCTGCGGTTGCAGGGGGAAGATTCCGTCGACCCACAGGAGATTTCTTCGGAGCTTCTAGTGCAGAGAGGAGGCAGACTATCCCCACAGCATGCACCATCAGGAAAACAGTCGAGAAGGCGGCAGGATCAGCGTTACAAGGTAGCAGTAGTCATCTTTGCTACTTTGTTGCAGTTTTGCAGGCTTCCAGCGCGGTCAGCGGTCGATTCCTTGGCAGAAGGTGAAGAGAGAGATGCAGAGGAACTCTGATGAGCTCTTGCATTCGTTATCTAAGGAATTCCCCAAAGCAGAGACCCTAAATAGCCAGAAAAGGAGGTTTGGCTACCTAGGAGAGAGGATAGGCTAGCAACACCTGAAGGAGCCTATCAGAAGGAGTCTCTGTCGTCACCTGCTGGCACTGGCCACTCAGAGCAGTCCAGTGTGCCAGCAGCACCTCTGTTTCCAAGATGGCAGAGGTCTGGAGCACACTGGAGGAGCTCTGGGCACCTCCCAGGGGAGGTGCAGGTCAGGGGAGTGGTCACTCCCCTTTCCTTTGTCCAGTTTCGCACCAGAGCAGGGCTGAGGGATCCCTGAACCGGTGCAGACTGGCTTATGCAGAGATGGGCACCATCTGTGCCCATCAAAGCATTTCCAGAGGCTGGGGGAGGCTACTCCTTCCCATCACTGACACCTTTTTCCAAAGGGAGAGGGTGTAACACCCTCTCTCTGAGGAAGTCCTTTGTTCTGCCTTCCTGGGCCAAGCCTGGCTGGACCCCAGGAGGACAGAAACCTGTCTGAGGGGTTGGCAGCAGCAGCAGCTGCAGTGAAACCCCGGGAAAGGTTGTTTGGCAGTACCCGGGTCTGAGCTAGAGACTCGGGGTAGCATGGAATTGTCTCCCCAATGATCCTAGACATGTTACATGGCCATGTTCGGAGTTACCATTGTGACGCTATACATATGTCGTGACATATGTATAGTGCACACGTGTAATGGTGTCCCCGCACTCACAAAGTCCGGGGAATTTGCCCTGAACAATGTGGGAGCACCTTGGCTAGTCCCAGGATGCCCACACACTAAGTAACTTAGCACCCAACCTTTACCAGGTAAAGGTTAGACATATAGGTGACTTATAAGTTACTTAAGTGCAGTGGTAAATGGCTGTGAAATAACGTGGACGTTATTTCACTCAGGCTGCACTGGCAGGCCTGTGTAAGAATTGTCAGATCTCCCTATGGGTGGCATAAGAAATGCTGCAGCCCATAGGGATCTCCTGGAACCCCAATACACTGGGTACCTCAGTACCATATACTAGGGACTTATAAGGGTGATCCAGTATGCCAATGTAAATTGGTGAAATTGGTCACTAGCCTGTTAGTGACAATTTGGAAAGAAATGAGAGATCATAACCACTGAGGTTCTGAATAGCAGAGCCTCCCTGAGACAGTTAGTCATAACACAGGTAACACATACAGGGCACACTTATGAGCACTGGGGCCCTGGCTGGCAGGGTCCCAGTGACACATACAACTAAAACAACATATATACAGTGAAATATGGGGGTAATATGCCAGGCAAGATGGTACTTTCCTACTGCTACGAACAGAGTATCAAGACCTATGCAAGGGTGAAGCAAGGCAGCGTCTGTTGGCCATTCACTGCCACCTCCATGACACCAATATTAAGGCCAGCAAGCTGCTTGCATGGGCGAGCAAGAAAGAGGGAGAGGTGCACTGTTTGTGAACCATTACCACCTCTATAGGAGCGTCTTAAACAACTGATGCCCTAATAGTGAAGGAGTCTGCCTGACACTATGTGCATTTCTACGGAGCACGTCCGCTGCAGGGAGCTCACCAAATTAGGGACTTTCTCACAATGGTGATAACCCTGGTACTGTCCAAGGAGGACCGCATGGGAATAGATCTACCTGATGTCCAGGCTGCCACAGTGAGGCTTAAACCAGGGAAATCCCCTTGGCCCAACAGGCTCCTGGTGGAATTCTTTAAAAGGTATGCTGTTATGCTGGGTCCCCATCTCCTTAACCTATTCCATGAAGTTAGAGATAGGGGAGTGCTACCACCTGACTTACAATGTGTGAACATAACCACAATACCTAAGGAGGGCAAGCCTAGAACTAGCTGTGACTACTACCTCCCAATCTTGCTCTTGAATGTTGAGACTAAGGTGAATGCCACGATCCTAACGACTATGCTGTTGAAAGTTATATTTCCGCTGATACATGGAGACCAATCATGCTTCATGCCAGGCAAATATAGTAAGCTCAACCTGCAAAGACCACATAACTGGCTAGCGGAGGTATAAGGCAAGGAGAAGCTGCAAGTCTTTCTTTCATTAGATGCGAAGAAAGCACTTGATGCTATGCATTCTCCCTGTCTACAGCAAACACTGGTCAAATTCAGCTTAGGCCCCAGATACAGACAGTGGTAGCATTGTTGTACCAAGCCCCAACCACAACGGTGAGGGTGAAGAGCGTCCTCTTGACAATGTTCCAGATTGAGCAGCGGATGTGGCAGGGATGTCCCGTTTGCTCTTACACTAGAACCACTAGCATGCATGATCCACCTACACCCTAACATTTGGAGCTTCCAGGTTTCGGACTTAAGTCCGATGGAGGAGAAAATCTAATTCTACGCAGACAACATTCTTCTCTACTTCACAGAGCCCCTTAACACAATCCTGATCATATTCCAGAACATAGAGTCGTTTGGTAGCACAAAAACAAAATGGGGGAAGTTGTAGGAGGCTGGCCTGGTTTGTAGTAGGTACCCTGGATACTTACATCTTATACCAGGTCCAGTATCCCTTCTTAGTGAAATGTAGTAATTTTCTCGCAGCTTAGGCTGATAGAGGTAGCTATAGCAGACCAACTTAGGCTGAACTAGGAGACATGCAAGGCTCATGCAATACCACTTATAGTTACACTGTACTTATACACAAGTAAAGACAATACTCAGTGTTACCAAAAATAAAGGTATTTATTTGGGTGACTGTGGAAGACTCGGCGATACAGAGGACTCTGACCCGTATTTTAATTAAGTCCCCAAAGGGGGAAATTAATTTTATTTCTTTTAGTGGGAATATAATAGCTTGGGTAGCAATACAGTTTTCTTCTGTTCGTGTCCCTTGTATATTGGAGGTGCTTCCGTGAAGGTCTTGCTGTTTTACTAATCCTTGATATTCTGTTTTCTAGGTGGTGAGGGTCTTCGGACTACGTCTTCTCGGCTCCTTCCAGCTGGGTCTCGGAAAACAAGAAGACAAGACCAGGTAAGTGGTTGTCCCCTTTTGTTAGTATATGAGCGGGAGGGTGAAGGAAGGAAACACTGGGGTTGGTGTCAAGTTAGTGCGGCCATAGGGGAGGGTGCAGTACTATTTAGGTAAGGCTGGTGTCAGGGAGGTTGTAAGGCCAGTGTCTTGCCCAGGTTCCCGGTGCTTAACCCAATCTGCCCTCTTCCCCTATTCCCTCCCCGGTGTTCCTTTTCTCTCCCACCCCTCTCTTTGTGCCTTCGCGTCCTATGGTCCCCTTCTGCCGATGTCCCTTTAACAGGGACCGTACCTTGAAGAGCCACGACCCTCCTGGGTCGTGGCGGGGTTTGTTGCCTTCCTTGTAGTCTTTCCCGGCTCCGTTGCTCGGGCTGGTTGCCTCTTCCTCGGTTTTTCTTGGTTCGGCGTTCTCCTCCCGGCGCGTCTCCTTTTCGGGCTCTTCTCTTCCTGCTCCTCCCCGACTCGTCGGGTCGTCCGTCTTCTCTTTTTCTTCTTTTTCCGTGACCCGGAAATCCGGGGCCGAAATAGCGTCCGGACTCCACACGTCTCCCTGGAGACTCGGGACGGAATCAAACCAGGCGCGCGATCGGCGCCATTCACAGGTATCTGTAGATGAGGTGGACGGCACCCGTCTACACACCCCTTCCCAAGAACAGGACTGGTAGAGGACTGTAGAGTCTGGATAGCGGGAGAGGAAATCAGCGGGGCATTGCCGGGCGCCTGGAATGTGGCAGACCTGAAAGCTAAAAGGCTGGAGCTCAAGAAACCAGCGTAAAACCCTTGAATTAGTGTCCTTATGGGAGGCTAACCATGTTAAGGGGGCATGATCAGTGTAGAGGACAAAAGGTCGGCCCAGGAGATAATACTGTAAACATTCAATGGCCCATTTTATGGCCAGGCATTCCTTCTCAATAGTAGGGTAGTGAACTTCCCTCGGAAGGAGTTTGCAACTGATGTAGATGATAGGATGGTCATGACCTAGGTCGTCGGGTTGGGCCAGGACGGCCCCAAGGCCGACGTTGGAAGCGTCGGTGAAGAGGTGGAAAGGCCTGGAAAAATCTGGACACCGTAATACTGGTTCGGTCGTAAGGACCTCTTTGAGATATTGGAACACCTGAAGCTGAGAAGTGGAAAAAGAAGGAAGGGTGGCGGGGTACTGTTTCTTCAACAGGTCGGTGAGGGGGGCCTCAATAGTGGAATACTGTGGGATGAATCTACGATAATACCCTACCAACCCTAGAAAAGAACGGAGTTCCTTTTTGGTTCTAGGGATAGGTATCTGTTTGATGGCCTCAAACTTATCTTTCTGAGGACGTAGAACCCCCTTACCAATGACGTACCCGAGATAGGCAATTTGGGATTGACCTAATACACACTTCTTAGGATTAGCTGTGAGGCCGGCCCTTGCTAGCGTCGAAAACACTGTTTCCAGGTGTTGTAAGTGTTCTGGCCACGAAGCACTGAAGATGACAATGTCGTCGAGATATGCTGCTGTGAACGCTTGGAACGGTCATAAGAGCCGGTCCATTAAGCGTTGAAATGTAGCAGGCGCTCCATGAAGTCCAAAGGGAAGAACAGTGAAGTGGTATAGACCGGAAGGGGTTGCAAAGGCTGTCTTTTCTTTATCGTTCGGGGTTAAGGGGATCTGCCAATAGCCTTTCGTTAAGTCAATGGTAGACATAAAACGGGCATCCCCTATTTTTTCTAGTACCTCGTCTACCCTGTGAATAGGATATGTGTCGAATTGTGATATCTCATTAAGCTTTCTGAAGTCAATACAAAACCGGACAGAGCCATCTGGTTTTGGAACCAGAACGACTGGGGAACACCAAGGGCTGGTGGAGGGTTCAATAACTTTTAAAGATAACATTTTCGTTATCTCTTCTTCCATAAGATTTTTTCTCGCCTCAGGAATTCGGTAGGGTCATAGGCGTATGGTCTGGCCCTCCGGTGTTCGGATATGATGCTGAACCAGAGAGGTCCGGCCTGGAACCTCTGAAAAAAACTTGGAATGTTGTTGTATCAACTCACATAATTGGGGTTTTTCTGTCTCAGGAAGAGATTCATTGATATTGGGACTTGTTAGTTTTTCTGGTTGTGGCGTGGGATATAGGTTAAATCCTAACTCATTGGTGGGTGTTACAAGGCAGCCAATAGCAGGAAGACTATTGTTGTTCTCAGGGTTTTCCCATTTTTTAAACAAATTAATATGATAGATTTGGGTTCGTTTGGGATGATCGTTTATTTCAATAAGATAAGTAACGGACGAGACTGCTTTTATTACCCGGTAAGGGCCTTGCCACTTAGCCAGTAGTTTATGTTCAGATGTCGATCTCATTATTAGCACCTGGTCATTGGGTTGAAGAACCCGTAATTTGGCGCCTTGATCATAATAGGTCTTTTGCGTTTCTTGAGCTTTTTCTAAATGATGTCGCACATCTTCCCAAACTGTTTGTAGTTGCGTTTTTAATTTGTGGATATATTCCAATAGGGGTTTCTCTTCATTATTCTCTTCCTCCCACATTTCTGCTGCCATGTCAAGCAGGTTACGGGGTTGTCTCCCGAATACTAACTCGAACGGACTATGTCCAGTGGAGGACTGTTCATGTGTCCGTATTGCGTAAAGGACTAGGGGCAATTTCTGGTCCCAGTCTTTTCCCGAGTCATCTACTATTTTCCGCAGAAGTGTTTTAATGGTGCGATTATATCGTTCCACTAAACCGTCTGTCTGTGGGTGATATACAGCCGTTTTGATGTGGGCAATTCCTAGTGTTTTACATATCTGTTTCATGAGACCTGATACAAAGGGAGTGCCTTGATGCGTGAGAATTTCTTGGGGAAAACCAACACGGCAAAAGAAAGTTATCATGGCTTGTGCTACTGTTTTTGTGGTGGTACTGGGGAGAGGGATCGCCTCAGGGTACCTGCTAGCATAATCCACAAGAACGAGGATATGTGTATGGCCTTTAGAAGACGCTAAAAGAGGACCGACCAAATCAATACCCACGCGTCTAAAGGGAGTGTCTATAATAGGTAGGGGATGTAGAGGGACTCTCCTCACTGCTCCTGGTTCAACTAACTGACATCTAGGACACTGTGTACAATATTTTCGAATATGGGCATAGATTCCAGGCCAATAAAAACATCTTAATAAGTATTCTTCAGTTTTGTCTCGGCCATTATGGCCTCCTCCTGGTTGATTATGGGCTAGGAACAACACCTGAGTCCGGTAAGCCTCTGGGACCACTAATTGTTTCCTTTCTCCGTGTGCCGTTAAGGTAACCCCATATAGAAGATTCTTCTGAACTATGAAGTGTGGACCTACCTCCCCGGTAGAGTTACTTTTGGCATTCCTCCAGGCATACACAAGGGTGGGATCCTCTCGTTGACTCACTCTAAATGAAACCGGGGCACTATCGATGCTGGCTACTGTTTTCTCTGGGTACCCCTGTGTCTTGTGCAGGGCATATTTTCGTTTTTCTTCTCTCTTTTCTTTTCGGGTTAGTTTCCTCTGTTCTGGGGGACCATCAATGGGTGTGGTAACAAACGGGGCGTCCACCCACCAATCATCGGTAGGTTCGGATTTTCGCGCTTGTTCTAAGAGTTCAGGAAATCTCAAATAATCAGTGCCAATAACGCATTCTTCTATTAGATTGTCCATTATGCCTATGGGAAGGAGGTCTCGATATGTGCCCCATTCTATTTCTACCGGCTCTAGGGGGTAGTTGGCCCTGTCCCCATGGATACAGCATATCGTAACCCACTGATTTGGAGTCGGATTTACAGATTTTACTATGTCTCTGCGTATTACCGATTGACTACACCCAGAGTCAATCAGGGCCTCTACCGGTTGCCCGTTTACCCTTAGGGTGTGTTTGAATGTTTTATCTCCCTTTCCAATACACAAAACCCTCCCTCGAGTGACTCCTATTTCTATAGGTTCAACCCCATTGTGTTTCTTTGGGCATCCTCTTGCTATGTGGCCCCATTCACCACAACTGAAACATTGTGGTTGTTGCATGGGGCTCCGTTCCCCACTCCTGGAGGGACCAGGTTCCTCCAGGGCTCGTCTGGGTGTATACTGGGGGGGGCCTATGGGTATTTTACTCAGAGGTCTGGGAGCTTGGCTTTTAAGATCCACAGACCGATGGTAGGCACAGGCTAAGTCGACTGCCAGTTCGGTATCCATCTTGGGATGCTGTCTTTTTCCAATTACGGGTGCTCCCGGGAAGGGAGTCTAAGTATTGCTCCAAAATGATGGCTTTTATGACGTCTTCGCGGCTAGTCCCTAGGGGCCCTAACCACTTCAGTCCTAAGTCCTTAACCTTGAAATAAAATGTTTGCGGATCCTCATTATGTCCCCATTTGACTTTTCGGAACTTCATCCAATAGTATTCGGTATCATGTCCCACTCGCTCGAGAATACTCTTCTTAATGTCCGAATAAGGGGTAGAGCCACCAGGATTTGCATCCTGATAGGCGGTTTGGAGGGTGCCCGTCAAGAGGGGGGCGATGTATTGACCCCATCGGTCTTCCGGCCATTGGGCTGACGAGGCCACTCTTTCAAAGTTTGTAAAGAATGAGTCAGGATCCTCACCCTCTTGATATTTTTGTAGCACCGAACTGGGCACGTTAGGATGTACCTTGCTAGCGGCAATGGTATCTGTCAATTTCTGAAGGGCGGTTTCGTGTACCAGTTGATTATTAGCCATTATGGTGGCTTGGCTTTTTAGAGCGGCTTGGAGGGCCTCTCAATCTTCTTTGGCCTCCCTCTGTTGTGCCTCCCATACCAATTGTAGGTGGCGTTGGCCCTCCGCCAGTTGTTTTATCATGTCCTCTAATGTGGGCTTTCCTTCCATGATCCTGACACTTCTGTATCGCCTGGGGAGTGAATCCCACTTCTGACACCACTGTGGAAGACTCGGCGATACAGAGGACTCTGACCCGTATTTTAATTAAGTCCCCAAAGGGGGAAATTAATTTTATTTCTTTTAGTGGGAATATAATAGCTAAGGTAGAAATACAGTTTTCTTCTGTTCGTGTCCCTTGTTTATTGGAGGTGCTTCCGTGAAGGTCTTGCTGTTTTACTAATCCTGGATATTTTGTTTTCTAGGGGGTGAGGGTCTTCGGACTACGTCTTCTCGGCTCCTTCCAGCAGGGTCTCGGAAAACAAGAAGACAAGACCAGGTAAGTGGTAAGGTATGGGGTTGTCCCCTTTTGTTAGTATACGAGCGGGAAGGTGAAGGAAGGAAACACTGGGGTTGGTGTCAAGTTAGTGCGGCCATAGGGGAGGGTGCAGTACTATTTAGGTAAGGCTGGTGTCAGGGAGGTTGTAAGGCCAGTGTCTTGCCCAGGTTCCTGGTGCTTAACCCAATCTGCCCTCTTCCCCTATTCCCTCACCGGTGTTCCTTTTCTCTCCCAGCCCTCCCTTTGTGCCCTTGCGTCCTATGGTCCCCTTCTGCCGATGTCCCTTTAACAGGGACCGTACCTTGAAGAGCCACAACCCTCCTGGGTCGTGGCGGGGTTTGTTGCCTTCCTTGTAGTCTTTCCCGGATCCGTTGCTCGGGCTGGTTGCCTCTTCCTCGGTTTTTCTTGGTTCGGCGTTCTCCTCCCGGCGTGTCTGTTTTTCGGGCTCTTCTCTTCCTGCTCCTCCCCGACTCGTCGGGTTGTCCGTCTTCTCTTTTTCTTCTTTTTCCGCGAGCCGGAAATCCGGGGCCGAAATAGCGTCCCGCCTCCACGCGTCTCCCTGGACGCGGGACGGAATCGGACCAGGCGCGCGATCGGTGCCATTCGCAGGTATCTGTAGACAAGGTGGATGCCACCCGTCTATAGTGACTCAGTACCAAAAATATCTTAGAGACAATACTCCTTCTGGAGGTAAGTATTATACACAATATATACACTAGACACCCAAATTAGACAAGTAAATATTCATAGAACAATGTAAACAATAGGAAATGCCATATAAAGCAATGGGAGAAAATAGGTCTAGGGGCAACACAAACCATACACTAAGAAACTGGAATGCGAATCACAAAATCCCCCCTAGACAAGTGTAGTGTGTGCAGAATTGCTGGGAGAGTAAGAATACAGTAAAGGTAAGTAAATTACTCCACCCCAGAGCCCAGAAAAGCAAAGCAGGAGTAAAGTACTGCAAGTTTCCTTAGGACACACTACATCTCGTGATTGGGATTACGCAGTAACCAACCAAGTCTGCAAACAACAACTGCTGGATTTCTGGACCTGAAAACCTGCAAAATAAGGGGACGAAAACCAGAAGTCGAAAGAAGTTCCAGGAAGGACAGGAGACCCTGTCAACCCAGCAGAGGGTGCAAACGAAGAGTCCATGGTTAGTCGAAGACTGCAGGAATGCACCCTAGGAAGATGCCAGCGGGTTTGTGCGTGATGCAAAGGATGTCCCACCATGTGAAGATGGATGCGGACATGATTTCATGTTGGAAGTCACCAACAATCCTTGGCTATGACAAAAGTGTGTTTTGCGTCAAAATGGCGCTGGATGGACCCAGGAGAGACCTGGGGGCCTTAACTCTGTGTGAGGAGGAAGAGGGGGCTCTCAGCACTTTAGAGAGCCCTCAGGATGCCAGCCAGCACCCCCAGAAGACCCACGACGTGGGGAAAAAGGAGGTGCAAAATGCGGTTGATGCAGCACAGCAAAGGAAGGTTCCACGCCGCTGGAGAAAAACTCAGCGAGTTGAGCGTTGCAGTATGGAGTGCTGGGGACCTGGGCCAGGCTGTGCACAAAGGAATTTTGCAACTAGTGCAAAGAGGCCTCAGGAGGTGAAGAAGATGCAGTACACAGGGGTACCATCGCTCTCTGGGAAGGCACGGTCTTACCTCCTCCAAATTACATCAGCAGGACCTCAGGAGGGTCTATCGATGATGTCCACCCTCTCTGTCCTTCAGTGCATGCTCATCACTGTGAGAGGAGTCCAAGGGTACCGGTCGTCGTCTTGAAAGGTGCCTGCTTGAGCAGGGGAGTGACTCTGTCACCCCAGGGGAGATTTCTTTGGTCCTTCTGGTGCTGGATGAAGTCAGGGAGTCCCCAGAGCATGCACACCGTGGAACCTGTTGCAGGTGCTGATTTGGAGCTGAGGTTGCAGAAGAAAAGTATCCCATGTGGATACTTTGTTGTTGTTACAGCGGTTCCTGGAGCGGGCTGCGGTTGATCCGAGGTCAGAGGATGATGAAGTAGTTGCAGATGATTCCTGAAGGAAACTTGCAAGCAGAATATGAAGAGAACCCACAGGAGAGACCCTAAATAGCCCTGAGAGGGGGATTGGCTACCTTATCAGGTATGGACCTATCAGTAGGGGTCTCTGATGTCACCTGCTGGCACTGGCCACTCAGAGGCCTCCAGAGTACCCCCACACCTTGCAAAGCAAGATGGCTGAAGTCTTGGACACACCGGAGGAGCTCTGGGCACCACCCTTAAGGTGGTGATGGACAGGGGAGTGGTCACTCCCCTTTCCTTTGTCCAGTTTCGCGCCAGAGCAGGGGACAAGGGGTCCCTGAACTGGTGTAAACTGGCTTATGCAGGGAGAGTACCATCTGTGCCCTTCAAAGCATTTCCGGAGGCTGGGGGAGGCTACCCCTCCCCAGCCTGTAACACCTATTTCCAAAGGAAGAGGGTGTAACACCCTGCTCTCAGAGGAAATGCTTTGTTCTGCTTTCCTGGGACTGGGCTCCCTAGACCCCAGGAGGGCAGAACCCTGTCTGTGAGGTGGTAGCAGCTGTGGCTGCAGTGCAAGCCTCAGAGAGCTTTTTTGGCAGTACTAGGGGTCCATGCTGGAGCCTCCAAATGCATGGAATTGGTTCCCCAATATCATATTTGGAATGGGGGGACAATCCATGATCTTAGACATGTTACATGGCCATATTCGGAGTTACCATCCTGAAGCTACATATAGGTATTGACCTATATGTAGTGCACGCTTGTAATGGTGTCCCCGCACTCACACAGTCCGGGGAAATGGCCCTGAACTATGTGGTGGCACCTTTGCTAGTGCAAGGGTGCCCTCACACATCGTAACTTTGCACCTAACTTTCAGCAAGTGAAGCTTAGACATATAGATGACTTATAAGTTACTTAGGTGCAGTGAAAATGGCTGTGAAATAACTTGTGTTATTTCCTTCAGGCTGCAATGGCAGGCCTGTGCAAGGGTTTGTCTGGGCTCCCTATAGGTGGCAAAAGAAATGTTGCAGCCCATATGGATCCCCTGGAACTCCAATGCCCTGGGTACCTAGGTACCATATACTAGAGACTTATAAGGGGGGTCTAGTGTGCCAATTGAAATTGGTAAATGAAGTTACTAGCCTACAGTGACAAATTTAAAAGCAGAGAGAGCATAAGCACTGAGGTTCTGATTAGCAGAGCCTCAGTGACACAGTTAAGCACTACACAGACACACACATTAGGCCACAAACTGTGGGCACTGGGGTCCTGACCAGCAGGATCCCAGTGAGACAGGCAAAAGCATACTGACATACAGGTAAAATTGGGGGTAGCATGCCAAGGAAGATGGTACTTTCCTACACATCCCCCCCCAAACGAGGAACAATAAGGCTAACCTTGCCCAGATGAGTCTTCATTGTCTAAGTCAAAATATCTGGATAGTGCATCTGCATTGGAGTGGGTACTCCCAGGTCGATGTTTCACTGTATAGTCCATTCCCTGTGGGGAAATGGAGTACCTCAACAATTTAGGGTTTTCACCTTTTATGTGTTTAAGCCATAATAGAGGTTTGTGGTCTGTCTGAACAATGAAGTGAGTCCCAAACAAGTAGGGTCTCAGCTTATTTAGTGCCCAGACCACAGCAAAGGCCTCCCTCTCTATGGCAGACCAACGCTTTTCTCTAGGGGTCACCCTCTTGCTAATGAAAGCAACAGGTTGATCCTGGCCCTCTGAGTTCAATTGTGATAGTACAGCCCCTACCCTGAATTCAGAAGCATCTGTTTGAATAATTAATTTTTTGGAGTAGTTTGGGATCTTTAAGACAGGTTCAGAGCACATTGCCTGCTTAAGCTCTTCAAAAGCTTTCTGAAAACCAGCTGTCCACAATACCTTTTTAGGCATTTTCTTACTGGTGAGGTCATTAGGAGGTGCTGCAATGGAGCCATAGTTCTTAATGAACCTCCTGTAATACCCAGTGAGACCGAAGAAGGCTCTGACCTGAGTGTGAGTTGTAGGGGGAGCCCAGTCCATAATGGTCTGAATCTTCCACTGAAGTGGTGCAATCTGTTCCCCACCTACCAGGTGCAGGGCCATTTGCAGGGCCTCCAAAACTTTCCAGCGGTGGACCAGGTGATCATCCCAGGTGGAGGTAAAGACAACAATATTGTCCAAATATTCTGCACTAAAATCTTCCACACCTTGTAGGACTGTATTCACCAGCCTCTGAAAAGTGGCAGGTGCATTTTTCAAACCAAAGGGCATCAATGTGAAGTGATAATGCCCTCCTATGGTAGAAAATTCTGTTTTTGCTTTAGCATCTTATGACATCTTGCTCTTCCAATACCCTGCAGTCAAGTCAAAAGTGCTTAGATACTTGGCAGATGCCAGTGTATCTATTAGCTCATCTGCCATGGGTATAGGGTGATCATCTCTTTTTGTTACTGTATTGAGATCCCTATAGTCCACACAAAATTCCATGTATCTCTTTCCTTCTTTGCTACGTGGTTTGGGGACAAGCACCACTTAGCTGGTCAGGGGCTATCAGAAGGCTCAATAACTCCAAGATCTAACATTTTCTGAACTTCAGCTTTTATGCAATCTCTGACATGGTCAGATTGCTTGTAAATTTTACTTTTGACAGGTAAACTGTCTCCAGTGTCAATTATATGTTCACACCAAGTAGTTGTACCAGGTGTGAGGTAGAAGAGTTCAGAAAACTGATTAAGGAGAATTTTACAGTATTCCTTCTGCTCAGCAGTAAGGCAGTCTGCCAGAACTACTCCCTCCACTAAACCATCTGTTTCAGTGGTGGAGAGGGGATCGGGGAGAGGGTCACTCTCTTCTTCCTGTCCCTCATCTGTAGCCATGAGCAGGGTTAAGTCAGCCCTGTCATAGTAAGGCTTTAGGTGATTGACATGAAGCACCCTCAGGGGGCTTCTGGCAGTGCTCAGGTCCACCAAGTAGGTGATCTCACCTTTCTTCTCTACAATTAGATGGGGTCCAATCCGTTTGTCCTGGAGTGCTCCTGGGGCCACAGGCTCAAATACCCACACTTTCTGTCTTGGGTGGTACTCTGTCAGGACAGCATTCTGGTCAAACCATTGCTATTGGAGCTCTTGGCTGGCCTGAAGGTTTTTGCTGACCTTTTACATGTACTCAGCCATTCTACTTCTCAGGCAAAGTACATAGTCCACTATGTGTTGTTTTGGAGCATTTAAAGGTTGTTCCCAACCGTTCTTAACAAGAGCAAGGGGACCCCTAACAGGGTGACCAAAGAGGAGTTCAAAGGGGCTGTAGCTCACTCCTTTTTGGGGTACATCCTCGTATGCGAAAAGGAGGCATGGTAATAGGACATCCCATCTCCTTCTGAGTTTTTAAGAGAGTCCCATAATCATACCTTTGAGAGTTTTATTAAACCTCTTAACCAGTCCATTAGTTTGTGGATGATACGGGGTGGTGAACTTGTTGGTAACACCACACTCCTTCCACATTGCTTTTAGGTATGCAGACATGAAGTTACCACCTCTATCTGACACCACTTCCTTAGGGAAGACCACCCTGGAAAAGATTCTCAAGAGGGCCTTTGCCACTGCAGGAGCTGTAGTGGTCCTTAAAGGTATGGCTTCAGGATATCTTGTGGCATGGTCCACTACCACCAAGATAAATCTATTGCCTGAAGCAGTAGGAGGGTCAAGGGGGGCAACTATGTCAACCCCTACCCTTTCAAAGGGCACCCCAACCACTGGAAGTGGAATTAAAGGGGCCTTTGGAGTGCCACCAGTCTTGCCACTGGCTTGGCAGGTCACACAAGACTTGCAAAAATCTTTGGTGTCCTCTGACATATGAGGCCAGTGAAACAAGGGGACACGTCTTTCCCAAGTTTTCGTCTGGCCCAAATGCCCAGCCAAAGGAATGTCATGTGCTAGGGTGAGAAGAAACTCTCTGCAGGGGAATGACCAATCTCCTGGCTGCTCCAGGTTATGGGTCCCTTGACTCTGTGTACAAGAGGTTATCTTCCCAGTATACCCTCTGACTGTCACTGATCCCCATTTTGCTGCTTGACAGCTTGCTGTCTGAGACCCTCTAATGTGAGACAGGTTTGCTGTGCCACACTCAGCTCTTCCCTGGCAGGCCCCCCTCCACCCAAAAGCTCAGCAGTGCCTGCTGCCAGCTCCTTGGGTAGGGATTTACCCTTGTTACCCCTAGCTTTAGGGAGCACTTGGTCCATTGTTCCAGGATCCAAGTTACCCTGTCCTTTTTGCTTTTTGGCCTGAGCCCTTGTCAAAGCACAAATATGCCCAGGAATGCCCAGCATTGCTACATGGGCCACCAACTCCACTTTTGCCCAAGCTGATGTTTCCAAATCATTTCCTAGTAGACAGTCTGCAGGTACCTCTGTGGCTACCACAACTTTATTTGGACCAGTTATCCCCACCAATTGAGATTCACAACAGCCATGGGGTGGCTAAGAGTGTTGTACTGAGCGTCTGTCACTTGGTACTGCTGAAGTAGGTGTTGATCAGGGTGGACCAGTTTTTCTATCAGCATAGTTACACTGGCTCCTGTGTCCCTGTAGGTCTGAACCTCAACACCATTGATTAGGGGAAGGTGCTTGTACTTATCCATATTAAGGGGAAAAGCAACCAAGGTGGCAAAATCAATGCCACCATCAGAGACTAAAACAGCCTCTGTGGTCTCCCTAACAGGACCAACCCCAACTACATTGCCAATAGTGATCCCAGCTACACCCTTGGATTGGCTATTAGTAGTAGATTTCCCACCATCACTGCTCTTAATAGGGTCACTAGAATTTGCAGCAGGGGTTGTGGTGGTGGGAGGTTTGGGTTTTTTCTTTGGATAAGTGGAATCACTTGCCCAATGGCCTTTGACTTTACACAAATAACACCAAGGCATTTTCTGAAACAAATGGTCTGGTTGAGAGGTTTAATAAAACTCTCAAAGGTATGATAATGGGACTCCCTGAAAAACTAAGGAGGAGATGGGATGTCCTGTTACCTTGCCTCCTTTCTGCTTATAGCGAGGTACCACAGAAAGGAGTGGGCTTCAGCCCCTTTAAACTCCTCTTTGGGCACCCTGTAAGAGGTCCACTTACTCTTGTGAAGGAGGGTTGGGAACAACCTTTAAAAGCTCCTAAACAGGACATAGCAGACTATCGAGTCATTACAACATTGGCGGTAAAAGCCGCTTACCGCCGTGCAGAAGACCGCCAACACACGGCCGCGGCCACAGAATACCGCCACTGCCATTATGACTCACAGCTCGGAATCTGCCAAAATGTAGACACCCACACAAGTCCGCCACACCAAAGGTCAGTGATAAACTGGCGATAACAAAACCTCCACTGTCACGCCAACAGGAATATGCCCACACTATCACAACCCACGAATCCACGCAGCGGTCTTTCAACCGCGGTATTCCATTGGCGGTACACACCGCTGCGCTCAAAATACACATTCACTTACAAAACACAACCACATTGGACAGTTCCAAATACACATACCTGATACACATACACACACCACTCCCACACACTCAATACAATATAAAACACACACCCACATCACCCACAAACCCTTAATCCAACAATTGCGACAGAAGGCCAGAGAGAGAAACCACCAGAAAGAACAATAGCATCCACAGGCACTCAACACCATCACTCACACAACATCCATGCACCTCACACAACACACCTCTAAGTATCACCCCACACATCACAACACACACCACCCCACACATCACCCACACCACCCCATGGCACCGCAAAGACACCCCAGGTTTTCTGAGGAGGAGCTCAGGGTCATGGTGGTGGAAATCATCCGGGTAGAGCCACAGCTATTCGGATCACAGGTGCAGCACACCACCATAGCTAGGAAGATGGAGCTATGGCGAAGAATCGTGGACAGGGTCAATGCAGTGGGACAGCAGCCAAGAACTAGGGATGACATCAGGAAAAGGTGGAACGACTTACGGGGGAAGGTGCGTTCCGTGGTCTCAAGACACCAGATTGAGGTTCTGAGGAATGGCGGCGGACCCCCACCTCCTCCCCCAGAACTCACAACATGGGAGGAGCCGGTCTTGGCTATACTGCATCCTGAGGGCCTCGCAGGAGTAGCTGGAGGAATGGACTCTGGTAAGTCAAACCTTTAACTACTTCATTCCCCACCCACCTGCATGCTATCACATACCCCCACCCCCACCCTCGCCCTCACCCCATCACTCTAACTCCTCACATATGTCCCAATATCACAAACCACACATCCCAAACCCAAGCCCTGCATGTAGCACCAAAGCATGGACACCCATCACCAAAGCATGTCCACTGCATATACCCATACACCCCCTAAACCATTATCACACAAGGTCCCACACCAGAATGCAAGCACTGGGGTACAGGGTGACCCACCCATTGCACACCATGCCACACACAGATGCAATAATCATGCTTTTACACCCCTGCAGGACCCCTACCCAACGTCACCGGACAGGAGGGTCCAGACATGTCCACTCCACCCACAGAAGAGGCCCACAGTGATGACAGCAGCTCTGTCCAACTGGATCTAGATGACCAGTCTGGCCCATCTGGGACCTCGGGACAGTCGGTTCCCCTCACACTGGCACAAGCCACAACAGAGCCTCCCCCCTCCGGAAAAACCAGCACAGCACCCACCCTGCGGGCCCATACCTCTGTCCCCAGGCCACGTCAAGCAGCAGAGTGTCCACCACTACAGGGAACCCAGGCTAACCCACCACCCCAACAACACCAGGGACCTGGGGGCAGTGGTAGTGGGCACACGGTTCAGGGGACAGAGGCCCAGGAAAACAGGGGAACTTGGAGGGCTGCTGTGCGACAGGGGGAGGACAGGCCCAGGGAACCCACTCTCCACGAGGCCCTCTCCAACATCATGGGAGCATACCACCATTCCCAGGAAACGATGACAACGGTACTGGCCAAGTTTCAGGAGACCCAGCGGCTGCAGGAGGAACAGTATTTGGGGTTCAGGGAGGAACTCAAATCCATCAATTCCACCCTGGGCATCATTGTAGGGGTGCTGAAGGAACTCATCAACACCAGGAGGGACACTGTGGCACAACAAGGGGCCCAAGACACTAGCCTGGACGATGAACTGCCCACCACCTCCGCTGGCACTAGTGGAGAGGAGGCACCGCCACAGGACCACGACACCAGCTCCCCACCCCCTGCAGATGGAGAACCACCCCGCAAGCGGTCCCTGAGATCCAGGACAAAGACAGAGAGCAATGCCAAGACCCCCACCGAGAAATGAGACCACCCTGATTGTCATCCTTCTGTCCCACTTTTTCACCCTGTCCATCCATCAACTGCCCTAGCTCCACTTCCTATGTCCCTTTGGACAATGCACCTGTGAGACTAATAGACTGGACTCTGCCATGGATATTCCTCCACCATCACCCTTGACCATTTTACAACCCCCTCCACTATTTTGCACTTAAAAAAACACCCTTAAATCACAAAACAATCTGGAGTCAGTCTGTGCTTTCGAAAATGTGTATTAGCAATAACTGTGTTAAAATGCTATATCGAATGTAATGTCAACATACCTATGTCACACAGCTCTAGTCCATGCGGAAACAAAGCAGAGGTCACACAGTGGGACCCACATCTGTGAAATCGAAAGGGAAAGTGACAACTCAGTGTCCATACACTGGGTGAAAATGACAGATGAGAGGTAGAAGAATTAAATCAGATGTAGCAGGCATGTCTTCTTACCTGTGTCTCAGTGGAAGTATTGCTGGATCACCGTGTTCCTGTTGTCTATGTCCTCTTCTTCTGCTTCATCGTCTTCACTGTCCACAAGCTCCACAGCTGCCACAACACCTCCATCTGGACCATCGTCCTGCATAAAAGGCACCTGTCATCGCAAAGCCAAGTTGTGAAGCTTACAGCAGGCCACGATGATCTGGCACACACCTTTTTTGGTGAGTAGAATAGGGAACCACCTGTCATATGGAGGCACCAGAACCTGGCCTTTAGGAGGCCGAAGGTCCTCTCTATAATCCTCCTAGTCCGCCCATGGGCCTCATTGTAGCGGTCCTCTGCCCTTGTCCTGGGATTCCTCACTGGGGTCAGCAGCCATGACAGGTTGGGGTAACCAGAGTCACCTGCAAATGTCGTGGGACAACTGTTAGACACACACTAACTCTTAGGGACATCCCCAGACCCAGACACCTAGTCACACTGTATTGGGTCCCTGTCCTCACATAATAGCCACAAACGGTGCCTCTGGAGTTGCCCCATCACATAAGGGATGCTGCTATTCCGCAGAATGTAAGCGTCGTGCACTGAGCCAGGAAATTTGGCATTCACATGGGAGATGTATTGGTCTGCCAAACACACCATCTGCACATTCATAGAATGGTAACTCTTCCGGTTTCGGTACACCTGTTCACTCCAAGGCCACATGTGTCCCATCAATGGCACCTATGATGTTGGGGATATGTCCCAGGGCATAAAAGTCACCTTTCACTGTAGGCAAATCCTCCACCTGAGGGAAAACGATGTAGCTGCGCATGTGTTTCAGCAGGGCAGACAACACTCTGGACAACACGTTGGAGAACATAGGCTGGGACATCCCTGATGCTATGGCCACTGTCGTCTGAAAAGACCAACTTGCCAGGAAATGGAGTACTGACAGCACCTGCACTAGAGGGGGGATTCCTGTGGGATGGCGGATAGCTGACATCAGGTCTGGCTCCAACTGGGCACACAGTCCCAGGATTGTGGTATGATCAAGTCTGTAGGTGATAATTACATGTCGCTCCTCCATTGTTGACAGGTCCGCCAGCGGTCTGTACACCAGAGGATGCCGCCATCTCCTCACCTGCCCCAGCGGACGTGCTCTATGGAGGAGAACAGCGAGAGGAGAGTCAACCAACACTGAGGTATGTAAACACAACTTAATCGGAAAATGTTTTAAAATCGACATATGGCTGTATTAATGTTTAAGCAAGGCCTAGATATGTGTGACATAGTAAAAAAAAATTCTATGTGGCCACCGGAAATGGCAGCTGTCTGACCTGTAATGTGGGACAAGGGGATACGAGGTAACTGCGCTGGCGTTGTAAACCGTCACGGTAGGCAGTCGAAGACCGCGGCGCAATCCTGCATTGGTTAACATTGGACCCTATGGGTCACAGGAGCCAATGACGATGTAAACCGGTGGTGACAGTACGCACCGCCGCGGACGTGACCGCCATTTTCTCTCTGTTCAATCACTCGGTACCTGATCTTCGACAGGAGAGGACCTACACTGCAAGTGCTGCTGTGACCTCAGTCTGGAAGAGATAATGGCTCATGTGTCTGGGGAAAGGGCCCCTGCCTTCACTGCTCAGGAGTTGGAGAAACTTGTGGATGGGGTCCTCCCCCAGTACACGCTACTCTACGGTCCTCCAGACCAACAGGTTAGTACACAGGGAGCATGCTGCATGGGCAATGCCTGTTTGGAGTGGTATGGATGAAAGATGGGGGGGGAGAATGAGGCGTGCATGAAACGACGGTGAGTGCATGTGCGTCAGGGCATGGGTGGGAATGTTGGCCAATGACTGTGGCGGTCCGGATGGTTAAAGTTTTTCCTTTTCCCCTGTACTATTCCTCTAGGTCAGTGACCACCAGAAGAAGGATATTTGGCGTGCCATCGCCAAGGACGTCCGGACCCAGGGGGTCCACCACAGATGGATCACCCACTGCCGGAAAAGATGGGAGGACATTCGCCGCTGGAGCAAGAAGACAGCAGAGGCCTAGCTGGGGACGGCCTCCCAATGTGGGAGGGGTGCCCATCGCACCATGACCCCCCTGATGTTCCAGATCCTGGCGATGGAGTACCTGGAGTTGGATGGGTGCTTGAGGGCATCACAGCAGCCACAAGGGGGTGAGTACACTCTCACTCAGCTGATTCAGCGTGCACTGTAGGTGTCTGGGTGGGGGAGGTGGGCTGTGGGTTCCCCTAGGCCAGGGTGAGTTTAGTAGGCAAAGTCCCTTCTTAAGGCAGGTCCTGTGGCACCCCACCCCACCTGTGCACAGAGCCAACTACACCTAGTCAGGCTCCTATGACTTCCATGTGTGCAGCAATCGGGCATAGCCCTGTGATTGATTGGGGAACTCCAAATGCACCGCGTAGGGCAGGGGGCTTCTGTGTCTGTAGTGTCCGCCAACGGTAGCGGTATTGCATGCACTCAACATGTCTTTCTTCTGTCTCCCCCCCTGTTTGTGGTCTCCCTGTGCTTGTGTGCATTAGCATCATCAGGCAGAGGAGCAGTGGCACCGGAGCAGGAGGGAGCTGCATCCCACATGGCTCTGGAGGGTGACACAATGGAGTCAGAATTCACCAGTGGGACGGAGGGCGAGGGGAGCTCCACGGCGGGGACAGGAGCTGAGACCAGCGACACGGACTCCTCCTCTGATGGGAGCTCCCTTGCGGTGGCGGTCCGCTCTGTGCCCCCTGCATCTACAGGTACAGCTGCTACCCCCCTACCAGCACCGCCTTTCCAGCAGCCCCTCAGCATTTGCCCCGTGGCCGCTCACCCAGGAGGGTGGGCACCACCTTCGCCCCAGGCACCTCAGCCCCTGCCCCTGTCACCCCTGCTGCCCTCAGTGAGGAGGCCATTGACCTCCTCAGGTCCTTCACTGTTGGGCAGTCTACCATTTTGAATGCCATCCAGGGTGTAGAGAGGCAGTTGCAACAGACCAATGCAAACCTGGAGGGCATGCATTCTGGTCAGGCAGCCCATCAGCGAGCTTTTCAGACTCTGGCCTCAGCACAGATGGCTGCCATTGTCCCTGTCTCTAGCCTCCCCCCTCCAACTTCCTCCACCCAGACCCAAACCCCTGTACCTCAGCCTATCCCAAGCACACCATCAGACCAGCATGCACACACGTCAACACACAAGGGAAGCTCAGGCAAACATAAGCACCACACATCCCAAAGGCACTCACGCAAGCATAATACCCATGCAGACATACCAACAGCCACTGCCTCCACTGTGTCCCCCTCCTCCTCGTCTCCCTCCTCCCTCCCAGTCACGTCTCCACTCACACCTGCATGCACTACATCGTCAGCCACTACCTCCATTACCAGCACACCCAACACCACACCCCGCTCACGTGCAGTCACCACCCCTACTACCATTCACACATCCCGTGTCCTCTCCCAGTGTGTCTGTGAGCCCACCTCCCAAGGTACACAAACGCAGCCACACACCCACCCAACAGCCATCCACCTCATGACAGCCTCCAGCCCATGCACCTTCACCCAAAGTCAGCAAATGTACACCTCCTACAACAACTACCTCTTCCTCCACTCCCAAACCCCCTCCATCTACCCGTCCCATTGTGTCCAAAAAACTTTTCCTGTCCAACCTTGACCTCTTCCCCTCACCTCCCCCACCCCTTCAGTCTCCTAGGGCCTGCCTCTCCAGGTCCCAACCCAACGCCTCATCCACAACATCGGCGGGAACAGTGGTGCCAGTAGTAACCGGCTTCTGGAGTGCGCCAGGCAGCAGGGCAGCCAGTGTGCCAAGGATCCAGAGCACGGACAGTCCCCCACCTCAAAAGCACAAAAAGTTGGCCAGTGCCCGGCGGGAGAGAGGAAAAAAATCTTCAACCAAAGCCTCTCCCAGGGGTACAGTTGGGATTGTGGAGACAGCTGCACCACCATCCAAGGTGGGGAAGGGGCACAGTAAAACAGGCAAGTCTGGGAAAACCTGCACGGCGGACAAGATCACCACAAGCACTGCTGCCAAGGACACCGCTGCCACAAGCACCGCTGCCAAGGACACCGCTGCCACAAGCACCACTGCCAAGGACACCGCCGCCACAAGCACCGCTGCCAAGGACACCGCCGCCCCAAGCACCTCTGCCAAGGACACCGCCGCCACCAGCACCGCTGAACAGGACACCGCCGCCACAAGCACCGCTGAACAGGACACCGCCGCCACCAGCACCGCTGCCAAGGACACCGCCGCCCCAAGCACCTCTGCCAAGGACACCGCCGCCACCAGCACCGCTGAACAGGACACCGCCGCCACAAGCACCGCTGAACAGGACACCGCCGCCACCAGCACCGCTGCCAAGGACACCGCTGCCACCAGCACCGCTGGCAAGGACACCGCCGCCACCAGCACCGCTGAACAGTACACCACTGCCACCAGCACCGCTGAACAGGACACCGCCGCCACCAGCACTGCTGAACAGGACACCGCCGCGACAAGCACCGCAGGCCAGTGAGCACCAAAGCTTCCGACTCTACTGAGGCTGCCACGAGCAGGATGAAGCACTCTGGGCACAAAGCCCCCTCCAGAACCAGTGGAGATTGACATCCACTACCTCAGTCCTTGGCAGGATGAAGCACTCTGGGCACAAAGCCCCCTCCAGAACCAATGGAGATTGAGATCCACTACATCAGTCCTTGGCAGGATGAAGCACTCTGGGCACAAAGCCCCCTCCAGAACCAATGGAGATTGAGATCCACTACCTCAGTCCTTGGCAGGATGAAGCACTCTGGGCACAAAGCCCCCTCCAGAGCCAGTGGATAAAGGCATCCACTACCTCAGTCCTTGGCAGGATGAAGCACTCTGGGCATCCAGCCCCCTCCAGAACCAGTGGAGAAAAGCATCCACTACCTCAGTCCTTGGCAGGATGAAGCACTCTGGGCACAAAGCCCCCTCCAGAACCAGTGGAGAAAGGCATCCACTACCGCAGTCCTTGGCAGGATGAAGCACTCTGGGCAAAAAGCCCCCTCCAGAACCAGTGGAGAAAGGCATCCACTTGAGAGACTGTGGCTTTGCACTCCCCAGGATGCAGCAGTGGGCAACCCACCCACTTGAGAGACTTGAGAGACTGTGGCTTTGTACTCCCCAGGATACAGCAGTGGGCAACCTACCCACTGGAGAGACTTGAGAGACTGTGGCTTTGCACTCCCCAGGATGAAGCAGTGGGCAACCCACCCACTGGAGAGACTTGAGAGACTGTGGCTTTGCACTCCCCAGGATAAAGCAGTGGGCAACCCACCCACTGGAGAGACTTGAGAGACTGTGGCTTTGCACTCCCCAGGATGCAGCAGTGGGCAACCCACCACTGGAGAGACTTGAGAGACTGTGGCTTTGCACTCCCCAGGATACATTAATGGGCATGGAGCCCCCTCGTGGATCTGGCGTCGTGCGCTCATCTGGCTGAGGTGCCCCCCCCCCCTTCCCCCTGAGGTGCCTGTTGTATTTCTATCTGATGCCCAAGCAGTGTTCTCTCCGTTTTGATCGGGTATGGAGTGTGGGCCTCGCCCATGCATTTTGGGCCCAGTGGTCCACGGACTATGATGGTGGAATACCTTGGACTTGTATTCTTGGTGTATATATTTGTTTCTATTGGAAATATATGTATATGAATGTATTTATTTTTGATTACTGTTTTTGAATAGATTACAAACGTTCGACTCATTTCCTTTTGCCCTTGCATTCTTCCAGGGGGAGTTGAGGGTTGTTATTGTACTGTATCTACATCTACTTGTGTGTGTGTTGTAGTGGGTGAGGGTGGGGGTGGGAGTGTTCCGTGTTGCGTGTTTGTGTCCCTCTTTTTTCCCTCCCCCCTGCCCTGTATCGTAGGTGCAGTACTCACCGTGGTCTTCGCCGCCGTCTTTGTTGTTCCTGGTAGAGAAGCATGAAGATAAAGGCTGGCAGTATCTGGAGTTCTGGTTCCATGGCATCCTGGTTCCTCGTGGGGTGTGTAGAGGTGAGCGTTTTCCCTTCTAAGTCTTGTTTCCGCCGTGTTTTTGTTCGCAGTGAATCCGCCCCGCAAAAGGTGGTGGATTGGACTGTTGTAATACAGCGGGCGGTACATTGTCTTCCGCCTGACTGTTGGTGGTTACCGCCGCGGTGTTTGTTTGTACCGCCGTGGCAGTCAGAGTGTTAAAGTGGCTGTCTATGTTGGCGGTTTCCGCCACGGTCATGATTCCATTTTTTTTACTGCCGCCCTTTTGGCGGTTTTACCGCTGCTTTAACACCGACCGCCAGGGTTGTAATGACCACCTATGTACTTGGCCTAAGATCCAGAATGGCTGAGAATATGAAAAAGGCCAACCAGGAGCTGCAAAAGCAATGACATGGCCAGAAGAGTGTCCTGATCCAGTACCAAACAGGACAGAAGGTGTGGGTATTGGAGCCTGTGGCCCCAAGAGCACTCCAAGACAAATGGAGTGCACCCCACCTAATTGTTGAGAAAAAGGGTGAGGTTACCTATTTGGTAGACCTGGGCACTGCCAGGAGTCCCCTTACGGTGATTCATGTCAACCGCCTGAAACCCCACTATCACAGGGCTGATCTCACCCTGCTCATGGCAACAAATGAGGGACAGGAAGAAGTGACTGACCCTCTCCCTGATCTCTTCTCCACCACTGAAGCAGATGTCTTAGTGGAGGGAGTAGTTTTAGCAGATTGTCTTACTGCAGAACAGAAACACAACTGCATCAATCTCCTAAGCCAATTTTCAGACCTCTTTTCACTTGTATCAGGTACAACATCCTGGTGTGGACACACAGTTGACACTGGAGGCAGCCTGCCCGTCAAAAGTAAAATTTATAGGCAGCCTGACCATGTCAGGGATTGCATTAAACAAGAGGTGCAGAAAATGGGGTGATTGAACCTTCTGAAAGCCTATGGGCTAGCCCAGTTGTGCTTGTACCTAAACCTCACACCAAAGATGGAAAGAGAGAGATGTGGTTTTGTGTAGATTACAGAGAGCTCAATCAGGTAACCAAAACTGATGCTCTATAAGGCAGATGAGCTCATTGATACACTGGCTTCTGCCAAGTATCTTAGCACTTTTGATCTAACTGCAGGGTATTGGCAGATTAGATTGGCAGAAGATGCTAAACCCAAGACTGCATTTTCTACCATTGGAGGGTACTACCAATTCACACTAATGCCCTTTGGTTTGAAAAATACACCTGCCACTTTTCAGAGGTTGGTGAATACAGTCCTGTAAGGGTTGGAGGCTCTCAGTGCAGCATATCTAGATGATATTGCTGTCATTAGCTCAACCTGGGATGATCACCTGGTCCACCTTTGGAAGGTTTTGGAGGCCCTGCAAAAGCCTATGCCTTACTATCAAGGCCTCAAAGTGCCAGATAGGGCAGGGGAAAGTGGTTTATCTGGGCCACCTAGTTGGTGGAGAACAGATTGCACATCTACAGGGGAAAATCCAAACTATCATGGATTGGGTGCCCCCTACAACACAGACCCAGGTGAGAGCCTTTTTAGGCCTCACAGGGTATTATAGGAGATTCATCAACAATTATGGCTCCATAGCAGCCCCTCTTAATGATCTCACTGGCAAGAAAAGGCCTAAGAAGGTGTTATGGACAGCGAGTGGTCAGAAAGCTTTTGAGGAGCTCAAAAAGGCCATGTGCTCTGCACCTGTCCTAAAAAGCCCATGTTACTCCAAGAAATTCATTGTTCAAACTGATGCATCTGAATTAGGGGTAGGGGCAGTACTATCACAACTGAATTCTGATGGCTAGGATCAACCAGTTGCTTTTATCAGAAGAAGGTGGACCCCTAGAGAAAAGCGTTGGTCTGCCATAGAGAGGGAGGCTTTTGCTGTGGTCTGGGCACTGAAGAAGTTGAGACCATACCTGTTTGGTACTCACTTTATTGTTCAGACAGACCACAAACATCTACTTTGGCTAAAACAAATGAAAGGTGAAAACCCTAAATTGTTGAGGTGGTCCATATCTCTACAAAGAATGGACTATACAGTGGAACATAGACCTGGGAGTACCCACTCCAATGCAGATGGACTCTGCAGATATTTCAACTTAGACAATGAAGACTCATCTGGACAAGGCTAGTCTTATTGTCCTTCGTTTGGGGGAGGGTTGTGTAGGAAAGTACCATCTTGCCTGGCATGTTACCCCCATTTTCACTGTATGTATGTTTGTTTTAGCCCTTGAGTCACTGGGATCCTGCCAGGCAGGATCCCAGTGCTCATAGTATGTGCCCTGTATGTGTTCCCTGTGTGGTACCTAACTGTATCACTGAGGCTCTGCTAACCAGAACCTCAGTGTTTATGCTCTCTCTGCTTTCTAAACTTGTCACTGCAGGCTAGTGACTAAATTGACCAATTCTCATTGGCCCACTGGTACACCCATATAATCCCCTTGTATATGGTACTGAGGTACCCAGGGTATTGGGGTTCCAGGAGATCCCTATGGGCTGCAGCCTTTCTTTTGCCACCCATAGGGAGCTCAGACAATTCTTACACAGGCCTGCCACTGCAGCCTGAGTGAAATAACGTCCACGTTATTTCACAGCCCTTTTTCACTGCACATAAGTAACTTCTAAGTCACCTATATGTCTAACTCTCACTTGGTGAAGGTTGGATGCCAAGTTACTTAGTGTGGGGCACCCTGGCACTAGCCAAGGTGCCCCCACATCATTCAGGGCAAATTCCCCGAACTTTGTGAGTGCGGGGACACCAATACACACGTGCACCATACATAGGTCACTACCTATGTATAGCGTCACAATGGTAACTCCGAACATGGCCATGTAACATGTCTGAGATCATGGAATTGTCACCCCAATACCATTCTGGTATTGGGGGGACAATTCCATGATCCCCGGGTCTCTAGCACAGAACCCGGGTGCTGCCAAACTGCCTTTCCGGGGTTTCCACTGCAGCTGCTGCTGCCAACCCCTCAGACAGGATTTTGCCCTCCTGGGGTCTGGGCAGCCCCAGCCCAGGAAGGCAGAACAAAGGATTTCCTCTGAAATAGGGTGTTACACCCTCTCCCTTTGGAAATAGGTGTGAAGGGCTGGGGAGGAGTGGCCTCCCCCAGCCTCTGGAAATGCTTTGACGGGCATAGATGGTGCCCATCTCTGCATAAGCCAGTCTACACCAGTTCAGGGATCCCCCAGCCTTGCTCTGGCACGAAACTGGACAAAGAAAAATGGAGTGACCACTCTCCTGACCAGTACCTCCCAGGGGAGGTGCCCAGAGCTCCTCCAGTGTGTCCCACACCTCTGCCATCTTGGATTCAGAGGTGTTGGGGGAACACTGGACTGCTCTGAGTGGCCAGTGCCAGCAGGTGATGTCAGAGACCCCCTCTGATAGGCTCTTACCTTTCTTGGTAGCCAATCCTTCTTTCTTGGTAGCCAAACCTCCTTTTCTGGCTATTTAGGGTCTCTCCTATGGTGTATTCTTCAGATAACGAATGCAAGCGCTCACCAGAGTCCCTCTGCACTTCCCGCTTCGACTTCTGCCAAGGATCGACCGCTGACTGCTCCAGGACGCCTGCAAAACCGCAACAAAGCAGCAAGACGACTACCAGCAACATTGTAGCACCTCATTCTGCCGGCTTTCTCAACTGTTTCCTGGTGGTGCCTGCTCTGGGGGCTGTCTGCCTCCACCCTGCACTGGAAGCCAAGAAAAAATCTCCCATGGGTCAGATGTCGGAATCGTCCCCCTGCTAACGCAGGCACCAAAAGACTTCATCACCGGTCCTCTGGCTCCCCTCTCATCCTGACGAGCGTGGTCCCTGGAACACAGGCGCTATATCCAAGTGACTCCCACAGTCCAGTGATCCTTCAGTCCAAGTTTGGTGGAGGTAAGTCCTTGCCTCCCCAAGCTAGACTGCAAACCTGTGTACTGCGTGATTTGCAGCTGCTCCGGCTTCTGTGCACTTCTCCAAGGATTCCTTTGTGCACAGCCTAGCCTGGGTCCCCAGCACTCCGTCCTGCAGTGCTCAACCCTCTGAGTTGGACTCCGACGTTGTGGGACCCTCATTTGTGACTATGAGCCAGCTCCAGTTCACAAATCTTCTAAGTGCCTGCTCTGGTACTTCTGCGGGTGCGAATTCCTGGTCCTTCCTGGTCGCCAGCAGCACCCAAAAACCTCTACTGCGACCCTTGCAGCTAGCAAGGCTTGTTTGCGGTATTTCTGTGTGGGAACACTTCTGCAACCTTCAGCACGATGTGGGACATCTTCCATCCAAAGGAGAAGTTCCTACTCCTCTTTGTTGTTGCAGAATCCAAGGTTTCTTCAATCCAGAGGCAGCCTTCTTGCACCTTCATCCGGGGTTTCCTGGGCTCCTGCCCCCCCTGGACACTATTGCGACTCTTGGACTTGGTCCCCTTGCCTTGCAGGTCCTCAGGTCCAGGAATCCGTCTTCAGTCCTTTGCTGGTGTTTGTGGTTCTTGCAGAATCCCCCTATCACGACTATTGTGTCCTTTTGGGGTGGTAGGGGTACTTTACTCCTACTTTTCAGGGTCACTTTTCAGGGTCACTTTTCAGGGTCTTGGGGTGAGGTATCTTGGACACCCTGACTGTTTTCTTACAGTCCCAGCGACCCTCTACAAGCTCCCATAGGTCTGGGGTCCATTTGTGATTCGCATTCCACTTTTGGAGTATATCGGCTGTGTTGCCCCTAGACCTATGTTCACCTATTGCATCCTATTGTAATTCTACACTGTTTGCATTACTTTTCTTACTATTACTTACCTGTTTTGGGTTTGTGTACATATAACTTGTGTATATTACTTACCTTCTAACGGAGGGTACTCACTGAGATACAATTGGCATATTGTCATTGTAGGAAAGTACCATCTTGCCTGGCATGTTACCCCCATTTTTCACTGTATATATGTTGTTTTAGTTGTATGTGTCACTGGGACCCTGGTAACCCAGGGCCCCAGTGCTCATAAGTGTGCCTGAATGTGTTACCTGTGTAGTGACTAACTGTCTCACTGAGGCTCTGCTAATCAGAACCTCAGTGGTTATGCTCTCTCATTTCTTTCCAAATTGTCACTGACCATTTTTACCAATTTACATTGGCTTACTGGAACACCCTTATAATTCCCTAGTATATGGTACTGAGGTACCCAGGGTATTGGGGTTCCAGGAGATCCCTATGGGCTGCAGCATTTCTTTTGCCACCCATAGGGAGCTCAGACAATTCTTACACAGGCCTGCCACTGCAGCCTGAGTGAAATAACGTCCACGTTATTTCACAGCCATTTTACACTGCACTTAAGTAACTTATAAGTCACCTATATGTCTAACCTTTACCTGGTAAAGGTTAGGTGCAAAGTTACTTAGTGTGAGGGCACCCTGGCACTAGCCAAGGTGCCCCCACATTGTTCAGAGCCAATTCACTGAACTTTGTGAGTGCGGGGACACCATTACACGTGTGCACTACATATAGGTCACTACCTATATGTAGCTTCACCATGGTAACTCCGAATATGGCCATGTAACATGTCTATGATCATGGAATTGCCCCCTCTATGCCATCCTGGCATTGTTGGTACAATTCCATGATCCCAGTGGTCTGTAGCACAGACCCTGGTACTGCCAGACTGCCCTTCCTGGGGTTTCACTGCAGCTGCTGCTGCTGCCAACCCCTCAGACAGGCAGCTGCCCTCCTGGGGTCCAGCCAGGCCTGGCCCAGGATGGCAGACAAAGAACTTCCTCTGAGAGAGGGTGTGACACCCTCTCCCTTTGGAAAATGGTGTGAAGGCAGGGGAGGAGTAGCCTCCCCAGCCTCTGGAAATGCTTTGTTGGGCACAGATGTGCCCAATTCTGCATAAGCCAGTCTACACCGGTTCAGGGACCCCTTAGCCCCTGCTCTGGCGCGAAACTGGACAAAGGAAAGGGGAGTGACCACTCCCCTGACCTGCACCTCCCCTGGGAGGTGTCCAGAGCTCCTCCAGTGTGCTCCAGACCTCTGCCATCTTGGAAACAGAGGTGCTGCTGGCACACTGGATTGCTCTGAGTGGCCAGTGCCACCAGGTGATGTCAGAGACTCCTTGTGATAGGCTCCTTCAGGTGTTAGTAGCCTTTCCTCTCTCCTAGGTAGCCAAACCCTCTTTTCTGGCTATTTAGGGTCTCTGTCTCTGGGGAAACTTTAGATAACGAATGCATGAGCTCAGCCGAGTTCCTCTGCATCTCTCTCTTCACCTTCTGATAAGGAAACGACCGCTGACCGCGCTGGAAGCCTGCAAACCTGCAACATAGTAGCAAAGACGACTACTGCAACTCTGTAACGCTGATCCTGCCACCTTCTCGACTGTTTTCCTGCTTGTGCATGCTGTGGGGGTAGCCTGCCTCCTCTCTGCACCAGAAGCTCCAAAGAAATCTCCCGTGGGTCGACGGAATCTTCCCCCTGCAACCGCAGGCACCAAAAAGCTGCATCACCGGTCCCTTGGGTCTCCTCTCAGCACGACGAGCGAGGTCCCTCGAATCCAGCGACGCTGTCCAAGTGACCCCCACAGTCCAGTGACTCTTCAGCCCAAGTTTGGTGGAGGTAAGTCCTTGCCTCACCTCGCTGGGCTGCATTGCTGGGAACCGCAACTTTGCAGCTACTCCGGCCCCTGTGCACTTCCGGCGGAAATCCTTCGTGCACAGCCAAGCCTGGGTCCACGGCACTCTAACCTGCATTGCACGACTTTCTAAGTTGGTCTCCGGCGACGGGGGACTCCTTTGTGCAACTTCGGCGAGCACCGTTTCACGCATCCTCGTAGTGCCTGTTTCTGGCACTTCTCCGGGTGCTACCTGCTTCAGTAAGGGCTCTTTGTCTTGCTCGACGTCCCCTCTCTCTGCAGGTCCAATTTGCGACCTCCTGGTCCCTCCTGGGCCCCAGCAGCGTCCAAAAACGCCAAACGCACGATTTGCGTGTAGCAAGGTTTGTTGGCGTCTTTCCGGCGGGAAAACACTTCTGCACGACTCTCCAAGGCGAGAGATATCCGTCCACCAAAGGGGAATTCTCTAGCCCTTTTTGTTCCTGCAGAAACCTCAGCTTCTTCTGTCCAGTCGAAGCTTCTTTGCACCCGCAGCTGGCATTTCCTGGGCATCTGCCCATCTCCGACTTGCTTGTGACTTTTGGACTTGGTCCCCTTGTTCCACAGGTACCCTAGATTGGAAATCCACAGTTGTTGCATTGCTGGTTTGTGTCTTTCCTGCATTATTCCTGTAACACAACTCTTTTGTCCTTAGGGGAACTTTAGTGCACTTTGCACTCACTTTTCAGGGTCTTGGGGAGGGTTATTTTTCTAACTCTCACTATTTTCTAATAGTCCCAGCGACCCTCTACAAGGTCACATAGGTTTGGGGTCCATTCGTGGTTCGCATTCCACTTTTGGAGTATATGGTTTGTGTTGCCCCTATCCCTATGTTTCCCCATTGCATCCTATTGTAACTATACATTGTTTGCACTGTTTTCTAAGACTATACTGCATATTTTTGCTATTGTGTATATATATCTTGTGTATATTTCCTATCCTCTCACTGAGGGTACACTCTAAGATACTTTGGCATATTGTCATAAAAATAAAGTACCTTTATTTTTAGTATAACTGTGTATTGTGTTTTCTTATGATATTGTGCATATGACACTAGGTGGTACTGTAGTAGCTTCACACGTCTCCTAGTTCAGCCTAAGCTGCTCTGCTAAGCTACCATTATCTATCAGCCTAAGCTGCTAGACACCCTATACACTAATAAGGGATAACTGGGCCTGGTGCAAGGTGCAAGTACCCCTTGGTACTCACTACAAGCCAGTCCAGCCTCCTACATTGGTTGTGCAGTGGTGGGATAAGTGCTTGAGACTACTTACCACTCTTGTCATTGTACTTTTCATAAGAGAAAAATATACAAAACAAGGTCAGTGTATATACACATAGCCAAAAAGTTTTGCATTTCTTCTTTTCACTCTTTTCTAAGTGCTGAAAAGTACTTCTAAAACTTTCAAAAAGTTCTTAAAAGTTTAAAAAGTTTTTTCTGTCTTTCCAAAAAGTTCTGAAAACTTTTTTTCTTTTTTTTCTATCACTTTAACTCTCTCTAAAAATGTCTGGCACAGGCCAAAATGTTGAACTGTCCAAACTTGCATATGATCACCTTAGCTGGAAAGGAGCAAGGAGTCTCTGCATAGAGAGAGGTTTGAGTGTAGGGAAGAATCCTTCCTTAGAACTGTTAATTAACATGCTTAGAGTACAGGATAAGGCCATAAGTGCCCAATCTGGTGAAAAAGTAGCTAATGGTTCTCAATCTGATCCAGGGACTCCCCCAGGAAAAGATTCAGGAAAGAAACTTCTCAGCCTGCCCATTACTAGACAGTCTAGCATAGTTGGTACAGAGGTTGAATCACACCATACTGATGGTGTGCTCTCACATTATACTGGTAGCCAAGCTGTTAGGGTGCCCTCTGTAAGGGACAGGTCTCCTTCTGTTCATTCCCATCATACCTCTGTATCTAGAAATGTCCCTCCCACCCACCCTGATGACAGATTGTTAGAAAGGGAGCTCAATAGATTGAGAGTGGAACAAACCAGACTGAAGCTCAAGAAGCAACAGCTGGATTTGGACAGACAGTCTTTAGAAGTAGAGAGGGAAAGACAGAAGTTGGGTTTAGAAACCCATGGTGGCAGCAGCAGTATTCCCCATAGTCATCCTGCAAAAGAGCATGATTCCAGGAATCTGCACAAGATAGTTCCCCCTTATAAGGAGGGGGATGACATTAACAAGTGGTTTGCTGCACTTGAGAGGGCCTGTGCTGTACAGGATGTCCCTCAAAAGCAGTGGGCTGCTATCCTATGGCTATCATTTACTGGAAAAGGTAGGGATAGGCTCCTTACTGTAAAAGAAAATGATGCTAATAATTTCCAAGTTCTTAAGAATGCACTCCTGGATGGTTATGGCTTAACCACTGAACAGTACAGGATAAAGTTCAGAGAGACCAAAAAGGAGTCTTCACAAGACTGGGTTGATTTCATTGACCAGGCAGTGAAGGCCTTGGAGGGGTGGTTACATGGCAGTAAAGTTACTGATTATGACAGCCTGTATAACTTAATCCTGAGAGAGCATATTCTTAATAAGTGTGTGTCTGATTTGTTGCACCAGTACTTGGTGGACTCTGATCTGACCTCTCCCCAAGAATTGGGAAAGAAGGCAGACAAATGGGTCAGAACAAGAGTGAACAGAAAAGTTCATACAGGGGGTGACAAAGATGGCAACAAAAAGAAGGATGGTAAGTCTTCTGACAAGGGTGGGGACAAATCTAAAAATGAGTCTTCATCAGGCCCACAAAAACACTCTGGTGGGGGTGGTGGGTCCAAATCCTCCTTTAATCAGAACAAGGAAAAGAAACCATGGTGCTATTTATGTAAAATAAAAGGCCATTGGACAACAGATCCCAGTTGTCCAAAGAAAGGCACCATAGCTCCTACCACTACAACCCCTACTGCTACACCTAGTGTCCCTACTAATAGCAGTGGTGGTGGGAGCAAACCTACTAATAGCCAATCCAAGGGAGTAGCTGGGCTCACTTTTGGTAATTTAGTTGGGGTTGGTCTGATTAGGGAGACCACAGAGGCTACTTTAGTCTCTGAAGGGGCTATTGATTTAGCCACTTTGGTTGCTTGCCCCCATAACTTGGAGAAGTACAAGCAACTAACCCTAATAAATGGTGTTGAGGTCCAGGCCTACAGGGACACAGGTGCCAGTGTCACAATGGTGATTGAGAAACTGGTGCACCCTGAACAACTCATACTTGGACACCAGTACCAAGTAACCGATGCTCACAACATAACACAAAGCCACCCCATGGCTGTTGTAAATCTCAACTGGGGGGGGGTAACTGGTCCAAAGAAAGTTGTGGTAGCTTCAGATTTACCTGTAGACTGTCTATTAGGGAATGATTTGGAGACATCAGCTTGGTCAGATGTGGAGTTGGAGGCCCATGCAGCAATGCTGGGCATCCCAGGGCATATTTTTGCTTTGACAAGGGCTCAGGCCAAAAAGCAAAAAGGACAGGGAAGCTTGGATCCTGGAACAATGGACCAAGTGCTCCCTAAAGCTAGGGCTAGTAGAAGCAAACCACTTCCTACTATCCCTCCCTCTACAGTGGATTCTAATTCTGAGGAAGAAGAATTCCCTCCCTGTGCAGAACCTACACCAGAGGAGCTGGAAGCAGACACTGCTGAGCTTTTGGGTGAAGGGGGGCCTGCCAGAGAGGAGCTGAGTGTGGCACAGCAAACCTGTCCCACATTAGAGGGTCTCAGACAGCAAGCTGTCAAACAGGCTAATGGGGATGTCAGTGACTCTCACAGAGTTTACTGGGAGGACAACCTCTTGTACACTGAGCATAGGGATCCTAAACCTGGAGCTGCCAGGAGATTAGTGATTCCTCAGGAGTACAGAAAGTTCCTCCTAACACTGGCACATGACATTCCCCTAGCTGGACACCTGGGTCAAATGAAAACTTGGGACAGATTGGTTCCATTGTTTCATTGGCCTAGGATGTCAGAGGACACAAAGGAATTTTGTAAGTCCTGTGAAACCTGTCAAGCCAGTGGCAAGACAGGTGGCACTCCAAAGGCACCCCTTATCCCACTGCCTGTGGTTGGGGTTCCCTTTGAAAGGGTAGGGGTTGACATAGTTGGCCCCCTTGACCCTCCTACTGCTTCAGGCAATAGGTTTATCTTAGTGGTAGTGGACCATGCCACAAGATATCCTGAAGCTATTCCTTTAAGGACCACTACAGCCCCTGCAGTGGCAAAGGCCCTCCTGGGAATATTTTCCAGGGTGGGCTTCCCAAAGGAAGTAGTATCAGACAGGGGAAGCAATTTAATGTCTGCATACTTAAAGGCCATGTGGAAGGAGTGTGGTGTAACGTACAAGTTCACAACACCCTATCATCCACAAACAAATGGACTGGTGGAGAGATTTAATAAAACTCTCAAAGGCATGATTATGGGACTCCCTGAAAAACTCCGCAGGAGATGGGATATCCTTCTACCATGCCTCCTTTTTGCCTACAGGGAGGTACCCCAGAAAGGAGTGGGCTTCAGCCGCTTTGAACTTCTTTTTGGACACCCTGTTAGGGGTCCACTCACACTTGTAAAGGAGGGTTGGGAACAACCTTTAAAAGCTCCTAAGCAGGATATTGTGGATTATGTACTTGGCCTCAGATCAAGGATGGCTGAGTACATGAAAAAGGCCAGTAAAAACCTTCAGGCCAGCCAAGAGCTCCAGAAGCAATGGCATGATCAGAAGGCTGTTTTGGTTCAGTACCCACCAGGGCAGAAAGTGTGGGTCTTGGAGCCTGTGGCCCCAAGAGCACTCCAAGATAAATGGAGTGGACCCCACACAATTGTTGAAAAGAAGGGTGAAGTCACCTACTTGGTTGACTTAGGCACTGCCAGGAGTCCCCTTAGGGTGCTCCATGTCAACCGCCTGAAACCCTACTATGACAGGGCTGATCTCACCCTGCTCATGGCAACAGATGAGGGACAGGAAGAAGACAGTGATCCTCTACCTGATCTCTTCTCTTCCACAGAACAAGATGCTCTTGTGGAAGGTGTAGTTTTGGCTGATTGTCTTACTGCTGAGCAGAAAGATAATTGCATAAATCTCCTAGGACAATTTTCAGAACTCTTCTCTACTGTGCCAGGCACCACTTCTTGGTGTGAGCACACTATAGATACTGGAGACAGTTTACCTGTCAAAAGTAAGATCTATAGGCAGCCTGACCATGTCAGGGACTGCATAAAGCAAGAAGTTCAGAAAATGTTGGAACTAGGAGTAGTTGAGCACTCTGACAGTCCATGGGCTTCTCCTGTGGTACTGGTACCAAAACCCAATTCTAAAGATGGAAAGAAGGAAATGAGGTTTTGTGTAGACTATAGAGGTCTCAACTTGGTAACCAAAACTGATGCTCACCCTATACCCAGGGCAGATGAGCTCATAGATACACTGGCATCTGCCAAGTATCTAAGCACTTTTGATTTGACTGCAGGGTATTGGCAGATCAAATTGTCAGAAGATGCTAAACCTAAGACTGCATTTTCTACCATTGGAGGACATTACCAGTTTACTGTAATGCCTTTTGGTTTGAAAAATGCACCTGCCACTTTTCAGAGGTTGGTGAACACAGTCCTGCAAGGGCTGGAAGCTTTCAGTGCAGCATATTTGGATGATATAGCTGTCTTTAGCTCCAGCTGGGATGATCACCTGGTCCACCTTTGGAAAGTTTTGGAGGCTCTGCAAAAGGCAGGCCTCACTATCAAGGCTTCAAAGTGCCAGATAGGGCAGGGTAAGGTGGTTTATCTGGGACACCTTGTTGGTGGGGAACAGATTGCACCACTTCAGGGGAAAATCCAAACTATTATTGATTGGGTTCCCCCTACCACTCAGACTCAGGTGAGAGCCTTCCTAGGCCTCACTGGGTATTACAGGAGGTTCATTAAGAACTATGGCTCCATTGCAGCCCCTCTTAATGACCTCACATCCAAGAAAATGCCTAAAAAGGTATTATGGACAGCAAGCTGTCAGAAAGCTTTTGAGGAGCTGAAGCAGGCCATGTGCTCTGCACCTGTCCTGAAAAGCCCTTGTTACTCTAAAACATTCTATGTCCAAACTGATGCATCTGAATTAGGAGTAGGGGCAGTCCTATCACAACTTAATTCTGAGGGCCAGGATCAACCTGTTGCTTTTATTAGTAGAAGGTTGACCCCTAGAGAAAAGCGTTGGTCTGCCATTGAGAGGGAGGCCTTTGCTGTGGTCTGGGCTCTGAAGAAGTTGAGGCCATACCTGTTTGGCACTCACTTCATTGTTCAGACAGACCACAAACCTCTACTTTGGCTAAAACAAATGAAAGGTGAAAATCCTAAATTGTTGAGGTGGTCCATATCCCTACAGGGAATGGACTATACAGTGGAACATAGACCTGGGAGTAGCCACTCCAATGCAGATGGACTCTCCAGATATTTCCACTTAGACAATGAAGACTCATCAGGTAATGGCTAGTCTTATTGTCCTTCGTTTGGGGGGGGGTTGTGTAGGAAAGTACCAACTTGCCTGGCATGTTACCCCCATTTTTCACTGTATATATGTTGTTTTAGTTGTATGTGTCACTGGGACCCTGGTAACCCAGGGCCCCAGTGCTCATAAGTGTGCCTGAATGTGTTACCTGTGTAGTGACTAACTGTCTCACTGAGGCTCTGCTAATCAGAACCTCAGTGGTTATGCTCTCTCATTTCTTTCCAAATTGTCACTGACAGGCTAGTGACCATTTTTACCAATTTACATTGGCTTACTGGAACACCCTTATAATTCCCTAGTATATGGTACTGAGGTACCCAGGGTATTGGGGTTCCAGGAGATCCCTATGGGCTGCAGCATTTCTTTTGCCACCCATAGGGAGCTCAGACAATTCTTACACAGGCCTGCCACTGCAGCCTGAGTGAAATAACGTCCACGTTATTTCACAGCCATTTTACACTGCACTTAAGTAACTTATAAGTCACCTATATGTCTAACCTTTACCTGGTAAAGGTTAGGTGCAAAGTTACTTAGTGTGAGGGCACCCTGGCACTAGCCAAGGTGCCCCCACATTGTTCAGAGCCAATTCACTGAACTTTGTGAGTGCGGGGACACCATTACACGCGTGCACTACATATAGGTCACTACCTATATGTAGCTTCACCATGGTAACTCCGAATATGGCCATGTGACATGTCTATGATCATGGAATTGCCCCCTCTATGCCATCCTGGCATTGTTGGTACAATTCCATGATCCCAGTGGTCTGTAGCACAGACCCTGGTACTGCCAGACTGCCCTTCCTGGGGTTTCACTGCAGCTGCTGCTGCTGCCAACCCCTCAGACAGGCAGCTGCCCTCCTGGGGTCCAGCCAGGCCTGGCCCAGGATGGCAGAACAAAGAACTTCCTCTGAGAGAGGGTGTGACACCCTCTCCCTTTGGAAAATGGTGTGAAGGCAGGGGAGGAGTAGCCTCCCCAGCCTCTGGAAATGCTTTGTTGGGCACAGATGTGCCCAATTCTGCATAAGCCAGTCTACACCGGTTCAGGGACCCCTTAGCCCCTGCTCTGGCGCGAAACTGGACAAAGGAAAGGGGAGTGACCACTCCCCTGACCTGCACCTCCCCTGGGAGGTGTCCAGAGCTCCTCCAGTGTGCTCCAGACCTCTGCCATCTTGGAAACAGAGGTGCTGCTGGCACACTGGACTGCTCTGAGTGGCCAGTGCCACCAGGTGACGTCAGAGACTCCTTGTGATAGGCTCCTTCAGGTGTTAGTAGCCTTTCCTCTCTCCTAGGTAGCCAAACCCTCTTTTCTGGCTATTTAGGGTCTCTGTCTCTGGGGAAACTTTAGATAACGAATGCATGAGCTCAGCCGAGTTCCTCTGCATCTCTCTCTTCACCTTCTGATAAGGAAACGACCGCTGACCGCGCTGGAAGCCTGCAAACCTGCAACATAGTAGCAAAGACGACTACTGCAACTCTGTAACCCTGATCCTGCCGCCTTCTCGACTGTTTTCCTGCTTGTGCATGCTGTGGGGGTAGCCTGCCTCCTCTCTGCACCAGAAGCTCCAAAGAAATCTCCCGTGGGTCGACGGAATCTTCCCCCTGCAACCGCAGGCACCAAAAAGCTGCATCACCGGTCCCTTGGGTCTCCTCTCAGCACGACGAGCGAGGTCCCTCGAATCCAGCGACGCTGTCCAAGTGACCCCCACAGTCCAGTGACTCTTCAGCCCAAGTTTGGTGGAGGTAAGTCCTTGCCTCACCTCGCTGGGCTGCATTGCTGGGAACCGCGACTTTGCAGCTACTCCGGCCCCTGTGCACTTCCGGCGGAAATCCTTCGTGCACAGCCAAGCCTGGGTCCACGGCACTCTAACCTGCATTGCACGACTTTCTAAGTTGGTCTCCGGCGACGGGGGACTCCTTTGTGCAACTTCGGCGAGCACCGTTTCACGCATCCTCGTAGTGCCTGTTTCTGGCACTTCTCCGGGTGCTACCTGCTTCAGTAAGGGCTCTTTGTCTTGCTCGACGTCCCCTCTCTCTGCAGGTCCAATTTGCGACCTCCTGGTCCCCAGCAGCGTCCAAAAACGCCAAACGCACGATTTGCGTGTAGCAAGGCTTGTTGGCGTCTTTCCGGCGGGAAAACACTTCTGCACGACTCTCCAAGGCGAGAGGGATCCGTCCACCAAAGGGGAAGTCTCTAGCCCTTTTCGTTCCTGCAGAAACCTCAGCTTCTTCTGTCCAGTCGAAGCTTCTTTGCACCCGCAGCTGGCATTTCCTGGGCATCTGCCCATCTCCGACTTGCTTGTGACTTTTGGACTTGGTCCCCTTGTTCCACAGCTACCCTAGATTGGAAATCCACAGTTGTTGCATTGCTGGTTTGTGTCTTTCCTGCATTATTCCTCTAACACGACTCTTTTGTCCTTAGGGGAACTTTAGTGCACTTTGCACTCACTTTTCAGGGTCTTGGGGAGGGTTATTTTTCTAACTCTCACTATTTTCTAATAGTCCCAGCGACCCTCTACAAGGTCACATAGGTTTGGGGTCCATTCGTGGTTCGCATTCCACTTTTGGAGTATATGGTTTGTGTTGCCCCTATCCCTATGTTTCCCCATTGCATCCTATTGTAACTATACATTGTTTGCACTGTTTTCTAAGACTATACTGCATATTTTTGCTATTGTGTATATATATCTTGTGTATATTTCCTATCCTCTCACTGAGGGTACACTCTAAGATACTTTGGCATATTGTCATAAAAATAAAGTACCTTTATTTTTAGTATAACTGTGTATTGTGTTTTCTTATGATATTGTGCATATGACACTAGGTGGTACTGTAGTAGCTTCACACGTCTCCTAGTTCAGCCTAAGCTGCTCTGCTAAGCTACCATTATCTATCAGCCTAAGCTGCTAGACACCCTATACACTAATAAGGGATAACTGGGCCTGGTGCAAGGTGCAAGTACCCCTTGGTACTCACTACAAGCCAGTCCAGCCTCCTACAGTCATAAAAATAAAGTACCTTTATTTTTAGTAACTCTGAGTATTGTGTTTTCTTATGATATTGTGCTATATGATATAAGTGGTATAGTAGGAGCTTTGCATGTCTCCTAGTTCAGTCTAAGCTGCTTTGCCATAGCTTCCTTCTAACAGCCCAAGCTGCTAGAAACACCTCTATTCTACTAATAAGGGATAACTGGACCTAGCACAGGGTGTAAGTACCACAAGGTACCCACTATAAGCCAGGCCAGCCTCCTACAGGCTGCCCTGGTTATTAGTGGGTAACTTGGGTACTTACACCTTATACCAGTTCCAGTTATCCCTTATTAGTGAAATGTAGTAGTGTTCTAGCAACGTAGGCTGATAGAGGCAGCTATAGCAGAGCAGCTTAAGCTGAACTAGGAGACATGCAAAGCTCATGCAATACCACTTATAGTTACACAGTACTTATACACAAGTAAAGACAATACTCAGTGTTACCAAAAATAAAGGTATTTATTTGGGTGACACTGTACCAAAAATATCTTAGAGACAATACTCCTTCTGGAAGTAAGTATTATACACGATATATACACTAGACACCAAAATTAGACAAGTAATTAGTCATATGATAGTGCAAACAATAGGAAATGCTGTAGAATGCAATGGGAGAAAATAGGTCTAGGGGCAACACAAACCATATACTAAGAAAGTGGAATGCGAATCACAAATTCCCCCCTAGACAAGTGCAGTGTGTGCAGAATCGCTGGGATAGTAAGAATACAGTAAAGGTAAGTAAACTACCCCACTCCAGAGCCCAGAAAAGCAGGAGTAAAGTACTGCAAGTTTCCTTAGGACACACTACACCTCATGATATGGATTATTGCAGTAACCCACCAAGTCTGCAAACTACAACTGCTGGATTCCTGGACCTGAAGACCTGCAAAAGAAAGGGTCCATGACCAGAACTCGAAAGAAGTTCCAGGAAGGACAGGAGCCTCTGCCAACCCAGAAGAGGGTTGGACGAAGACTGCAGAAATGCACCCAAGGAAGATGCCAGTGGGTTCCTGCATGATGCAGATCATGTCCCACAACGTGAAGATGAATGTAGATGTGATTTCATGTTGGAAGTCGCCAACAAGCCTTGGTTATGACAAATATGCGTTTTGCGTCAAAATGGCACTGGCTGGACCCCGGAGGGACCTGGGGGCCTCAACTCTGTGTGAGGAGGAAGAGGGGGCTTTCAGCACTTCAGGGAGCCCTCAGGATGCCAGACAGCACCCACGGGAGTCCCAGGACACTGGGACAAAGGAGGTGGAAAACGCGGTTGGTGCAGCACTACTAAGAAGGCTCGCATGCCGCTGGAGGTCAACTCAGCAAGTTGAGCGTTGCAGAATAGAGTGCTTTGACCTGGGCCAGGCTGTGCACGAAGGAATTTTGCAGATAGTGAACAGAGGCCTCAGGAGGTGAAGAAGATGCGGTGCACAGGGGTACTGTTGTTCTCAGGGAAGGCAAGGTCTTACCTCCTCCAAATTGTGTCAGCAGGACCTCAGGACAGTCTATATCAATGGAGTCCACCCTCTGTGTTTCTAGGAGCACACTCGTGATTGTGAAAGGAGTCCAGGAGTACCAGTCGTCGACTTGGAAGGTGCCTCTGTGAGCAGGGGAGTGACTCCGTCACCCCATGGGAGCTTTCTTCGGTCCTTCTGGTGCAGGTTGAAGACAGGGAGACCCCAGAGTGTGCACACTGTGGAAACTGTTGCAGTTGCTGGCTGGAGCTGAAATTGCAGAAGAAAAGTATCCCTTGTGGATAGTTTGTTGCTGTTTCAGCGGTTCCTGGAGCAGGCTGGTGTTGATCCGAGGTCAGAAGATGAAGTAGTAGTTGCACAGCATTCCTTAAGGAAACGTGCAAGCAGAATCTGAAGAGAACCCACAGGAGAGACCCAAAATAGCACTGAGAGGGTGATTGGCTACCTTATCAGGTATGGACCTATCAGGCGGAGTCTCTGAGGTCACCTGCTGGCACTGGCCACTCAGAGCCCTCCAGAGTGCCCCCACACCTTGCAAAGCAAGATGGCTGAAGTCTGGGACATACTAGAGGAGCTCTGGGCACCACCCCTAGGGTGGTGATGGACAGGGGAGTGGTCACTCCCCTTTACTTTGTCCAGTTTCACGCCAGAGCAGGGGACAAGGGGTCCCTGAACCGGTGTAGACTGGCTTATGCAAGGAGGGCACCATCTGTCCCCTTCAAAGCATTTACACAGGCTGGAGGAGACTACCCCTCCCCAGCCTGTAACACCTATTTCCAAAGGGAGAGGGTGTAACACCCTGCTCTCAGAGGAAATGCTTTGTTCTGGAACCCCAATGCCCTGGGTACTTAGGTACCATATACTAGGGTCTTATAAGGGGGGGTCCAGTGTGCTAAGTGAAATTGGTAAATTAGGTCACTAACCTACAGTGACAAATTTAAAAGCAGAGAGACCATAAGCACTGAGGTTCTGATTAGCAGAGCCTCAGTGACACAGTTAGGCACTATACAGACACACACATTAGGCCATAAACTATGAGCACTGGGGTCCTGACCAACAGGATCCCAGTGAGACAGGCAAAAACATACCGACATACAGGTAAACTTGGAGGTAACATGCTAAGAAAGCTGGTACTTTCCTACACTCACTGGCTGATATCAATGCCTGCTTCACGTCGTATTTCTGTGCCTTTTACACAAGCAACACTCCGCTCGACGACACAGCTCGGACTGTGTTCCTATCGGCAGCTGATCTGCCACTCATTAAAGAAGAAGAAGCGGAGGACTCAGGTGCTGACATTACCCTTTCGGAGGTCCTTGGGGTGATCAAGAAATTAGTGAGTGGTAAAACCTCAGGCTCTGATGGGCTGCTAGCAGATTTCTATGCTACCTTTGCTGCAGAACTGGCCCCTACCTTAGTGCAGCTCTAAATTACTGTGAAAGGCTCCAGGAACTGCCACAGACTTCCTGAGAGCCACTTGTAGGCCCCATACTAAAACCTGTGAAACCTGTGAGCGATGTTAAGGCTTATCTGCCTCTTTCTATGCTAAATGCTGATCATAAAATTCTAAGCAAGATACTGGCCACTTGACTACTTCTGCTCATGACAAAGTTCATCCCTATCTGGCAGGTTTCATGTTGAGGAGCAATACTGCAGTTAATGCAAGGGGACTGCTGACACTTCTGGAGGACACTACATACGACAAAATAATTGTCAGCAGTGTTGGCTGTGGACAACGAGAAGGCCTTTGACAGCCTGGAGTGGGGCTAGGCTCAGATTTTATGAACTGGACGAGGGAACTTTACACTAATCCCACCACCCGAGTACCTATAGATCATACCATATCTGATAGTTACAGCATTGGGCAGGGCACCCAACAGGGTTGTCCTCTCTCACCCTTGCTGTTTACCATCACAATGGAACCCCTGGCGATGCTGCCGTGCTTGGGTTCTCACTATAGTGGCATCCGGGTGGGGGAATCATCTAAGGGATAGCGCTATACGCTGTTGATCTCCTACTGTTCCTTATTAACACAGGGGGTGATCTTATAGATGCCAGAACCCTCTTGGAGACCTTTGCTGCACTATCGGGAGTGAAGATGAATTGGCAAAAAACAGGCTGTTACCTCTTGGATTGACACAGCAGCTCTGGACCTTGCAGACAAGCCCCAGTGGGAACCTAGATATCTTTCCTACTTAGGAGTGAAAGTTTACCATACTTGCTCTGATATTTTTTATACGAATCTTGGACTGGCAGTCCGAAATTTGAAATCCCATATTGACTTCTGGAAAACACTCTCGATCTCAGTGGTGGGCCGCATAGCCATCCTCAAGATGGTAGTGCTACCACGCTTTCTGTACCTGTTTGGGAATTTTACACTCTGGATCCCTGATCCTTTTTTTTGTATCTTAACACTATAAAAACGGCCTTCATCTGGGTCACAGGGTGCCAACAGGTGGCTCTGTCCACTCTGCAACGCCCATTGTCCCAGGGCAGAATGGAAGTCCCGGACTTTGAATCATACTACTTTGAAGCCCAGCTCCAATGGTTCACACAGTGGATGGCCAGCAGACAGTCTTCAGGGGAGACTTGTGGGCCCCTTTGTTCCCCCCTAAAAGGCCTTGATTAAAACACTCCTCAAAGTGAATCGTCCAACTGCTGTAGATACACAAGGGTATGCAACTATTCAGAAATGCTGAGACCAGTGCCTGATGAAAACACACACTAGAGTCCCTTACTCCCCGTACCTACTGCTTAAAAATGCTGCCGCCAGGTGTGGCCAAGATGGCGGCGTGAGCGGACGTGTTCGTCCGAGCTCCGCCGCCCTGGCCCCAGAATACTGGCGCGCGACCTGGCAGGGGGATGGCCTGAGGCCCCCAGAGACGGGGAACGGTGCCGCGTCCAGAAGGCGGCCAGCGGGGACCGAGGATCGTTCGGCACCACGAAGCACGGGCGAAGAGCGGCCGACCTTGGCCTGCGCCAGAGACCGCCGAGTGCTCCGGGCAGCGGACCGAGCCGCGTGGTGGGCCAGGATTCAGCTGCTCCCTCGGACGGAGGGCTGCGGAGACGGAGGCCCTGGAGGACGATGCTGGGCGCCGAATGCGGTGAGGGCAGAGTAGGTGCCCGAGAGCGGAGATTCGCGCGCGCCCCTGAGAGGTGAAGGTGCTTTGTCGGCTGGGCTTGTCTTGGGGACCGGGTGGATGCGCACCCCCAGCTGGATTGTCCTTGATCATTGGGAGGCCTGGAGGTGGCAGCAGAGGTACTGGGGGCCATCGGGTCACCCCGACTTTGAAGCAGGAAGACGCAGGGCGGAGGGGCAGGACCAGGCCCCTGCGCAATGGATCTGGCGGCATGGTAGTGTGACGATTGGCAAGAGGAAGCACAAGAGCGCAAGGCCAGCTGCAATCCCGGGCACAGGGGGCTTCTGGTGGTCTGGTCCCAGAGGGAGTCTGAGAAGGGGCCCAGGAGGGCAGCCTGTTTGAATGAGACTACGCGCACGTGCCATGGCGGCGTCCAAATCCAAGCGGGAGCGATCAGTTAGATAATGTTGACTGGGGCCCGTCTGGCATCGGGCGGTATGGTTGAGGAACCGCCGGCGACAAAGTCCCCAGAGATGCGGGCGGAGACGGAGCTGGATGAAAGCTCCCCGGTCACGATGGGCTTTCTAACCTCGTTGTTTGACTCGCTCCGGAGTGATATCCAGGATCTTCATAGGGACATCTCTCAAGAGGTGAGAGAGCTGCGAGGTGAGGTTACGTCCCTGGGGGAGCGAGTAGCGCAGGTGGAAGACGGCGAGATCTCTCATGGCGAGGAGGTGGCGGGCCTGCAACAGGCGGTCGTCCACCTCCGGGAGCAGCAGGACCTCCTCCAGATAACGGTCGAGGACTTAGAAAATCGTTTGAGGAGGCATAATATCCGCATCAGAGGGGCCCCGACGAGGGCTGAGAAGGAGGACATTGGGGACTTCGTGGTGGGCCTGTTTCGCTCATTACTTGGCCTGGATGTGACCCAGGAGATTACCCTGGACAGAGTTCATCGAGTGGGCCGTGTAAGTGGGGCTGGAGACCGACCACCGGACATTTTAGCCAGTGTCCATAACTATGGGCTTAAAGAGAGTATCTTGCAGCGGGCCCGCAATCTTCAGCAGGTACATTTCAGAGGTCATGAGCTCCAATTATTCCAGGACCTCTCGGTGCGGACCTTGCAGAGGCGGAGAGATTTAAATCCCATTATGGAGCATCTGCGAGCGCATGAGGTGTCTTACTCCTGGGGCCATCCGTTCCGCCTTGACTTCCGGTGGGAGGATCATATCGGAGGCTAACCGGATCCTGGGCTTGGAGGATCACAGCCAGGATTCGGGCGAAAAGGTGAACTTGGCTGGTGGGGATCGCCCACATTGGCGGCGGAAGGAGAAAAGGAGGAAACTACAACGCCCTACGGCTTTGGAGCTGAGGTCGGAGCGGGAATCTGTTTTGAGCAGCGTGGCCGCTGGAACTAATGCCTAGGCAAGCAGAGGCCGAGGGGATCTGGTCTGATGAGGGTCGCACTGTTTTCGGCCTGGTGGCCGCTGAAGAGGGGCGGGGGCGGCGGGGGCGATGGACCTGTTCTGATGAACTTGAGTGGTTCTACAGCCCTGTGGAGACTTCACCTCGTGGAGATGGACGTACGAGGACTGTTTGGTTGTGAGCACCTGTTGTGCGTACTGGTTGTATGATGGCGTGTTTCCCTGAGATGCTGGCTCTTGTGTGGAGGTGTGTCCTGGCCCCAGTGTTTGGAGTGGTTGATGGTGTGGTCTGGGGTGTGGTTTTCCTGTGAGGCCTTTCCCGTTTTGATCACATTCCTCATCTTAAGATATGACTATTAAATGTATAAGCCTGAATGTCCGGGGGCTTAATAGTCCAACTAAGAGGCTAGCCATCCTGTCGGCCCTAGAGAGGTCCGGGAGTCATATCTGCCTGTTGCAGGAAACACATCTCGTGCAGAAGGACATCTACCGTATGCGTTCTAAGTAGTTCCCTAGGCAATTTTGGTCCTCAGCTTCCTCGAAGCATGGAGGGGTTGCGATATTATTAGCGCGCTCATTCCCCGGGGAAATGGTGGCAAAATTACATGAGGTGCAGGGCAGGCTGTTGGCCGTACGGATGAGGTTGGGAGCCTTTTCTTTTACTATTGCCTCTTTATATGCTCCTAATACCCAGCAGTAAGCCTTCCTGAAGCAGGCCCTGACCCCGCTGTTGCACTCACCGGATGGCGCCATTTTGGTGGGGGGCGATTTTAACCTGGTGATGGATGGTGACCTGGATCGTTCCGGTCACCGGCATGGGCAGACAGGGTCCTTGATGGTGGCTGGCCGCCAGTGGCTGGTTGAGTGTGGCTTGGAGGACGTGTGGAGAAAGGCACACCCTACGCTCAGGGATTATTCCTTTTATTCTGCAGCGACCAAGACATATGCTCGGCTCGACCTTTTCTTGGCTTCGCAAGACTTTCTTTTCCGAGTTAGGGAGACGGCGATTGAGCCTTGGGCCATGACGGACCATGTTCCTGTCACTGTAGAGGTTGCCATGGACATGGAGCGGGTGGGGGTGTCGGGTGCCGATTCAGGGACTCAATGCTTCAGAATCCCACAACGGTGGAGGCGCTCCGACGTGCAATAACAGATTATCTTAGTTTTAATGACAATGGGAGCACCTGCTTGGCGACGCTTTGGGAGGCACTGAAGGTGGTGGTGAGAGGTGAGGTGATGTCGCTGTCTGCTAGGGATAATAAAGCAAGGAGATTGAAGAGGGAGGAGCTGGAACAAAGGGTGGCGGTACTGGAACGCTCCCATAAACATACGGGTGTCCCTAGAGTTTGGCGGGAGCTGGAAAAGGTAAGGAAGCAGCTGAAACGGCTGGATTGGGACAGGGCGGAGTACACAGTGGCACGCTTTAAGCACAAGTATTACATTGGGAGCAATAGGTGTGGGAAGCTTTTGGCACACCGGTTACAAGCGCAACGCGCAGCGTCGACGATAAAGCTGGTCCGCTCTCCCTCGGGGGCGGAAGCGCGAACGAGCGACCAAATTGCAGAGGCATTTGCAGGGTTCTATCGAGGATTGTACGAGGCTGATGATCGGGGTGATGTGTTGCTCTTGATGCATTCCTAGAGGGTATAGCAATTACTCCCCTAGGTGAGAGGGAGGCGTCTTCATTAGATCAACCTGGGGTGGAAGAGGTCATATCAGCAATCCTTCGTTTGCAGGTGGGGAAGTCCCCTGGTCCGGATGGTTTAACAGCACTTTTTTATAAGACCTTCTGGTGGAACTTGTACCGATATTAGTGCGGCTTTTCAACTCCTTCCGAGCTATGGGAGTTCTTACAGCCAGTGTGTTGGATGCCACTATTGTGGTAATCCCTAAGCCGGCGAAAGATCCTGAGAACTGCGCCTCCTATAGGCCGATTTCGCTCTTGAATATTGATGCCAAATTATTTACAGGAATACTTACTCATCGCCTTAATTATTACGTGCCGGGCCTTGTGGATCCTGACCAAGCAGGTTTTATACTGCACAGGCAGTGTAGTGACAATACGAATCGATTGCTTCATCTGCTGGACAAAACGGATCGCTCACGAAGGGAGGCGCTTTTCCTTTCTATTGACGCCGAAAAGGCGTTCGACAGAGTCCACTGGCCATATCTGTTCAGGGTGCTTGAGCGTTTTGGGTTGGGCCCGGGCTTTATGACATGGATCTGCTGTATTTACCAGGCGCCTAGGGCTGCGGTCCGGGTTAACGGGACGCTATCATTGCCGTTCTCAATCCAACGAGGGACTGGGCAGGGGTGTCCGCTCTCACCTCTCTTATTTGCGCTTTACATGGAGACCCTGGCGCAGCGCCTGCGTGATAGTCCTCAGATCACTGGTGTGAAATTCGGGGGCGATGACCATCTCATTTCCCTGTATGCGGACGACGTAATTCTTACCCTGGCGGAGCCCGCGACTTTGCTGCCTGCTCTAATGATGAATTTGGCCGGGTCTCGGGATTCCGGATGAATATGCAGAAGTCGCAGGCCCTGAGTCGGTTTATCAAGGCTGAGCATGAAAGGGATTTGAAGGCCCGATTCCAATTTATATAGTCATCCTCGCGACTTCCTTATTTGGGGATTGATTTAGCACCTACTGTTGCTAGGACGGCGACTCTGAACTACACGAAATTGGTTCGGGAGGTGCAGCGGGATCTGGGGGAGACTTAAGCTGTCTTGGCTGGGCAGGGTGGCGGTGGTGAAGATGACTATCTTGCCACATGTCCAGTATGTGTTCCAGGCGCTTCCCTTGATGCCTCCGCCCCGAACGATTGCAACCCTTCAGACGGCGGATTCATTTGGGAGGGTAGAGTGACGTGTCTCCCACGTCGGGTTCTACACTGCCCCAAGGGGATGGGGGGACTAGCGGTTCCCTGCCTCTTGCGATATTTTCAGGCAGCACAACTGCATTTTTTACTAGAATGGAGTCGCCCGTCCACTGAGAAACATTGGTGCTTTATGGACCAAGCGGTGGCGGGCTCCCATATATGGAAGGAGCCCTGACTCTGACGCCGGCACAGGGCGAGCTGTCTTTATGCATCCCTGATTACGGAAGTAACGCTGCGTGTATGGGACGTGGAGGCTGGTCGATTGGGGCTGACGACGTTCCCATCCCCAATCACCCCTCTGGGTGCGAACCCTGACTTTGGACCAGGCCTACAAGTGGAAGCGTTGCGCCGATGGTATGAGGGGGGCTGTAAAAGGGTGGGGTGTCTCTTTGATGAGCTGGGAGTGATCTCCTTTGACCAGATGAGGGAGACATATGGCTTAACAGAGGCAGATAGGATGATGTACTATCAAATATGGCATTGGGCCCTGTTGCCAGCTAATAGAGCACTAATTGATAGGCCGCTAACGCCGTTTGAAAAATGGCTCCTACTGAAGAAGGATGACAAGATGGTGATCTCAGAGCTTTATGGATTATTACAGGGGGAGGGTCGCCCGTCTAAATCTAAAGGTCAGTTGCGATGGGAGAGGGAACTGGAAAGGGAACTGACTGACGAAGATTTGGATAACATCTTTTATAGGACACACCACACGGCTTACAATGCTGCAGGCACAGAGACAGCGTATAAGGTGGCCTCCTATTGGTACTTCACCCCAGCAAGGATTCACGCTTGGGATCCCACTAAGTCTAGCCTCTGTTGGAGGGGGTGTGGGGGTGGGGGTTTGCTTGTGCACTTACTCTGGCATTGCCCCAAACTTCATAGATACTGGGAGAGTGTTATTGACACTATTGATGCAGCGTTTGGTACTCAGATCCCCAGATTCCCATCGTATATCTTGCTGGGCCTGCCCAATCCGCTCACCTTCCCCCCGAGATCATTGAAAGGGCGGCAGATGGCCCTGGCCCTCAATGCGGCGCTGCAGCTGATATTAGCGATGTGGGGTACTGACAGGATTCCGACATTTACATCATGGTTTCATAAGCTGTGGTTCATTCTCGCTATGGAAAAGCTGACCCTGACCTCGCAGCAGCGTGGTGGCGAGTTCAGGGACCTATGGCAACCATTCTTACAGATCTTATCCACTGAGTTCACGGAACTGACATGTCCGGCTTACCTGAGAGTGCTGGGTCTGACCTGAGCTTCTGGGGAATGTGCTGGCGGGAGAGACTCATGGAGGTACCGGGACCATGCAGAGAGTGGGTGGGGGATTTGAGTGATTGCTGTATGGCGGGCTAGTTCAGGGTAACAATGTTGGTGTTTTACTATACATTTCTGTGTTGTATATTTCCAAACATGAAGTTCGCCTCACAGTGTAGCACATGATAGTGGGCAACCCTGCAAGAGGTGGGAGCACGTAGAGGAGGAGAGGAGGTGATCTAATGGGATGCCGTTGATTTGGAGTGGAGCGTTATGTACCACCCCCCACACTCCCAGACTGATACTGCTGCATTGTGATTGTCTTATTTTGAAGAGTTGTATCTGACATGTTTATTAATTTGAAAATAATAAACAGATTTGATCCATAAAAATGCTGCCGCTGCTCCTATATGGGAGAAACTTAATGGGGTTAGAGACTTGCATGGCTGCAGGAGTTACCAAGGTGGGAGACCTGTTCTGAGACTCGGCTCCACTCCCGTTTGAAGACTTCCGAGAGGTTTTCGACCTGCCACATGGTCACTCTCTACTACATGGGTCGGTCACAGTGACCTTCTGTAGACACTGGAGGTCAGGAGGCTCAGAACCCAAGGTGCAACTTTGTTGTTGCTATGTGGTGTTATCCACGGGCACTTATAAAACAGTTACATGCTTATACCGCTTGTTGCAAGTCGATTCTCATTGTCCCTTAAAAGTACTTCAAACCCACTGGGAGACAGACTTAGGGACTCTGATTCAGGAAAAGGCTTGGGAAACCATTCTGGAGAGTATTATTAAGGTGTTCAGGAATGAGCAATTCAAGATAATCAGATTCTCTATTCTACATAGAGCCTATCTCTCCCCAAATAGAATTGACAGACATGTTGGTGTGACAGATGCCTCTTAATCTGGGCATGTACTAACCTAACGTCCTACTAGTCAGGAGTTATTTTATATGAAAATGTTAAAATCTCTTTACCGGTGAAGTTGGATTTATTATTACTGTTTTAGAAATGCCACTTTTAAAAAGTTCTCACTGCTCTGTGTGCCTGACAGCCTGTTTCCAATACATGTCTGGTCTGAGCTGGGTGACAGCTACATTTGTGTATTCCCTTCAGACACCCACAACACAGGACACTCTACTGCATCTGCATCCATCTAACACTGATAGGTATTTTGGGGCAGGGAGGATGAGAAGGGCTCACACTTACACTTGAAAGGACAGTGGTCTGAGTTGCACACAAAGGGCATATTACCCCCCACTGATAGTCTGAAGCCAGGGCTGAAAGGGGGACCTGTTCACTTCAAGGGGCTGCTTTGAAGTCACCCCCCTTTAAAGGCACTTTTGGGTATAAGTATTGGGGCTCTGGCCCCCTGAAATCAGATCACCACTGGACTTGGGAGGAACTCTGCTGGAGAAAAGACTGCTGTAAGGATTGCCAATATGCTTAGACTGACTGTTCCAAGGAACTTCTTCTCTGCATTGCTGAGCTATCCTGTTGTCTGCTGATATCTGCCATGCTGGGACTGGACCCATCCTGCCTAACCAGCCTGTCTAGAAGGGCTTGCTGGTTTTCCCCCTGTTCTTATGCAGTCTCAGGGACATCACAGACTGCTCGCAACTCTTTTGGTGCTGCTGGGCTCTGCCATGTGTGGTCGTACCCTTGCTGGAGATGCCCATTGCTGGTCCTGGGCCTCTGAAGTGGGTTATCCAGCTGATTCCTGCAAAAACAGATGCATTGCACCGAAAGCATGTAAAATTTTGCTGCATTGCCCCTTTGACACCAACAGAGAAGCTGCTCGACGACAGTGGATTCACAGCCTGCACAGATCGGTCATGATGATCTGCGTGGCTCTACGATGATGCATTGCATTAATTTCAATGGAGCCCAACGACACCGCAGTGACCCGACTGCATGGCAAATACCAGCGCATCGTGCCCTCAACCTCAACACCAAGGGAACTATTTCAGCAGACTCTGCATGGATTCTGTGGCTGGCCTATTCTCCATCGTAGTTGGCCCAGATTTTGGATTTGTACCAGTCCCTCACGAACTCAAGTAACCTTTTGACCGCTAGTGACTTCTAAGCTCTATTTCACATTTAAACTTTAAAAAATCATATATTGACTTCTACTTATTGGATCTTTGTTGTTTTGGTCTTGTTTTACTCATATAAATATTCACTATTTTTGCTAAACTGGTCTGTAGTTTTTTTGTAGTGTCTTCATTGAGTTTCTGCATTGTAAGTGTGTGGCACAAATACTTTACACATTGCCTCTTAATTTAAGCCTGACTGCCCTGAGTCAAGCTACCAGAGGGTGAGCAAAGGTTAAATTAGGGAGTGTATCTGACTTACCCTGACTAGGACTGTGGTCCCTACTTGGACACGGTGCATACCTCTGCCATCTAGAGACCCAATTTGTAACACTTACCATTTCTCAGATTCAGAGATAAATGAAGCCATTAGTGGCCAATGGTGAGGCTGCAGTTGAAGATGGAATCCCTGTATATTTTTATAATACATTAAATCATATCGTAACATCCTTTTAAACATTATTAGCTGTTAATTTCTCATGTGGTAAATCTCCTCTCCTTTCTTTTTTACAAGGTAACATTGGAAGTGTCCAAAAAAGGCAAGGACCCAAAAGGGTCATTTCCTATAGGCCTATAACATTATTAAACACCAACTACGATCATGTCTAAATTTATGTACCAGAATCACCAGAATGTCTGACAGTTTAATTCATAAAGAACAAAAAAAAATATTCCTAACAAAGAGTTACATTCCAACACCTATTTGAGTCTACTCACTTCTAGACATACCACTCTGAGATTCCAGATGACATTATTTTAATAAATGAAGAAAAATCTTTTGGTTTGGTATCATAGGATGAATTTATTTTTCAAAGGACAAATGGTTTTACTGCACCACTAATACATTTAATCTTAAATTTATACAAAGGGGCCTTAGCATCTGTCATAATTAACCAGACAAAAGCAGGTTTCATAAATATTAACAGAGATACACAGCAATATTGCCCTATTTCACCCTTTCTTTTTGTATTACTCATTGATCCTCTTCAGCAGTGATAAGATCAAACTCTGAACTTGAGGCCCCCATAGACTAACCAGTCAAAATCAAGCTTTACAATAATGATATTGCTCTGTATTTGAAGGCAGAAATAAAAAATATCCAATGGGCTTTGGACTTGATTTATTCATTTTCAGCTATTTAGGTATGCAAAATAAACCACACTGAAATTTATTTTTAGCATGCCCCAAAACAATTTTCTTGAAATTATTAAAGCCGGATATTCGACTGCTCCTATAAGATATCTCAATAGTATAGTTATTGAAAAGTACCAAGATCTATTTCCTATAAACAATAAACCTTTGATTTCTAAAATATCCCACCTGTTTGACATTGGTTAACTATCATGGGGTGCTTGCAGTGGACATCCAAGTCCTGGGCAAGGGCTTGATTTAGAGTTTGGCAGGGGGTTGTACAGCACAAATGTGACAAATATTCCATTGGCCATATTACAAATGCACTTGTGATAAGGCGGACGGGATCTCCGTTAAGGTTGTGCTATCGTAACCCATTTGCCAAACATAAAATCAAGTCCTACTGTCATAAGCACGTAAGCCCTTCACATACATAGGTTTTGCTTGAGGTACGTTCCATATAGCACACAAGGTGTGATAGGAGATAATTACCAAAGTGAATGCAGGGGATGGGCTAGGAGAATACACCATACAGGAAACATTTCTATCTACAAAAATATAAAACTTAGGTGGTCATTATGAACACGGCGGTAACAACCGCTGTGTTCATGCTGGTGGTCAAAACACTGACCACCAGCGACCCCCGACCCCCACCACCCAAATAAAGAACCTTTCTGTGGGCCAGCGGGCAGAAACATTGTTTCCGCCCTCCGGCTCATAGAAAGGCCAGGCTGGGAAATTGACGGCAGCTCCAAATGGAGCTGCCATCAATGCCTCTGTGCGGCGGGTGCAGCTGCACCTGTCGCGCAGATCACTGCCCGACCTGTGCGATAGGCCACTGCACCGGGGCCCCTGCACTGCCCATGCAAAGTGCATGGGCAGTACAGGGGCCCCAGGGGTGCCCCGGGGCACCCCCTCTGCCAGCCTTTCCCTGGCGGGATAACCGGCCAGAGAAAGGCTGGTGGATATGGAAACATTATCGGAAGGGTAGCGCAGCTACCCTGTCGGATGGTGCTTCCACTCACAGCCAGGCTGCCTGACGGCGGAAGCCTGGCGGTGAGTGAGGGCTACTGATGGCGGCCCTCTACGTGTTTATTATGTGGCGGGTTGGCCTGCCATGCCGGCTGTCGGTTTGAGCCGCCAATGCCGGTATGGCGGGCCAACCCGCCATGTTCGTAATGACAGCATTAATTGTAAAATGATGTGCCTGATTTTGAGTTTGGTAGATGGGATATAACTTGACAAACGTGACAGAACCCTCATCCTCTGTATTCCAAGTACATTATGGCGTATGGCATTCATAATACGCTGGACCAGATTTATGTCACGTTTGTGATGGACTGCCCAGTCCATCATACTCTACAGGTGGGCCACTGTGTTTTTAAGGTTTACAAAAAGTCTGCATACTTTGTAAATGTTAGTTTAGTTTTACATTTGTACATTAGAAAATATTGCGCCGGATTTACAGTTTTGCAGATGGGTATTCAGTCATAAATGTGACAGATGCCATGTCCACTCTATTACAAGTGCAGATGAGATATAATGCACTTGTAATAAGGCAGCCGATAGAGGTCAGATTTGTGACATAGTAATCCAATCGCAAAAATCCCAAATCAGGTTCTCTGTGATGTCACACTGGGTGCCTTTTCTTTAAGCTCTTAGGGTTCACTGTGAAAAATAAGGAAATACTTGCTCTGTGCACATTTTGTTAAATCACTCAGTAGCAGATGTGTACCTAGGTCTGTTTTCGGCTTCATCTGGAGCAAGTATGGGGGATAGTGGTCAAACATTGTGGGACGATCAGCAGGCCACTGGAAGTCACAATGTAGAGTGTAGGAAAGTACCATCTTGCCTGGCATGTTACTCCCATTTTCACTGTGTGTCTGTTTGTGTTTGCCCTTGTGTCACTGGGATCCTGCTAGGCAGGACCCCAGTGCTCATAGTATGTGCCCTGTATGTGTTCCCTGTGTGGTGCCCAACTGTATCACTGAGGCTCTGCTAACCAGAACCTCAGTGTTTATGCTCTCTCTGCTTTCTAAATTTGTCACTGCAGGCTAGTGACTAAATTTACCAATTCTCATTGGCACACTGGTACACCCATATAATCCCCTTGAATATGGGACTTAGGTACCCAGGGTATTGGGGTTCCAAGAAACCCCTATGGGCTGCAGCCTTTCTTTTGCCACCCATAGGGAGCTCAGACAAATCTTACACAGGCCTGCCACTGCAGCCTGGGTGAAATAACGTCCACGTTATTTCACAGCCATTTTTCACTGCACATAAGTAACTTATAAGTCACCTATATGTCTAACCCTCACTTAGTGAAGGTTGGGTGCCAAGTTACTTAGTGTGTGGGCACCCTGGCACTAGCCAAGGTGCCCCCACATCATTCAGTGCAAATTCCCTGAACTTTGTGAGTGCGGGGATACCATTACAAGCGTGCACTATACATAAGTCACTACATATGTATAGCATCACAATGGTAACTCCGAACATGTCCTTGTAACATGTCTAAGATCATGGAATTGTCACCTCAATACCATTCTGGTATTGGGGAGACAATTCCATGATCCCCCAGGTCTCTAGCACAGAACCTGGGTACTGCCAAACTGCCTTTCCAGGGTTTCCACTGCAGCTGCTGCCAGCCCCTCAGACAGGATTCTGCCCTCCTGGGGTCTGGGCAGCCCCGGCCCAGGAGGGCAGAACAAAGGATTTCCTCTGAGAGAGGGTATAACACCCTCTCCCTTTGGAAATAGGTGTGAAGGGCTGGGGAGGAGTAGCCTCCCCCAGCCTCTGGAAATGCTTTGATGGGCACAGATGGTGCCCATCTCTGCATAAGCCAGTCTACACTGGTTCAGGGATCCCCCAGCCCTGCTCTGGCGCGAAACTGGACAAAGGAAAGGGGAGTGACCACTCCCCTGATAAGTACCTCCCTGGGGAGGTGGCCAGAGCTCCTCCAGTGTGTCCCAGATCTCTGCCATCTTGAATTCAGAGGTGTTGGGGGCACACTGGACTGCTCTGACTGGCCAGTGCCAGCAGGTGACGTTAGAGAACCCCTCTGATAGGCTCTTACCTCTCTTGGTAGCCAATCCTCCTTTCTCGGTAGCAAAACCTCCTTTTCGGGCTATTTAGGGTCTCTCCTCTGGGGTATTCTTCAGATAACGAATGCAAGAGCTCACCAGAGTTCCTCTGCACTTCCCCCTTCTGCCAAGGATCGACCGCTGAATGCTCCAGGACGCCTGCAAAACCGCAACAAAGTAGCAAGACGACTACCAGCAACATTGTAGCGAGGCATCCTGACGGCTTTCTCAACTGTTTCCTGGTGGTACATGCTCTGGTGGCTGTCTGCCTTCACCCTGCACTGGAAGCCAAGAAGAAATCTCCCGTGGTTTGACGGAACCTTCCCCCTGCTAACGCAGGCACCAAAAGACTTCATCAACGGTCCTCTGGGTCCCCTCTTATCCTCACGAGCATGGACCCTGGAACACAAGAGCTAGATCCAAGTGACCCCCACAGTCCAGTGATCCTTCAGTCCAAGTTTGGTGGTGGTAAGTCCATGCTTCCCCACGCTAGACTGCAAACCTCTGTACTGCGTGATTTGCAGCTGCTCCGGCTTATGTGCCCTTCTCCAAGGATTCCTTTGTGCGCAGCCTAGCCTGGGTCCCCAGCACTCCGTCCTGCAGTGCTCAACCCTCTGAGTTGGACTCCGACGTCGTGGGACCCTCCTTTTGTGACTCCGGTTACACCAACTTTCTAAGTGCCTGCTCTGGTACTTCTGCGGGTGCTGCCTGCTTCTGTGGGGGCTCTCTGAGTTGCTGAGCATCCCCTCAGTCGCCTCCTCCAAGGGACGACATCCTGGTCCTTCCTGGTCCCCAGCTGCACCCAAAAACCTCTATTGCGACCCTTGCAGCTAGCAAGGCTTGTTTGCAGTATTTCTGCGTGGAAACACTTCTGCAACATCCAGCATGCAGTGGGACATCTTCCATCCAAAGGAGAAGTTCCTAGACCTTTTTGTTGTTGCAGAATCTTCGGCTTCTTCCACCCGGAGGCAGCCTTTTTGCACTATCATCTGGGGTTTCCTGGGCTCATGCCCCCCTGGACACTATCGCAAATCTTGGACTTGGTCCCCTTGCCTTGCAGGTCCTCACGTCCAGGAATCCATCTTCAGTGTTTTGCTGGTGCTTGTGGTTCTAGCAGAACCCCCCCCTATCACCATTATTGTGTCCTTTTGGGGCAGTAGGGTAACTTTACTCCTACTTTCTAGGGTCTTGGGGTGGGGTATCTTGGACACCCTGACTATTTTCTTACAGTCCCAGCAACCCCCTACAAGCTCCCATAGGTCTGGGGTCCATTCGTGATTCGCATTCCACTTTTGGAGTATATGGTTTGTGTTGCCCCTAGACCTATGTTCACCTATTTCATCCTATTGTAATTCTACACTGTTTGCATTACTTTTTTTACTGGTACTTACCTGTTGTGGGTTAGTGTACATATGACTTGTGTATATTACTTACCTTCTAACTGAGGGTACTCACTGAGATACTTCTGGCATATTGTCATAAAAATAAAGTACCTTTATTTTTAGTAACTCTGAGTATTGTGTTTTCTTATGATATTGTGATATATGATATAAGTGGTATAGTAGGAGCTTTGCATGTCTCCTAGTTCAGCCTAAGCTGCTTTGCAATAGCTACCTTCTATCACCTAAGCTGCTAGAAACACCTCTATTCTACTAATAAGGGATAACTGGACCTGGCACAGGGTGTAAGTACCACAAGGTACCCACTATAAGCCAGGCCAGCCTCCTACATTGAAGGTGCGGCGGTGGGATAAGTACTTGCAACTGCTTTACCACTTTTTCATTTGGTACTTTTCATAAGAGAATCATATACCAAATAGTTCAGTATATGTACACTTAACCAAAAAAGTTTACTTTTCTATTCTAAAACTTTTAACAAAGTTCTGAAAAGTTTTTTGAAAACTTCTAAAAGTTTTCCCAAAGTTTGAAAAATGTTTTTTCTGTGCTTTCTAAAGTTCTAAAACTTTTTCTCTCACTATCCTTAAACCTTTTCTAAACATGTCTGTTGTAGAGCACACTCCCAAAACTGTTAATGCAACATATGAGAGTTTAAACTACAAATGTTTAAGGGGTCTCTGCCTGGAAAGAGGTTTGAGTATAGGTAAGACTCCTACAAAAGAGTTTCTCTTTAACATGCTCATTGTAGATTACCAGAACCAGTCTGGCCCATCTCATGAGAGGTTAGAAAATGGGGAAGCTTCCCAGTCAGACTCAGAGGAGTACCATGAGGAAGCTGGGGAGGGTTCTTACAAGGTTCTGCCCCCTAGCAGGGCACCTAGTGACACTGGTAGTGTTAGAGGGTCCCACACCAGTACGGCATCTTTCACCCCTAGAGGCCAGGTTACTAGGGTCCAGACAGTTAGGGACAGGTCCCCCTCTGAAACGTCCCACATTTCCTCTGTGTCTAAACATTCCCAACCCACCCACCCTAAAGATAACTTGTTAGAAAGGGAATTCAAAACGTTGAGGGTAGAAGAGACCAGACTGAAGCTTAAACAGCAGCAGCTGGCCTTAGATAGGGAATCCTTAGACATAGAGAGGGAAAGACAGAGGTTGGGGTTAGTTCCCCATGGTGGCAGCAGCAGTATTTCTGATAGCAATCATGTTAAAGAGCAGGATTCCAGGAATCTGAACAAGACAGTCCCCCCTTACAAGGAGGGGGATGACATTAATAAGTGGTTTGCTGCACTTGAGAGGGCCTGTATGGTATAGTTGGTCCCTCAAAGGCAGTGGACTGCTATTTTGTGGCTATCTTTCACTGGAAAGGGTATGGATAGGCTCCTTACTGTCAGAGAAAGTGATGCCAATAACTATAAAGTTTTGAAAGATGCACTCTTGGATGGATTTGGCTTAACCACTGAACAATACAGGATTAAGTTCAGAGACACCAGAAAAGAGTATTCTCAAGACTGGACAGATTTTGTGGACTGTTCATTGAAGGCCTTGGAAGGGTGGTTGCATGGCAGTAAAGTTTCTGACTATGAAAGCCTGTACAATCTTATTCTGAGAGAGCATATTTTTAACAATTGTGTGTCTGACTTTATGCACCAATACCTAGTGGACTCTGATCTAACCTCACCCCAAGAATTGGGAAAGAAGGCAGACAAATGGGTCAGAACAAGGGTGAACAGAAGGGTTCATAAAGGGTGTGACAAGGATGGCAAGAAGAAGGATGATAAGTCTTCTGAGAAGGGTGGGGACAAAAGTAAACATTCTGAGTCTTCATCAGGCCCACAAAAATCCTCTGGGGGTGGTGGGTCCAAATCCTCTTCTAATAATAATCAGAAAAAGCCTTGGTGTTATTTGTGTAAAGTCAAAGGCCTTTGGGCAAGTGATTCCACTTTGTCCAAAGAAAAACACCAAACCTCCCACCACCACAACCCCTGCTGCAAATTCTAGTGCACCTAGTAATAGCAGTGGTGTTGGGAAATCTACTATTAATAGCCAATCCAAGCGTGTAGCTGGGCTCACTACTGGAAATGTAGTTGGGGTTGGTCTTGTTAGGGAGACCACAGATGCTGTTTTAGTCTCTGATGGTGGCATTGATTTTGCCACCTTGGTTGCTTGTCCCCTTAATATGGGTAAGTACAAGCAACTGCCCCTAATGAATGGTGTTGAGGTTGAGGCCTACAGGGACACAGGAGCCAGTGTAACTATGGTGATAGAAAAACTGGTCCACCCTGATCAACACCTACTTGGTCAGCGGTACCAAGTGACAGACACTCATAACAACACACTTAGCCACCCTATGGCTGTTGGGGGGTGTTACTGGTCCAAAGAAAGTTGTGCTAGCCACAGATTTACCTGTAGACTGTCTACTAGGAAATTATTTGGAGACATCAGCTTGAGCAGAAGTGGAGTTGGAGGCTCATGCAGCAATGCTGGGCATTCTGGGCATAGTTTTGCTTTGACAAGGGCTCAGGCCAAGAAGCAAAAAGGACAGGGTAGGTTGGATCCTGGAACAATGGACCAAGTGCTCCCTAAAGCTAGGGGTAAGAAGGGTAAATCCCTACCCACTACCCCTCCCTCTACAGACGATTCCCCTTTTGAGGAAGAGTAATTTCCTCCCTGTGCAGAACCTACACCAGAGGAGCTGGCAGCAGACACTGCTGAGCTTTTGGGTGCAGGGGGGCCTGTCAGGGAAGAGCTAAGTGTGGCACAGCAAACCTGTCCCACATTAGAGGGTCTCAGACAGCAAGCTGTCAAACAGCAAAATGGGGATGTCAGTAGAACAGTCATAGGGTGTACTGGTAAGACAACCTCTCCCACTGAGTCAAGGAACCCAAAGCCTGGAGCTGCCAGGAGATTGGTCATTCCCCTGCAGTACAGAGAGTTTCTTCTCAACCTAGCACATGGCATTCCTTTGGCTGGGCATTTCGGCCAGACGAAAACTTGGGAAAGACTTGTCCCCTTGTTTCACTGGCCTCATATGTCAGAGGACACAAAAGACTTTTGTAAATCATGTGTGACCTGCCAAGCCAGTGGCAAGACTTCCGGCACTCCAAAGGCCCCTCTAATTCCACTACCAGTGGTTGGGGTGCCCTTTGAAAGGGTAGGGGTTGACATAGTTGGCCCCCTTGACCCTCCAACTGCTTCCGGCAATAGATTTATCTTGGTGGTAGTGGACCATGCCACAAGATATCCTGAAGCCATACCTTTAAGGACCACTACAACTCCTGCAGTGGCAAAGGCTCTCCTGGGAATCTTTTCCAGGGTGGGTTTTCCTAAAGAGGTGGTGTCAGACAGAGGTAGCAACTTCATGTCTGCATACCTAAAAGCAATGTGGAAGGAGTGTGGTGTTACCTACAAGTTCACAACCCCTTACCATCCACAAACGGTCTGGTTGAGAGGTTTAATAAAACTCTCAAAGGTATGATAATGGGACTCCCTGAAAAGCTCAGGAGGAGATGGGATGCCCTGTTACCTTGCCTCCTTTTTGCTTACAGGGAGGTACCCCAAAAAGGAGTGGGCTTCAGCCCCTTTGAACTCCTCTTTGGGCACCCTGTAAGAGGTCCACTTGCTCTTGTGAAGGAGGGTTGGGAACACCCTTTAAAAGCTCGTAAGTAGGACATAGTGGATTATGTACTTGGCCTAAGATCCAGAATAGCTGAGTATATGAAAAAGGCCAGTAAAAACCTTCAGGCCAGCCAGGAGCTGCAAAAGCAATGACATGACCAGAAGGCTGTCCTGACTCAGTACCACCCAGGACAGAAGGTGTGGGTATTGGAGCCTTTGGCCCCAAGAGCACTCCAAGACAAATGGAGTGGACCCCATCTCATTGTTGAAAAGAAGGGTGAGGTTACCTACTTGGTAGACCTGGGCACTGCCAGGAGTCCCCTTAGGGTGATTCATGTCAACCGCCTGAAACCCTACTATGACAGGGCTGATCTCACCCTGCTCAGGCAACATATGAGGGACAGGAAGAAGAGAGTGACCCTCTCCCTATTCTCTTCTCCACCACTGAAGCAGATGCCTTAGTGGGGGGAGTAGTTTAAGTAGACTGTCTGACTGCAGAACAGAAAGACAACTGCATCAATCTCCTAAGCCAGTTTTCAGACCTCTTTTCATTTGTACCAGGTACAACATCCTGGTGTGAACATACAATTGCTACTGGAGACAGCCTGCCTTTCAAAAGTAAAATATATAGGCAGCCTGACCATGTCAGGGACTGCATTAAACAAGAGGTGCAGAAAATGTTGGATTTAGGAATGATTGAACCTTCTAAAAGCCCCTGGGCTAGCCCAGTGGTGCTTGTACCTAAACCTCACACCAAAGATGGAAAGAGAGAGATGAGGTTTTGTGTAGATTACAGAGGGCTCAATCAGGTAACCAAAACTGATGCTCACCCAATGCACAGGGCAGATGAGCTCATTGATACACTGGCTTCTGCCAAGTATCTTAGCACTTTTGACCTAACTGCAGGGTATTGGCAGATTAGATTGGCAGAAGATGCTAAACCCAAGACTGCATTTTCTACCATTGGAGGGCACTACCAATTCACAGTAATGCCCTTTGGTTTGAAAAATGCACCTGCCACTTTTCAGAGATTGGTGAACAAATTCCTGTAAGGGTTGGAGGCTTTCAGTGCAGCATATCTAGATGATATTGCTGCCTTTAGCTCAACCTGGTATGATCACCTGGTCCACCTTTAGAAAGTTTTGGAGGCCCTGCAAAAGACAGGCCTCACTATCAAGGCCTCAAAGTGCCAGATAGGGCAGGGGAAAGTGGTTTATCTGGGCCACCTGGTTGGTGGCGAACAGATTGTACCACCACAGGGGAAAATCCAGACTATCATAGATTGGGTTCCCCCTACAACTCAGACCCAAGTGAGAGCCTTTTTAGGCCTCACAGGGTACTATAGGAGATTCATCAAGCATTATGGCTCCATAGCAGCCCCTCTTAATGATCTCACTAGCAAGAAAATGAATACAGCTTGCTGTCCAGAAGGTGTTATGGACAGCAAGCTGTCAGAAAGATTTTGAGGAGCTCAAACAGGCCATTTGCTCTGCACCTGGCCTAAAAAGCCCATGTTTCTCCAAGAAATTCATTGTTGAAACTGATGCATCTGAATTAGGGGTAGGGGCAGTACTATCACAACTGAATTCTGAGGGCCAGGATCAACCTGTTGCTTTTATCAGCAGAAGGTTGGCCCCTAGAGAAAAGCGTTGGTCTGCCATAGAGAGGGAGGCCTTCGCTGTGGTCTGGGCACTGAAAAAGTTGAGACCATACTTGTTTGGTACTCACTTCATTGTTCAGACAGACCACAAACCTCTACTTTGGCTAAAACAAAGGAAAGGTGAAAACCCTAAATTGTTGAGGTGGTCCATATCTCTATAGGGAAAGGACTATACAGTGGAACATAGACCTCGGAGTACCCACTCCAATGCAGATGGACTCTCCAGATATTTCCACTTAGACAATGAAGACTCATCTGGACAAGGCTGGTCTTATTGTGCTTCGTTTGGGGGGGTTGTGTAGGAAAGTACCATCTTGCCTGGCATGTTACCCCCACTTTCAGTGTGTGTATGTTTGTTTTTGCCCTTGTGTCACTGGGATCCTGCCAGGCAGGACCCCAGTGCTCATAGTATGTGCCCTGTATGTATTCCCTTTGTGGTGCCTAACGGTATCACTGAGGCTCTGCTAACCAGAACCTCAGTGTTTATGCTCTCTCTGCTTTCTAAATTTGTCACTGCAGGCTAGTGACTACATTTACCAATTCTCATTGGCATACTGGTACACCCATATAAACCCCTTGAATATGGTACTTAGGTACCCAGGGTATTGGGGTTCCAGGAGATCCCTATGGGCTGCAGCATTTATTTTGCCATCCATAGTGAGCTCAGACAATTCTTACACAGGCCTGCCACTGCAGCCTGGGTGAAATAACGTCCACGTTATTTTACAGCCATTTTTCACTGCACATAAGTAACTTATAAGTCACCTATATGTCTAACCCTCACTTAGTGAAGGTTGGGTGCCAAGTTACTGAGTGTGTGGGCGTCCTGACACTAGCCAAGGTGCCCACACATCGTTCAGGGCAAATTCTCCAAACTTTGTGAGTGCGGGGACACCATTACAAGCGTGCACTATACATAGGTCACTACCTATGTATAGCGTCACAATGGTAACTCCGAACATGGCCATGTAACATCTCTAAGATCATGGAATTGTCACCCCAATACCAGAATGGTATTGGGGAGACAATTCCATGATCCCCTGGGTCTCTAGCACAGAACCCGGGTATTGCCAAACTGCCTTTCCGGGGTTTCACTGCAGCTGCTGCTGCTGCCAACCCCTCAGACAGGATTCTGCCCTCCTGGGGTCTGGGCAGCCCCGGCCCAGGAGGGCAGAACACATGATTTCCTCTGAGAGAGGGTGTTACACCCTCTCCCTTTGGAAATAGGTGTGAAGGGCTGGGGAGGAGTAGCCTCCCCCAGCCTCTGGAAATGCTTTGATGTGCACAGATGGTGCCCATCTCTGCATAAGCCAGTCTACACCGGTTCAGGGATCCCCCAGCCCTGCTCTGGCATGAAACTGGACAAAGGAAAGGGGAGTGACCACTCCCCTGACCAGTACCTCCCAGGGGAGGTGCCCAGAGCTCCTCCAGTGTGTCCCACACCTCTGCTATCTTGGATTTAGAGGTGTTGGGGGCACACTGGATGCTCTGAGTGGCCAGTGCCAGCAGGTGACGTCAGAGACCCCCTCTGATAGGCTCTTACCTCTCTTGGTAGCCAATCCTCCCTTTTTGGTAGGCAAACCTCCTTTTCTGGCTATTTAGGGTCTCTCCTCTGGGGTATTCTTCAGATGACGAATGCAAGAGCTCCCCAGAGTTCCTCTGCACGTCCCTCTTCGACTTCTGCCAAGGATCGACTGCTGACTGATCCAAGACACCTGCAAAACCGCAACAAAGTAGCAAGACGAATACCAGCAACATTGTAGCGCCTCATCCTGCCAGCTTTCTTGACTGTTTCCGGGTGGTGCATGCTCTGGGGGCTGTCTGCCTTCACCCTGCAATGGAAGCCAAGAAGAAATCTCCTGTGGGTCGAAGAAATCTTCCCCCTGCTAACGCAGGCACCAAAAGACTGCATCACCGGTCCTCTGGGTCCCCTCTCATCCTGACAAGCGTGGTCCCTGGAACATAGGAGCTAGATCCAAGTGACCCCCACAGTCCAGTGATCCTTCAGTCTAAGTTTGGTGGAGGTAAGTCCATGCCTCCCCACGCTAGACTGCAAACCTGTGTACTGCGTGATTTGAAGCTGCTCCGGCTTCTGCGCCCTTCTCCAAGGATTCCTTCAGCACATCCTAGCCTGGGTCCCCAGCACTCCGTCCTGCAGTGCTCAACCCTCTGAGTTGGACTCCGACATCGTGGGATCCTCCTTTTGTGACTCCAGTTACACCAATCTTCTAAGTGCCTGATCCGGTACTTCTGCGGGTGCTGCCTGCTTCTGCAGAGGCTCTCTTAGTTGCTGAGCGCCCCCTCTGTCTCCTCCTGCAAGGGGCGACATCCTGGTCCTTCCTGGTCCCCAGCAGCACCCGAAAATCTCTAATGCGACCCTTGCAGCTAGCAAATCTTGTTTGTGGTATTTCTGCGTGGAAACACTTCTGCAACATCCAGCACATGGTGGGACATCTTCCTTCCAAAGGAGAAGTTCCTAGCCCATTTCGTTGTTACAGAATCTTCCGCTTCTTCCACCAGGAGGCAGCCCTTTTGCACCATCATCCGGGGTTTTCTGGGCTCCTGCCCCCCTGGACACTATCGCGACTCTTGGACTTGGTCCCCTTGCCTTGCAGGTCCTCATGTCCAGGAATCCTTCTTCAGTGTTTTGCTGGTGCTTGTGGTTCTTGCAGAATCCCCCTATCATGACTATTGTGTCCATTTGGGGTAGTAGGGTAACTTTACTCCTACTTTCTAGGGTCTTGGGGTGGGGTATCTTGGACACCCTGACTGTTTTCTTACAGTCCCAGCGACCCTCTACAAGCTCCCATAGGTCTGGGGTCCATTTGTGTTTCGCATTCCACTTTTGGAGTATATGGTTTGTGTTGCCCCAAGACCTATGTTCACCTATTGCATCCTATTTTAATTCTACACAATTTGCATTACTTTTCTTACTGTTACTTACATGTTTTGGGTTTGTGTACATATAACTTGTGCATATTACTTACCTTCTAACTGAGGGTACTCACTGAGATACTTTTGGCATATTGTCATAAAAATAAAGTACCTTTGTTTTTAGTAACTCTGAGTATTGTGTTTTCTTATGATATTTTGCTATATGATATAAGTGGTATAGTAGGAGCTTTGCATGTCTCCTAGTTCAGCCTAAGCTGCTTTGCCATAGCTACCTTCTATCAGCATAAGCTGCTAGAAACACCTCTATTCTATTAATAAGGGATAACTGGACCTGGCACAGGGTGTAAGTACCACAAAGTACCCACTATAAGCTAGGCCAGCCTCCTACATAGAATCACTAACAAGCAAGGACTCAGTGGCAATGAGGTTGATGGACCTGGCCAAAAAGCCACATCTCTGACTCTGGTCAGCCCCTTGCGCTGATGACAGGAACATCATCTCCTAAACATCTGCTCATGTGGCTATGACTGCCACAACTAATAACATCAGGACCACCCTCACTCCTGTCTCTCGGTCCCAAGCCACTGCCATGTCAGTAAACAAACTGCATTCTTCTCCCCAGGCACCTCTTCCCCTGCTCACATCCCATGCACTGGTTTCCAAGAATGCACTGGAGGAGCTTATGGGCTTCTCTGTGGAGAAGATATGATCGCTGCCATGTATGGACACAGAAACATTCTGTTTCTGGTGGTGTCACATCTGGCACCAGTTCTTCCCTCACACCTGCCCCTATTCTTCCTTCCGATCCCATTCCAACACCTGACCCCACTCCACAAACCTGACCAAGTTAACAAAACCGACCCAGGTTTCCCCTGCTGACACTATTTCTCCATTTCCCTCCATTAGTCTACCTGTCTCTAAATCACACCATACCCGAAACAGTCTTTTACCCATAAAACTCACCATAGCCCTAAACATTTCTCCCGAGAAACACTAGGCACAGTCCCCCTAAAATAAATTCTTGAAATCTCGCCCGTCCCACAAATTAGGTGCCCACACTATGATCTGATCCAAGAGGATGGAGAGCCCTCTGAGGAGGACACTGCAGCAAATGTTGCGAGGCAAGAAGCATGCCTGAAGTTGCAAATACAAAAACTGTAGCAGAACACTATTTTTCCAGCCTCACCATGGACTTTTATTATATTGTTGATTTGTTTCAGATTTAAATTGACTTACCCTGTGGATGAAGATTTTTGCTGTCCTTTTATTTCAAGTTATACAAAGTTAATATTGAACGTTTTGTGTCATTTTCATGTCAATATTGGTTGTTGTTGAAAATGTTATAATATTTGCCATGTGAGATCGTGTATTTCAATATGCTGTTTATGATAACCATTTACTTTAGTTCTAAGTCTTATGATTTCATATGTGTTGCACCATGATAGTTTTGTTCATTCCTTTTCAAAAGTGTGTTAGAGACAGTGACAGTGCTTCCAGTGTGTATGGAATGCAGAGTGAGGTTCCGTGTGATTATATTTAACATTATAATTTTGGCAATAAAAAAATGAGCAACTTTGAGGTATTTGGGTTTCACAAAAAAGCGTTCCATATTTTGGCCCTCATTACAATCCTGGCGGTTGGTGCAAAAGTGGCGGTAATACCGCCAACAGGCTGGCGGTAATTACCGACAAATTATGACCTTGGCGGAAAGATCTCAGATAGACAGCTGCTTTACCACACCGACCGCCAGGGTGGAAACAACAGGCACCACGGCAATAGCCGCCTACAGTCAGGTGGAAGTCAATGTTCCGCCCACAGTATTAAGACATGCCAATCCGCCACCTTTTCTGAGGCGGTACCAATGACATCAAAAGCCTGGCGGAAACAGAGCTCAGAAGTGAAAGGACTCACCATTGGAGACACAGGGAACAACCACGCCGCCATGGAGCCCGAGCTGCATGTCTTCCCCATGCTCTTCTACGTTCTGCTCCACCACGAACCCCAACAACGGCAAAGACGACAACGGTGAGCACAGCCACCTAGCATACAAGGGAGGGGGGGAGGAAAAAGCGAATGACACACACACGCAACACACACACCCCTACCCCCAACACCATACACACAAACAGTTGCATTACCAAAACATTTTTGCCCCGTACCTTGGATCAATAATGCAAGGACAACAGGAATTTACTAAAGTGAGTGTAATAAGATCAACGCAGTAGAAATAAGAAATATGCAACTCAACAGATATATACAATTATACAGTCCAAGGGACACTGCCCCACTTGTCCCCTGCATCAACACGGAGAGAAAACTGCAGGGGCATCAGCTGGTAAATAGGCAGGCACCTCAGGGGCACTGGTTCTGGAGGGGGCAACATGCCATGTGCTTGATCCTGGGGAGTACAAGGCCACAGTCTATTGAGTGGGTGACTTGCCCACATGCTCTGGAAGGGGCAACATGCCCTGTGCTTGGTTCTGGGGAGCGCAAGGCCACAGTCTCTTGAGTGTGTGACTTTCCCACATGCTCTGGAAGGGGCACCATGCCCTGTGCTTGGTCCTGGGGAGTGCAAGGCCGCAGTCTCTTGAGTGGGTGACCTGCCCACATGCTCTGGAGGAGGCAACATGCCCTGTGCTTGGTCCTGGGGAGTGCCAGGCCACAGTCTCTCAAGAGGGTGACTTACCCACATGCTCTGAGGGGGGCAACATGCCCTGTGCTTGGTCCTGGGGAGTGCAAGGCCACAGTCTCTCAAGTGGGTGACTTGACCACATGCTCTGGAGGGGGCAACATGCCTGTGCTCTTCAACCTGGGGAGGCGGGGTTGGTTGAGTGTCTTACCCACTGGTTCTGGAGGGGGCATCATGCCCTATGCTCTTGGTCCTGGGGAGGCTGGGGTTGGTGGGTGTCTTACCCACTGGTTCTGGAGGGAGCATAGTCCCCTGTGTTCTTGGCTCTGGGGAGGCTGGGGTTGGTTGGTGTCTTACCCACTGGTTCTGGAGGGGGTATCGTGCCATGTGTTCGTGGTCCTGGGGAGGCTGGGATTGGTGGGTATCTTACCCACTGGCTCTGGAGGGGGCATCGTGTCCTGTTCTCTTGGTCCTGCGGAGGCTGGGGTTGGTGGGTGTCTTACCCACTGGTTCTGGAGGAGGCATCGTGCCCTGTGCTTTTGGTCCTGGGGAGGTTGGGGTTGATGGTTGTCTTGCCCACTGGTTCTGGAGGGGACATCTTACCCTGTGCTCTTGAACCTGGGGAGTGCAAGGTTCCAGTCTCTCAGGATGGATGTCATAGCCACAAGATTTGCAGGGGGCAGGCCGCACAGCAGCCCATGGAGGCAGGACTACTGACGGCTGCTCAGTGGTGGAAGTAGTGCTGCTGCAGCCACTGGTGGGGGGGAGGCTCCAGCCCATCCTCTGCAGCCTCGGATGGCTGCCCACTGGTGGTGGTGGTGGTGAAGCTGCTGCTGGTGGGGGGAAGCTCCAGCCCATCCTCTGCAGCCTCGGAAGGCTGCACACAGGTAGTTGTGGTACTGCTGCTGCTGGTGGGGGGAAGCTCCAGCCCATCCCCTGCAGCCTCGGATGGCTGCACAACCATGGTCGGTGGTTGGGGCTCCGTCAGAGTTCCTGCCCCAGGCCCCTTTCCTCTCCTGCCTGCTGGTGCTGGTTCCTTGGTCCTCCTGGCAGCAGCTGGGGCAGGATCATTGGTCTTCCTGGCAGCAGCTGGGGCAGGCTTCTTGCTCTTCCTGGCAGCAGCAAGGGCAGGCTTCTTGCTCTTCCTGGCAGCAGCTGGGGCTGGCTCCTTGCTCTTCCTGGCAGCAGCTGGGGCTGGCTCCTTACCCTTGAGGCTGCCTGGTGCAGGCTCCTTCGCCTTCAGGACATGTGCCCTGGATCCTTTCCCACCACGACTGGGTGTGGTGACTGCTGGGCCCATGGACTGGGTGGCTGAGGTGCTTGGTTGGGTTTTTGCCACCATGGTCAGACCTACAGGACGGGAGGGTTGGGAAGACGTCAATAGTGGATAGGAAAAGCTTTTTAGGGATATTGGGGTGGGGGGAGGGAAAAGATTTGGGAATGGAGGAAGAGGGAGTGGTTGTAGGAGGTTTCTGTCTGCTGATTTGGGGTGCAGGTGCATGGGCTGGATGCTGTTGTGAGGTGGATGGCTGTTGGGTGTCTGAGTACTTGCGTTTGTGTACTTTAGGAGGGGGGACAGACACAGTGGTAGAGGACACAGGGGACGTGTGCATGGCTGTTGTGGAGGTGTCTGCCCGTGAGGTGTGTGTTCTGCTAGGTGTGCTGGTGATGCTGGTAGTGGATGAGGATGTAGTGCATGCAGGTGTGAGTATAGACAGAACTGGGAGGGAGGTGGTGGATGAGGAGGAGGAGGAGGACACAGTGGAAATTGTGGGTGTTGGTATGTCTGCATCTGGATGGTGTTTGTGTGAGTGCCTGTGGGATGATGTGTGCTGCTTGTGTTTTCCTGTGCCACTCTTGTGTGTGCATGCTCGTCTGCCTGTGTGCTTGGGAAAGGTTGAGGTTGAGGAGAATGGGATTGGGAAGAGGAAGTCGGTGGGGTCAGGGTGGAAACAGAGACAATGGCTGCCATCAGAGAGGAGGCCAGAGCCTTAGATTGATCTCTGTTGAGCTGCCAATCCAGTGTGAATGCCCTCCAGGAATGCATTAGTCTGTTTCATCTGGGCTGCCAGCCTCTGGATGGCATTCACAATGGTTGACTGCCCTACAGAGATGGATGTCAGGAGGTCAATAGCCTCCTCACTCAGGGCAGCAGGGCTAACTGGGGCAGGGCCTGAGGTGTCTGGGGTGAAGGAGATGCCCACCCTCCTGGGTGAGCGGGCACGAGCAACTCACTGAGGGGCTGCTGAGAGGGCGGAGCTGGTTCGGGGGCTGACCGATGTACCTGTAGCTGGGGTGGTCGCAGAGGTGTCCGCCACTACCAGGGAGCCTCCATCGGAGGAGGTATCTGTGTCTGAACTGTCCCCTCCAGGTTCTTCCGTGGTGCTCCCCTCGCCCTCCGTCTCACTGGTGCCCTCACCGTCGGTGGACTCTGCCTCGTGGGTCATGTGGGATGCAGCTCCCTCCGTCGCCGGTGCTTCTGCTCCTCCGCCAGATGATGCTAATGCACATAAGGACAGGGTGACAAAACAAAAAGGGGGAGAGAGACAAAGGATACACTGGGTCAATGGCTGCCCCAACACCACTGTTGGCATACAGAGCACACACACACACAGGGTACAGGCCTACGCACTATGCATTGCACTACCAGTGATATTGCTAGCCAACAAGGCATGGGGAGGGGCACACACCGCCAAATCCAGCACACCTGGGACCCAAGCAGCCTTGACAAGTGGATGTCTACAACCTAGGTAGCAGGATTATCCCTTCTGGACCCTAGCCACCAGGGGACCTATGCTGCAATGTCAGGCCTGGCCATGGGGTATCCAGTGACACACATCCTCCACTCAGATACCACCCTACCATGCGTAACTTATAATGATGGGCACTGTACTAACCCCCTTGTGGCTGCTGTGATGCCCTCAAGCGCCCATCCATCTCTGGATAGGCCACCGCCAGTATGCAGGCCATCAGGTGGGTCATGGTTCGACGGGCACCCCTTCGTCGTTGGGAGGCCATCTCCAGTTGGGCATCCACCGCCTTCCGTGCCCAGCGTCTCAGGTCCTCCCACCAGTTCCGACAGTGGGTGCTCTCCCTGCCATAGACCCCCAGGGACCGCACTTCCTTTTGCAATGGCATGCCATAAACCCTTCTTTTGATGGGTGCTGACCTACAGAGGGAATACACACAGGAAAATATTATTAGTCAGACAGTCCTGCCTATCTTCCTGGCAGCAGCTGGGGCTGGCTCCTTACCCTTGAGGCTGCCTGGTGCAGGCTCCTTCACCTTCAGGACATGTGCCCTGGATCCTTTCCCAGCACGACTGGGTGTGGTGACTGCTGGGCCCATGCACTGGGTGGCTGAGGTGCTTGGTTGGGTTTTTGCCACCATGGTCAGACGTACAGGACGGGAGGGTTCGGAAGAGGTCAATAGTGGATAGGAAAAGCTTTTTAGGGATATTGGGGTGGGGGAGGGAGAAGATTTGGGAATGGAGGAAGAGGGAGTGGTTGTAGGAGGTTTCTGTCTGCTGATTTGGGGTGCAGGTGCATGGGCTGGATGCTGTTGTGAGGTGGATGGCTGTTGGGTGTCTGAGTGCTTGCGTTTGAGTACTTTAGGAGGGGGGACAGACACAGTGGTAGAGGACACAGGGGATGTGTGCATGGCTGTTGTGGAGGTGTCTGCCCGTGAGGTGTGTGTTCTGCTAGGTGTGCTGGTGATGCTGGTAGTGGATGAGGATGTAGTGCATGCAGGTGTGAGTATATACAGAACTGGGAGGGAGGTGGTGGATGAGGAGGGGGACACAGTGGAAATTGTGGGTGTTGGTATGTCTGCATCTGGATGGTGTTTGTGTGAGTGCCTGTGGGATGATGTGTGGTGCTTGTGTTTTCCTGTGCCACTCTTGTGTGTGCATGCTCGTCTGCCTGTGTGCTTGGGAAAGGTTGAGGTTGAGGAGAATGGGATTGGGAAGAGGAAGTTGGAGGGGGCAGGGTGGAAACAGAGAAAATGGCTGCCATCACAGAGAAGGCCAGAGCCTTAGATTGATCTCTGTTGGGCTGCCAATCCAGTGTGAATGCCCTCCAGGAATGCATTAGTCTGTTTCATCTGGGCTGCCAGCCCCTGGATGGCATTCACATTGGTTGACTGCCCTACAGAGATGGATGTCAGGAGGTCAATAGCCTCCTCACTCAGGGCAGCAGGGCTAATTGGGGCAGGGCCTGAGGTGTCTGGGGCGAAGGAGATGCCCACCCTCCTGGGTGAGCGGGCACGAGCAGCTCGCTGAGGGGCTGCTGGGAGGGCGGTGCTGGTTCGGGGGCTGGCTGATGTACCTGTAGCTGGGGTGGTCGCAGAGGTGTCTGCCACTACCAGGGAGCCTCCATCGGAGAAGGTATCTGTGTCTGAACTGTCCCCTCCAGGTTCTGCCGTGGAGCTCCCCTCGCCCTCCGTCTCCCTGGTGCCCTCACCGTCGGTGGACTCTGCCTCGTGGGTCCTGTGGGATGCAGCTCCCTCTGTCGCCAGTGCTTCTGCTCCTCCGCCAGATGATGCTAATGCACATAAGGACAGGTGACAAAACAAAAAGGGGGAGAGAGACAAAGGATACACTGGGTCAATGGCTGCACCAACACCACTGTTGGCATACAGAGCACACACACACACAGGGTACAGGCCTACGCACTATGCATTGCACTACCAGTGATATTGCTAGCCATCAAGGCATGGGGAGGGGCACACACCGCCAAATCCAGCACACCTGGGACCCAAGCAGCCTTGACAAGTGGATGTCTACGACCTAGGTAGCAGGATTATCCCTTCTGGACCCTAGCCACCAGGGGACCTATGCTGCAATGTCAGGCCTGGCCATGGGGCACCCAGTGACACACATCCTCCATTCAGATACCACCCTACCATACGTAACTTATAATGATGGGCACTGTACTAAACCCCTTGTGGCTGCTGTGATGCCCTCAAGCGCCCATCCAGCTCTGGATAGGCCACCGCCAGTATGCAGGCCATCAGGGGGGTCATGGTTCGACGGGCACCCCTTCGTCGTTGGGAGGCCATCTCCAGTTGGGCATCCACCGCCTTCCGTGCCCAGCATCTCAGGTCCCCCCACCAGTTCCGACAGTGGGTGCTCTGCCTGCCATAGACCCCCAGGGACCGCACTTCCTTTGGCTATGGCATGCCATAAACCATTCTTTTGATGGGTGCTGACCTACAGATGGAATACACACAGGAAAATATTATTAGTCAGACAGTCCTGCCTGTTACACATATGGCCCACCATACCCCTTCACATCACCATTTACACACACATGGCCCAGCACACAACCTGTACGCTGCCCAGGGGACATCCACCCACCCCCATACACAATGCCTTCACACCCCACTCCATGCATTCATGCCACATGCATCGTGCCCACACTGTACTCACCTGTTGGTCTGGAGGCCCATGCAGCAGTCCGTACTGGGGTAGGACCCCATCCACCAGCCTCTCCAACTCCGCCGAAGTGAAGGCAGGGGCCCTTTCCACAGTCACACGAGCCATGTTAGGTTCCAGACATAGGTCAGAGCAGCACATGCAGTGTAGGTCCTCTCCTGTTGAAGGTTGGGTAGCAAGCAAGGAATCAGATAGAAAATTGCGGTCACATCCGTGGCAGTGCATACCGTCACCGCCAGCGTACATCACCATTGGCCACTGTACTCCATAGGGCTCCATTATAACCAATGAGGAGTTGCACAGTGGTTCCCGACCGCCTCCCTCAACGGTGCACAACGTCAGTGGAATTACCTCACTTCCACCTGTCCCTCCACACAGGACAGGCGGATGCCATTTCAGGGGGGAGGGCCAGGCCCTGGATAATTACTGCGTCACTGTTTAATTCTGGACAAACAGGAAAATTCTCACTGCCCCATTACAATTTGACAGAATGCATCGTACTGTTGTACCACCATTGTTCAGTTTGTGACCGGCTCCTCACTCTTTTGTCCCATAGATTGCTACTGCTGCGGATGAATAGGTGATGGAGACATCCCCCGTGTACAGACCCCTGGTGGACTTGGCAACAATGGAGGACAGGCACATCATCCTCACCTACAGACTTGTCAGGGACACAATCACAGAGCTGTGTGCCTAATTGGAGCCTAACCTTATATCTGCTATCCATCACCAGATTAGGATCCCTCCTCTTGTGCAAGCTCTATCAGTGCACCATTTCCTGGCAACTGGTTCTTTCCAAGTGACAGTGGGCTTGGCAGCAGCAATGTCCCAGCCAATGTTCTCAATTGTGCTGACCAGAGTGTTGTTTGCCCTGATTAAACAGATGTGCAGCTACATTGTATTTCCCCAGGGGGATGATTTGGCCACAGTGAAGGCTGACTTCTATGCAATGGGACATATCCCAAACATAATTGGTGCAATTGATGGAACACATATTGCATTTGTGTGTCCCCCAGTCAAAATGAACAGGTGTACAGAAATCGGAAGAGTTATCACTCAATGAATGTACAGATGGTGTGCTTGGCGGACCAGTACATCTCCCATGTCAATGGTAAGTATCCTGGGTCGGTGAATGATGCCTTTGTCCTGAGGAATAGCAGCATCCCAAATGTGATGGCCCAACTACAGAGGCATAAGGTGTGGCTAATAGGTGAGCCCTGGTTCCCACCCACTATATGTTGGTGTATGGTGTGGACCATATGGGATAGCGTGTGGCTAAATGTTGTCCCTCAATATTTGTAGGTGACTCTGGCTACCCCATCCTATCATGGCTACTGACCCCTGCGAGGAATGCTAGGACAAGGGCAGAAGAACGTTATAACGAGGCACATGGGCGAACCAGAAGGATCATAAAAAGAACTTTTGACCTCCTGAAGGCCAGGTTTCGGTGCCTCCATCTAACAAGTGGATCCCTGTGCTACTCATCCAAGAAGGTCTGCCAGATTATAGTGGCATGCTGCATGTTGCACAACCTTGCGTTAAGACGCCATGTACCTTTTCTGCAGGAGGAGGAAGCTGGAGATGCCCATGTGGCAGCAGGGGACCCTGTGGACAGTGAGGATGAGGAGGCAGAGGATTAGGATGAGGACAACAGAACAGCAGTGATCAGACAGTCCAATGACACACAGGTACGACAGTGTTACTTCACATTTCATTGTCATTATTTTGAAATTGTTTGACTCTGGCATGCTGTTATTTCCCACTTCTATGCCCACTTACTGTAAACTTTGGCAATTCATTCTACAGATGTTGGTGCCTCACAGTAGCTCCTTGTTTGATCACTGCAGCCAACTACAGGTCTTTCATATGTGCTCATTTACTGTACAGTTGATTTGCAATTTCTGTACATGGTTAAACGTATACATACTTAAATAATGTGACATACTCCATACTTCTATTTGTTTCAAGGGTGTTTATCTAAGTGCTAAGATATTGAAGGGGAAAGTGCAATGGGATGCGGTGATGATGGAGGAAATTCCAGGGTAGAGTTCCAGTCTATAGCACAGGTGCGTTGTCCATGGGGACGTAGGAAGGGGAGTAATGGCAGTTCAAGGTGGACAGGGCGACAGAGTGGGAGACAAGGGTGACAATCAGGAGAGTCTCATTACCTAGCGGGGTCTTGGCAATAGTCTCCGGCTTCTGCCTGGATCGCAGGGCACATTTGTGGAGTGGTTCTCCTTCTGCAGGGGGAGGGGTGCTGGTGGCCTGTTGGTCCTGTTGCGGGGCCTCCTGTCCAGTTCAGATGTCTGGCTAGTGGCAGGGGCCTGCTGTTATGAGACTGCCTCCCTCATAATATTGGTCATGCCTGCCAGCACCCCTGCTATGGAGACCAGGGTGGTGTTGATGGCCTGCAAGTCCTCCCTGATCCCCTGGTACTGCCCCTCCCGCAGCCGCCTGTTTTCCTGCTCATTGTCCAGGATCTGGCCCATCATGTCCTGGGAATGTTGGTATGCTCCCAGGATCTCTGCAAGTGCCTCCTGGAGAGTCGGTTCCCTGGGCCTGTCCTTCCCCTGACACACAGCACTCCTCCCAGTTTCCCTGCTGGTCTGTGCCTCTTTCCCCTTAACCATGTGCCCACTGCCACTGACCCCAGGCCCCTGATTGTCTTGGGTATGAGTTGTGCCCTGGGGTCCCTGTAGGGGTGGACACACTGCTGATTGACGTATCCTGGGGAAGGGGTGTGGGTACGCTGGGTGGGTGCTGTCGTGGTGTTTCCAGATGGGGGAGACTCAGTGGTTTTCTGTGACTGGGCTTGGGTAACTGACTATCCAGAGTTCCCTGATGGGCCAGGTTGGTCTTCCAGATCCAGGCGACTAGAGTTGCTATCATCACTGTGGGCCTCTTCTGTGGGGGGACTGGATAGTGCTGGCTCCTCCTCTCCACTGACATTGGCTGGGATACCTGTGGGGATGTAAATGCTGAGTATTGTTTCTGTGTGTGACATATAGTGCATCGGTGGGTTGCCCTCTTTGGTTGTATTTGCCCTGGCAGCTTTCACTTGTGTAAGTTGGTATGTGGTGGGCTAGCTGATTCTCTCTAGTGTGCATGCTTTAGTGATAGGTGTCCATGCAGGTCTGTAAGTGGTGTCCATACATTGGTAGAGCATGCAGGGCTTGGCATTGGGATGAGTGAGATGTGATGGAGCGGTGTGTGGGAAGTGGCAGAGTAATGGGAGTGACGGTGGGGGTATGTGATGGCATGCAGGTGGGGGGATAGTAGTAGAAGAGAGTTGATTTACCAGAGTCCAGTTCTCCTCCTACTCCGGCCAGGCCCTCAGGATGCATGATTGCCAAGACTTGCTCCTCCCATGCTGTTAGTTGTGGGGGAGGAGGTGGGGGTCCACCACCAGTCCTCTGTACAGCTAGTTGGTGTCTTCCTGCAATGGAACGTACCTTGCCCCGTAGGTCGTTCCACCTCTTCCTGATGTCATCCCTGGTTCTTTGGTGCTGTCCCACGGCGTTGACCCTGTCCACGATTCTCCGCCATAGCTCCATCTTCCTAGCTATAGATATCTGCTGCACCTGTGCTCCAAATGGCTGTGGCTCTACCATGATGATTTCCTCCACCATGACCCTTAGCTGCTCCTCTTGTGCCATGGGTGTTGTGTGAGTTGTGTAGGTGAGGGTATGTAAGGTGATGTGTTGGGGTGTGTGATGTGGGGTGCATGGGTGGTGTATAGGTGTAGGTAGTGTGTGGCTCTGGTTTTGTCTGTCGTGGTGGTGTCTGTCTCGTGTCAATGATTTGTAATGGTAAAAGGTTGTGTGTAATGTGGGTGTGTTTTTTATAGTGGTGTAAGTGGGTGGGTGTGGTGTGTGTATGGGTGTCAGGTGTGTGTTGTTTGAATTGTCCAATGTGTTGTTGTTTTGTATGTGGGTGTTCATTCTGAGCGCAGTGGTATGTACCGCCAATGGTTTATACCGCCAATGGTTTACAGCCATTGAATGTCCACCGTGGAAATTCATGGGTCATAATGTGGTGGACGTTGTTCTGTTGGCGTAATGGTTTGGGTTTGATACCGCCAGTTTATCACTGACCACTGGGCAGGCGGGTTTGTGTGTGTGGCTGAATAGTGATAGATTGGTGTGTATGTGTCATAATATGGTGAACGGATATCCATCGCGGTGGCGGTATGTTGGTGCCAGTCAGCGTGGCGGTAAGTGGGATTTACCGCCAATGTCATAATGAGGGCCATTGTGTCCATATACATATGTGTGGATGTGTGTCCTGTCCTTTATATTTTGTGCAACATTTTAAAACGTTACATAGCAGTAATTGAGTTTTGGTGATACGTACTTGAGGTACATGGTTCAAGCATTTGGTTGTGAATTGTGAGCTACATGGGTAAACAGAGAAAAAAGAATCAAGGGTAGACTGATAATAGCAGTATTTAATCAAACCAGTTCTATTTAGAGTTATTATTAATGTACATACACTATAGTCCTATTTAGAGTTATGGTTAGTATACATACACTAAAGTAAAAAACAGACAGTTTAGTTTTAGTACATTAGCTTTATATGTTTGTCTCAGCGTGAACATTTTAAAAAATGTGCAGTACCTTATTGATTTGAGGGGTTATGTTATGTTGATTTTTATAGCGCACTAATTTCCCAAGAGGGTATGAAGGCGCTTTGGCAGGACTGTAGGCATATGGTCCCCAAGCTGCATATACAAAATGCTAGATCTTCAGCTTCTTGCAGGACTCAAGAAGTGATGAAGCGGCTCTGATGTGTTGGGGGAGGTCATTCCATGTCTTGGGTGTGATGGAGGAGAATGAGCAACCTCCAGTTTTACTTTTTCGGCTGCAGGGAGTGTGTGCAAGTGAGAGTGAGGCAGAGCATAGGTGTCTGGTTGGTTGGTAAAAGTGTATCTGACTGTTTGCATTCTGGTCCTGTGTTGTGTAGGGCTTGCATGTGTGCTTGAGAAGTATGAATTGCCTGTGTTTGTGGATGAGCAGCCAGTGAAGCTTCCTTAGGTGCAGAGGGATGTGGGGCAGCGTGGGAGGTCGAACAGGAGTCTTGTGGCGGTGTTCTGGATGGTCCGGAGTCTGTTAGGAGTTGCTTAGAGATTTCGGTGTAGAGAGTGTTGCCATAGTCCAGCCTGCTGGTGATGAGTGCTTGTGTGCCGGTCCGTCTTGTGTTCTGAGGAAACCATTTTAAGATCTTTTGCTAAATGGATAGGAAGCAGGAGCTGCACACTGCATTGTCTTGAGCCCTCTTGTAGAGCTTGTAGTCTAGGTTGTTCCTACATTTCTTGTGTGTTCTGTGGGTGTTGGTCCTAGCTCCAAAGGCCACCAGGGGAGGTCTTTCTGTCAAAGACCAGTACTTCTGTCTTGTCAGAGTTCAGCTTTGGGCAGTTGGTTCGCATCCAGCCTACTACCATGATCATTCAGTTGGTGAAGTTAGTTCTGGTGGTGGCTGTCTTGTGAGTCTGGGAAAGGATGAGTTGGGTGTCATCAATATAGGAGATGTCAGTGCTGTCTTGTGATCGAATGATGTCGGGGGTTGGAGCTGAGAGATGGTGCCTGTGGGGCTCAGTATATCATTTTCTTGGTCTCTGATGGGAAAGGTGGCAGCCTGACCCTTTGGTTTCTACCTGTGAGGAATAAGGAACAGATCCATTTGAGAGCAGATCCATATGCCAGTTTCATGCAGTCTTCTGATGAGGGCCTTAACAGTGTCAAAGGATGCAGAGAGGTCGAGCAGGATGGGGGTCACTGTTTCTCCTCGGTCCAGGATGATTAGCTTGTTGTCAGAGGCCACGATGAATGCTGTTTCAGTGCTGTGCTTCTTTCTAAATCCTGATTGAATGTTTCCTAGAAGATGGTGAAGTTTGGGGTGGGTTGTGAGTTGTTTTTTGATGGCTTTTTCAATCACTTTGGCTGGATAGTGGAGCAGGTGACATTGCTCAATTGATTTCTTGACTCTTTCAAGTTAATGAAGTGTCTGAACCCTCCCCATCCGCCTTCATTCAGCTGAGAGGAGGCACATACCTTACTCCTAAGTTCTTCCTGCCAAAAGGGCTAAGCAATTGTTTATGCTCTTAGAGCAGTTTTCACATTTCACTAAGGGGAAGAACTGAGAGGGGCTATTCCAGGCAGGAGAATGCATCACACTGCAAACTAAGTGTAAAAAACATATCTAACAATATAGAAGGCTTTTTCTATTTATGCACCCAGAATCTGGAACAACAACATGCCTGTATCTACCAGGTCCACGCCAATGCTGCCCAAATTTAGCAAATAGTTGAAAACTCACTTCTTTAACCCCTTCGCTGCCAGGCCTTTTCCCCCTCCTATGCCAGGCCTTTTTTTGCCTATTTGGGGCAGTTCGCGCTTAGGCCCTCATAACTTTTTGTCAACATAAGCTAACCAAGCCAAATTTGCGTCCTTTTTTTCCAACATCCTAGGGATTCTAGAGGTACCCAGACTTTGTGGGTTCCCTTGAAGGGGGCCAAGGAATTGGCCAAAATACAGTGAAAATTTCGTTTTTTTCAAACAAATTGGAAAAAGTGGCTGCAGAAGAAGGCTTGTGGATTTCCCCCTGAAAATGGCATCAACAAAGGGTTTGCAGTGCTAAACTCAGCAGCTTCCTAGCTTTCATGAACAGGCAGACTTGAATCATAAAACCCAATTTTTCAACACAATTTTGGCATTTTACTGGGGCATACCCCATTTTTGCAATATTTTGTGCTTTCAGCCTCCTTCCAGTCAGTGACAGGAATGGGCATGAAACCAATGCTGGATCCCAGAAACCTAACCATTTCTGAAAAGTAGACAAAATTCTGAATTCAGCAAGGGGTCATTTGTGTAGATCCTACAAGGGTGTCCTACAGAAAATAACAACTGAAAAAGAAAAATATTAAAATTGAGGTGAAAAAAACATAAATTTTTCTCCACGTTTTACTCTGTAACTTTTCCCTGCAATGTCAGATTATGGAAAGCAATATACCGTTATGTCTGCTGGACTCCTCTGGTTGCGGGGATATATAGGGCTTGTAGGTTCATCAAGAACCCGAGGAACCCAGAGCCAATAAATGAGCTGCACCCTGTAGTGCGTTTTCATTCTATACCGGGTATACAGCAATTCATTTGCTGAAAAATAAAGAGTAAAAAATTGCTATCAAGAAAACCTTTGCATTTCCAAAAAGGGCACAAGATAAGGTGCTGAGGAGCAGTGGTTATTTGCACATCTCTGAATTCCGGGGTGACCATACTAGCATGTGAATTTTAGGGAATTTCTCAAATAGATGTCTTTTTTACACACTCTCCTATATTTGGAAGGAAAAAATGTAGAGGAAGACAAGGGGCAATAGCACTTGTTTTGCTAATCTATGTTCCCCCAAGTCTCCCGATAAAAATGATACCTCACTTGTGTGGGTAGGCCTACCGCACGCGACAGGAAACGCCCCAAAACGCAACGTGGACACATCCCATTTTTTGAAAGAAAACAGAGGTGTTTTTTGCGAAGTGCCTACCTGCAGATTTTGGCCTCTAGCTCAGCCGGCACCTAGGGAGACCTACCAAACCTGTGCATTTCTGAAAACTAGTGACCTAGGGGAATCCAAGGAGGGGTGACTTGCGGGGCTCGGACCAGGTTCTGTTACCCAGAATCCTTTGCAAACCTCAAAATGTGGCTAAAAAAACACATGTTCCTCATATTTCTGTGGCAGAAAGTTCTGGAATCTGAGAGGAGCCACAAATTTCCTTCCACCCAGCGTTCCCCCAAGTCTCCCGATACAAATGATACCTCACTTGTGTGGGTAGGCCTAGCGCCCGCGACAGGAAACACCCCAAAGCGCAACGTGGACACATCCAAAATTTTGGAGGAAAACAGAGGTGTTTTTTGCGAAGTGCCTACCTGTAGATTTTGGCCTCTAGCTCAGCCGGCACCTAGGGAAACCTACCAAACCTGTGCATTTCTGAAAACTAGAGACCTAGGGGAATCCAAGATGGGGTGACTTGCGGGGCTCGGACCAGGTTCTGTTACCCAGAATCCTCTGCAAACCTCAAAATTTGGCTAAAAAACACATGTTCCTCAAATTTCTGTGGCAGAAAGTTCTGGAATCTGAGAGGAGCCACAAATTTCCTTCCACCCAGCGTTCCCCCAAGTCTCCCGATAAAAATGATACCTCACTTGCGTGGGTAGGCCTAGCGCCCGCGACAGGAAACACCCCAAAGCGCAACGTGGACACATCCAAAAGTTTTGAAGAAAACAGAGGTGTTTTTTGCGAAGTGCCTACCTGTAGATTTTGGCCTCTAGCTCAGCCGGCACCTAGGGAAACCTACCAAACCTGTGCATTTCTGAAAACTAGAGACCTAGGGGAATCCAAGGAGGGGTGACTTGCGGGGCTCGGACCAGGTTCTGTTACCCAGAATCCTTTGCAAACCTCAAAATTTGGCTAAAAAACACATGTTCCTCACATTTCTGTGGCAGAAAGTTCTGGAATCTGAGAGGAGCCACAAATTTCCTTCCACCCAGTGTTCCCCCAAGTCTCCCGATAAAAATGATACCTCACTTGTGTGGGTAGGCCTAACGCCGGCGACAGGAAACACCCCAAAGCGCAACGTGGACACATCCAAAATTTTGGAAGAAAACAGAGGTGTTTTTTGCTAAGTGCCTACCTGTAGATTTTGGCCTCTAGCTCAGCCGGCACCTAGGGAAACCTACCAAACCTGTGCATTTCTGAAAACTAGAGACCTAGGGGAATCCAAGGAGGGGTGACTTGCGGGGCTCGGACCAGGTTCTGTTACCCAGAATCCTTTGCAAACCTCAAAATTTGGCTAAAAAAACACATGTTGCTCACATTTCTGTGGCAGAAAGTTCTGGAATCTGAGAGGAGCCACAAATTTCCTTCCACCCAGCGTTGCCCCAAGTCTCCCGATAAAAATGATACCTCACTTGTGTGGGTAGGCCTAGCGCCGGCGACAGGAAACACCCCAAAGCGCAACGTGGACACATCCAAAATTTTGGAAGAAAACAGAGGTGTTTTTTGCGAAGTGCCTACCTGTAGATTTTGGCCTCTAGCTCAGCCAGCACCTAGGGAAACCTACCAAACCTGTGCATTTCTGAAAACTAGAGACCTAGGGGAATCCAAGGAGGGGTGACTTGCGGGGCTCGGACCAGGTTCTGTTACCCAGAATCCTTTGCAAACCTCAAAATTTGGCAAAAAAACACATGTTCCTCACATTTCTGTGGCAGAAAGTTCTGGAATCTGAGAGGAGACACAAATTTCCTTCCACCCAGTGTTCCCCCAAGTCTCCCGATAAAAATGATACCTCACTTGTGTGGGTAGGCCTAACGCCGGCAACAGGAAACACCCCAAAGCGCAACGTGGACACATCCAAAATTTTGGAAGAAAACAGAGGTGTTTTTTGCGAAGTGCCTACCTGTAGATTTTGGCCTCTAGCTCAGCCGGCACCTAGGGAAACCTACCAAACCTGTGCATTTCTGAAAACTAGAGACCTAGGGGAATCCAAGATGGGGTGACTTGCGGGGCTCGGACCAGGTTCTGTTACCCAGAATCCTTTGCAAACCTCAAAATTTGGCTAAAAAAACACATGTTCCTCACATTTCTGTGGCAGAAAGTTCTGGAATCTGAGAGGAGCCACAAATTTCCTTCCACCCAGCGTTCCCCCAAGTCTCCCGATAAAAATGATACCTCACTTGCGTGGGTAGGCCTAGCGCCCGCGACAGGAAACACCCCAAAGCGCAACGTGGACACATCCAAAATTTTGGAAGAAAACAGAGGTGTTTTTTGCAAAGTGCCTACCTGTTGATTTTGGCCTCTAGCTCAGCCGGCACCTAGGGAAACCTACCAAACCTGTGCATTTCTGAAAACTAGAGACCTAGGGGAATCCAAGATGGGGTGACTTGCGGGGCTCGGACCAGGTTCTGTTACCCAGAATCCTTTGCCAACCTCAAAATTTGGCTAAAAAAACACATGTTCCTCACATTTCTGTGGCAGAAAGTTCTGGAATCTGAGAGGAGCCACAAATTTCCTTCCACCCAGCGTTCCCCCAAGTCTCCCGATAAAAATGATACCTCACTTGCGTGGGTAGGCCTAGCGCCCGCGACAGGAAACACCCCAAAGCGCAACGTGGACACATCCAAAATTTTGGAAGAAAACAGAGGTGTTTTTTGCAAAGTGCCTACCTGTTGATTTTGGCCTCTAGCTCAGCCGGCACCTAGGGAAACCTACCAAACCTGTGCATTTCTGAAAACTAGAGACCTAGGGGAATCCAAGATGGGGTGACTTGCGGGGCTCGGACCAGGTTCTGTTACCCAGAATCCTTTGCCAACCTCAAAATTTGGTAAAAAAACACATGTTCCTCACATTTCTGTGGCAGAAAGTTCTGGAATCTGAGAGGAGCCACAAATTTCCTTCCACCCAGCGTTCCCCCAAGTCTCCCGATAAAAATGATACCTCACTTGCGTGGGTAGGCCTAGCGCCGGCGACAGGAAACACCCCAAAGCGCAACGTGGACACATCCAAAATTTTGGAAGAAAACAGAGGTGTTTTTTGCGAAGTGCCTACCTGTAGATTTTGGCCTCTAGCTCAGCCGGCACCTAGGGAAACCTACCAAACCCGTGCATTTCTGAAAACTAGAGACCTAGGGGAATCCAAGGAGGGGTGACTTGCGGGGCTCGGACCAGGTTCATTTACCCAGAATCCTTTGCAAACCTCAAAATTTGGCTAAAAAAACACATGTTCCTCACATTTCTGTGGCAGAAAGTTCTGGAATCTGAGAGGAGCCACAAATTTCCTTCCACCCAGCATTGCCCCAAGTCTCCCGATAAAAATGATACCTCACTTGTGTGGGTAGGCCTAGCGCCGGCGACAGGAAACACCCCAAAGCGCAACGTGGACACATCCAAAATTTTGGAAGAAAACAGAGGTGTTTTTTGCGAAGTGCCTACCTGTAGATTTTGGCCTCTAGCTCAGCCGGCACCTAGGGAAACCTACCAAACCTGTGCATTTCTGAAAACTAGAGACCTAGGGGAATCCAAGGAGGGGTGACTTGCGGGGCTCGGACCAGGTTCTGTTACCCAGAATCCTTTGCAAACCTCAAAATTTGGCTAAAAAAACACATGTTCCTCACATTTCTGTGGCAGAAAGTTCTGGAATCTGAGAGGAGCCACAAATTTCCTTCCACCCAGCGTTCCCCCAAGTCTCCCGATAAAAATGATACCTCACTTGTGTGGGTAGGCCTAGCGCCCACGACAGGAAACACCCCAAAGCGCAACGTGGACACATCCAAAATTTTGGAAGAAAACAGAGGTGTTTTTTGCGAAGTGCCTACCTGTAGATTTTGGCCTCTAGCTCAGCCGGCACCTAGGGAAACCTATCAAACCTGTGCATTTCTGAAAACTAGAGACCTAGGGGAATCCAAGGAGGGGTGACTTGCGGGGCTCGGACCAGGTTCTGTTACCCAGAATCCTTTGCAAACCTCAAAATTTGGCTAAAAAAACACACGTTCCTCACATTTCTGTGGCAGAAAGTTCTGGAATCTGAGAGGAGCCACAAATTTCCTTCCACCCAGCGTTGCCCCAAGTCTCCCGATAAAAATGATACCTCACTTGTGTGGGTAGGCCTAGCGCCGGCGACAGGAAACACCCCAAAGCGCAACGTGGACACATCCAAAATTTTGGAAGAAAACAGAGGTGTTTTTTGCGAAGTGCCTACCTGTAGATTTTGGCCTCTAGCTCAGCCAGCACCTAGGGAAACCTACCAAACCTGTGCATTTCTGAAAACTAGAGACCTAGGGGAATCCAAGGAGGGGTGACTTGCGGGGCTCGGACCAGGTTCTGTTACCCAGAATCCTTTGCAAACCTCAAAATTTGGCTAAAAAACACATGTTCCTCACATTTCTGTGGCAGAAAGTTCTGGAATCTGAGAGGAGCCACAAATTTCCTTCCACCCAGTGTTCCCCCAAGTCTCCCGATAAAAATGATACATCACTTGTGTGGGTAGGCCTAACGCCGGCGACAGGAAACACCCCAAAGCGCAACGTGGACACATCCAAAATTTTGGAAGAAAACAGAGGTGTTTTTTGCGAAGTGCCTACCTGTAGATTTTGGCCTCTAGCTCAGCCGGCACCTAGGGAAACCTACCAAACCTGTGCATTTCTGAAAACTAGAGACCTAGGGGAATCCAAGGAGGGGTGACTTGCGGGGCTCGGACCAGGTTCTGTTACCCAGAATCCTTTGCAAACCTCAAAATTTGGCTAAAAAAACACATGTTCCTCACATTTCTGTGGCAGAAAGTTCTGGAATCTGAGAGGAGCCACAAATTTCCTTCCACCCAGCGTTCCCCCAAGTCTCCCGATAAAAATGATACCTCACTTGTGTGGGTAGGCCTAGCGCCCACGACAGGAAACACCCCAAAGCGCAACGTGGACACATCCAAAATTTTGGAAGAAAACAGAGGTGTTTTTTGCGAAGTGCCTACCTGTAGATTTTGGCCTCTAGCTCAACCGGCACCTAGGGAAACCTACCAAACCTGTGCATTTCTGAAAACTAGAGACCTAGGGGAATCCAAGGAGGGGTGACTTGCGGGGCTCGGACCAGGTTCTGTTACCCAGAGTCTTTTGCAAACCTCAAAATTTGGCTAAAAAAACACATGTTCCTCACATTTCTGTCGCAGAAAGTTCTGGAATCTGAGAGGAGCCACAAATTTCCTTCTATCCACCGTTCCCCCAAGTCTCCCGATAAAAATGATACCTCACTTGCGTGGGTAGGCCTAGCGCCCGCGACAGGAAACGCCCCAAAGCGCAACGTGGACACATCCAAAATTTTGGAAGAAAACAGAGGTGTTTTTTGCGAAGTGCCTACCTGTAGATTTTGGCCTCTAGCTCAGCCGGCACCTAGGGAAACCTACCCAACCTGTGCATTTCTGAAAACTAGAGACCTAGGGGAATCCAAGATGGGGTGACTTGCGGGGCTCGGACCAGGTTCTGTTACCCAGAATCCTTTGCAAACCTCAAAATTTGGCTAAAAAAACACATGTTCCTCACATTTCTGTGGCAGAAAGTTCTGGAATCTGAGAGGAGCCACAAATTTCATTCCACCCAGCGTTCCCCCAAGTCTCCCGATAAAAATGATACCTCACTTGCGTGGGTAGGCCTAGCGCCCGCGACAGGAAACACCCCAAAGCGCAACGTGGACACATCCAAAATTTGGGAAGAAAACATAGGTGTTTTTTGCAAAGTGCCTACCTGTTGATTTTGGCCTCTAGTTCAGCCGGCACCTAGGGAAACCTACCAAACCTGTGCATTTCTGAAAACTAGAGACCTAGGGGAATCCAAGATGGGGTGACTTGCGGGGCTCGGACCAGGTTCTGTTACCCAGAATCCTTTGCCAACCTCAAAATTTGGCTAAAAAAACACATGTTCCTCACATTTCTGTGGCAGAAAGTTCTGGAATCTGAGAGGAGCCACAAATTTCCTTCCACCCAGCGTTCCCCCAAGTCTCCCGAAAAAAATTACCTCACTTTTGTGGGTAGGCCTAGCGCCGGCGACAGGAAACACCCCAAAGCGCAACGTGGACACATCCAAAATTTGGGAAGAAAACAGAGGTGTTTTTTGCGAAGTGCCTACCTGTAGATTTTGGCCTCTAGCTCAGCCGGCACCTAGGGAAACCTACCAAACCTGTGCATTTCTGAAAACTAGAGACCTAGGGGAATCCAAGGAGGGGTGACTTGCGGGGCTCGGACCAGGTTCTGTTACCCAGAATCCTTTGCAAACCTCAAAATTTGGCTAAAAAAACACATGTTCCTCACATTTCTGTGGCAGAAAGTTCTGGAATCTGAGAGGAGCCACAAATTTCCTTCCACCCAGCATTGCCCCAAGTCTCCCGATAAAAATGATACCTCACTTGTGTGGGTAGGCCTAGCGCCGGCGACAGGAAACACCCCAAAGCGCAACGTGGACACATCCAAAATTTTGGAAGAAAACAGAGGTGTTTTTTGCAAAGTGCCTACCTGTAGATTTTGGCCTCTAGCTCAGCCGGCACCTAGGGAAACCTACCAGACCTGTGCATTTCTGAAAACTAGAGACCTAGGGGAATCCAAGGAGGGGTGACTTGCGGGGCTCGGACCAGGTTCTGTTACCCAGAATCCTTTGCAAACCTCAAAATTTGGCTAAAAAAACACATGTTCCTCACATTTCTGTGGCAGAAAGTTCTGGAATCTGAGAGGAGCCACAAATTTCCTTCCACCCAGCGTTCCCCCAAGTCTCCCGATAAAAATGATACCTCACTTGTGTGGGTAGGCCTAGCGCCCACGACAGGAAACACCCCAAAGCGCAACGTGGACACATCCAAAATTTTGGAAGAAAACAGAGGTGTTTTTTGCGAAGTGCCTACCTGTAGATTTTGGCCTCTAGCTCAACCGGCACCTAGGGAAACCTACCAAACCTGTGCATTTCTGAAAACTAGAGACCTAGGGGAATCCAAGGAGGGGTGACTTGCGGGGCTCGGACCAGGTTCTGTTACCCAGAGTCTTTTGCAAACCTCAAAATTTGGCTAAAAAAACACATGTTCCTCACATTTCTGTCGCAGAAAGTTCTGGAATCTGAGAGGAGCCACAAATTTCCTTCCATCCACCGTTCCCCCAAGTCTCCCGATAAAAATGATACCTCACTTGCGTGGGTAGGCCTAGCGCCCGCGACAGGAAACGCCCCAAAGCGCAACGTGGACACATCCAAAATTTTGGAAGAAAACAGAGGTGTTTTTTGCGAAGTGCCTACCTGTAGATTTTGGCCTCTAGCTCAGCCGGCACCTAGGGAAACCTACCCAACCTGTGCATTTCTGAAAACTAGAGACCTAGGGGAATCCAAGATGGGGTGACTTGCGGGGCTCGGACCAGGTTCTGTTACCCAGAATCCTTTGCAAACCTCAAAATTTGGCTAAAAAAACACATGTTCCTCACATTTCTGTGGCAGAAAGTTCTGGAATCTGAGAGGAGCCACAAATTTCATTCCACCCAGCGTTCCCCCAAGTCTCCCGATAAAAATGATACCTCACTTGCGTGGGTAGGCCTAGCGCCCGCGACAGGAAACACCCCAAAGCGCAACGTGGACACATCCAAAATTTGGGAAGAAAACATAGGTGTTTTTTGCAAAGTGCCTACCTGTTGATTTTGGCCTCTAGTTCAGCCGGCACCTAGGGAAACCTACCAAACCTGTGCATTTCTGAAAACTAGAGACCTAGGGGAATCCAAGATGGGGTGACTTGCGGGGCTCGGACCAGGTTCTGTTACCCAGAATCCTTTGCCAACCTCAAAATTTGGCTAAAAAAACACATGTTCCTCACATTTCTGTGGCAGAAAGTTCTGGAATCTGAGAGGAGCCACAAATTTCCTTCCACCCAGCGTTCCCCCAAGTCTCCCGAAAAAAATTACCTCACTTTTGTGGGTAGGCCTAGCGCCGGCGACAGGAAACACCCCAAAGCGCAACGTGGACACATCCAAAATTTGGGAAGAAAACAGAGGTGTTTTTTGCGAAGTGCCTACCTGTAGATTTTGGCCTCTAGCTCAGCCGGCACCTAGGGAAACCTACCAAACCTGTGCATTTCTGAAAACTAGAGACCTAGGGGAATCCAAGGAGGGGTGACTTGCGGGGCTCGGACCAGGTTCTGTTACCCAGAATCCTTTGCAAACCTCAAAATTTGGCTAAAAAAACACATGTTCCTCACATTTCTGTGGCAGAAAGTTCTGGAATCTGAGAGGAGCCACAAATTTCCTTCCACCCAGCATTGCCCCAAGTCTCCCGATAAAAATGATACCTCACTTGTGTGGGTAGGCCTAGCGCCGGCGACAGGAAACACCCCAAAGCGCAACGTGGACACATCCAAAATTTTGGAAGAAAACAGAGGTGTTTTTTGCAAAGTGCCTACCTGTAGATTTTGGCCTCTAGCTCAGCCGGCACCTAGGGAAACCTACCAGACCTGTGCATTTCTGAAAACTAGAGACCTAGGGGAATCCAAGGAGGGGTGACTTGCGGGGCTCGGACCAGGTTCTGTTACCCAGAATCCTTTGCAAACCTCAAAATTTGGCTAAAAAAACACATGTTCCTCACATTTCTGTGGCAGAAAGTTCTGGAATCTGAGAGGAGCCACAAATTTCCTTCCACCCAGCGTTCCCCCAAGTCTCCAGATAAAAATGATACCTCACTTGTGTGGGTAGGCCTAGCGCCCGCGACAGGAAACACCCCAAAGCGCAACGTGGACACATCCAAAATTTTGGAAGAAAACAGAGGTGTTTTTTGCGAAGTGCCTACCTGTAGATTTTGGCCTCTACCTCAGCCGGCACCTAGGGAAACCTACCAAACCTGTGCATTTCTGAAAACTAGAGACCTAGGGGAATCCAAGGAGGGGTGACTTGCGGGGCTCGGACCAGGTTCTGTTACCCAGAGTCCTTTGCAAACCTCAAAATTTGGCTAAAAAAACACATGTTCCTCACATTTCTGTGGCAGAAAGTTCTGGAATCTGAGAGGAGCCACAAATTTACTTCCATCCAGCGTTCCCCCAAGTCTCCCGATAAAAATGATACCTCACTTGCGTGGGTAGGCCTAGCGCCCGCGACAGGAAACGCCCAAAAGCGCAACGTGGACACATCCAAAATTTTGGAAGAAAACAGAGGTGTTTTTTGCGAAGTGCCTACCTGTAGATTTTGGCCTCTAGCTCAGCCGGCACCTAGGGAAACCTACCAAACCTGTGCATTTCTGAAAACTAGAGACCTAGGGGAATCCAAGATGGGGTGACTTGCGGGGCTCGGACCAGGTTCTGTTACCCAGAATCCTTTGCAAACCTCAAAATTTGGCTAAAAAAACACATGTTCCTCACATTTCTGTGGCAGAAAGTTCTGGAATCTGAGAGGAGCCACAAATTTCCTTCCACCCAGCGTTCCCCCAAGTCTCCCGATAAAAATGATACCTCACTTGCGTGGGTAGGCCTAGCGCCCGCGACAGGAAACACCCCAAAGCGCAACGTGGACACATCCAAAATTTTGGAAGAAAACAGAGGTGTTTTTTGCAAAGTGCCTACCTGTTGATTTTGGCCTCTAGCTCAGCCGGCACCTAGGGAAACCTACCAAACCTGTGCATTTCTGAAAACTAGAGACCTAGGGGAATCCAAGATGGGGTGACTTGCGGGGCTCGGACCAGGTTCTGTTACCCAGAATCCTTTGCCAACCTCAAAATTTGGCTAAAAAAACACATGTTCCTCACATTTCTGTGGCAGAAAGTTCTGGAATCTGAGAGGAGCCACAAATTTCCTTCCACCCAGCGTTCCCCCAAGTCTCCCGATAAAAATGATACCTCACTTGCGTGGGTAGGCCTAGCGCCCGCGACAGGAAACACCCCAAAGCGCAACGTGGACACATCCAAAATTTTGGAAGAAAACAGAGGTGTTTTTTGCAAAGTGCCTACCTGTTGATTTTGGCCTCTAGCTCAGCCGGCACCTAGGGAAACCTACCAAACCTGTGCATTTCTGAAAACTAGAGACCTAGGGGAATCCAAGATGGGGTGACTTGCGGGGCTCGGACCAGGTTCTGTTACCCAGAATCCTTTGCCAACCTCAAAATTTGGTAAAAAAACACATGTTCCTCACATTTCTGTGGCAGAAAGTTCTGGAATCTGAGAGGAGCCACAAATTTCCTTCCACCCAGCGTTCCCCCAAGTCTCCCGATAAAAATGATACCTCACTTGCGTGGGTAGGCCTAGCGCCGGCGACAGGAAACACCCCAAAGCGCAACGTGGACACATCCAAAATTTTGGAAGAAAACAGAGGTGTTTTTTGCGAAGTGCCTACCTGTAGATTTTGGCCTCTAGCTCAGCCGGCACCTAGGGAAACCTACCAAACCCGTGCATTTCTGAAAACTAGAGACCTAGGGGAATCCAAGGAGGGGTGACTTGCGGGGCTCGGACCAGGTTCATTTACCCAGAATCCTTTGCAAACCTCAAAATTTGGCTAAAAAAACACATGTTCCTCACATTTCTGTGGCAGAAAGTTCTGGAATCTGAGAGGAGCCACAAATTTCCTTCCACCCAGCATTGCCCCAAGTCTCCCGATAAAAATGATACCTCACTTGTGTGGGTAGGCCTAGCGCCGGCGACAGGAAACACCCCAAAGCGCAACGTGGACACATCCAAAATTTTGGAAGAAAACAGAGGTGTTTTTTGCGAAGTGCCTACCTGTAGATTTTGGCCTCTAGCTCAGCCGGCACCTAGGGAAACCTACCAAACCTGTCCATTTCTGAAAACTAGAGACCTAGGGGAATCCAAGGAGGGGTGACTTGCGGGGTTCGGACCAGGTTCTGTTACCCAGAATCCTTTTGAAACCTCAAAATTTGGCTAAAAAAACACATGTTCCTCACATTTCTGTGGCAGAAAGTTCTGGAATCTGAGAGGAGCCACAAATTTCCTTCCACCCAGCGTTCCCCCAAGTCTCCCGATAAAAATGATACCTCACTTGTGTGGGTAGGCCTAGCGCCCGCGACAGGAAACACCCCAAAGCGCAACGTGGACACATCCAAAATTTTGGAAGAAAACAGAGGTGTTTTTTGCGAAGTGCCTACCTGTAGATTTTGGCCTCTAGCTCAGCCGGCACCTAGGGAAACCTATCAAACCTGTGCATTTCTGAAAACTAGAGACCTAGGGGAATCCAAGGAGGGGTGACTTGCGGGGCTCGGACCAGGTTCTGTTACCCAGAATCCTTTGCAAACCTCAAAATTTGGCTAAAAAAACACACGTTCCTCACATTTCTGTGGCAGAAAGTTCTGGAATCTGAGAGGAGCCACAAATTTCCTTCCACCCAGCGTTGCCCCAAGTCTCCCGATAAAAATGATACCTCACTTGTGTGGGTAGGCCTAGCGCCGGCGACAGGAAACACCCCAAAGCGCAACGTGGACACATCCAAAATTTTGGAAGAAAACAGAGGTGTTTTTTGCGAAGTGCCTACCTGTAGATTTTGGCCTCTAGCTCAGCCAGCACCTAGGGAAACCTACCAAACCTGTGCATTTCTGAAAACTAGAGACCTAGGGGAATCCAAGGAGGGGTGACTTGCGGGGCTCGGACCAGGTTCTGTTACCCAGAATCCTTTGCAAACCTCAAAATTTGGCTAAAAAACACATGTTCCTCACATTTCTGTGGCAGAAAGTTCTGGAATCTGAGAGGAGCCACAAATTTCCTTCCACCCAGTGTTCCCCCAAGTCTCCCGATAAAAATGATACATCACTTGTGTGGGTAGGCCTAACGCCGGCGACAGGAAACACCCCAAAGCGCAACGTGGACACATCCAAAATTTTGGAAGAAAACAGAGGTGTTTTTTGCGAAGTGCCTACCTGTAGATTTTGGCCTCTAGCTCAGCCGGCACCTAGGGAAACCTACCAAACCTGTGCATTTCTGAAAACTAGAGACCTAGGGGAATCCAAGGAGGGGTGACTTGCGGGGCTCGGACCAGGTTCTGTTACCCAGAATCCTTTGCAAACCTCAAAATTTGGCTAAAAAAACACATGTTCCTCACATTTCTGTGGCAGAAAGTTCTGGAATCTGAGAGGAGCCACAAATTTCCTTCCACCCAGCGTTCCCCCAAGTCTCCCGATAAAAATGATACCTCACTTGTGTGGGTAGGCCTAGCGCCCACGACAGGAAACACCCCAAAGCGCAACGTGGACACATCCAAAATTTTGGAAGAAAACAGAGGTGTTTTTTGCGAAGTGCCTACCTGTAGATTTTGGCCTCTAGCTCAACCGGCACCTAGGGAAACCTACCAAACCTGTGCATTTCTGAAAACTAGAGACCTAGGGGAATCCAAGGAGGGGTGACTTGCGGGGCTCGGACCAGGTTCTGTTACCCAGAGTCTTTTGCAAACCTCAAAATTTGGCTAAAAAAACACATGTTCCTCACATTTCTGTCGCAGAAAGTTCTGGAATCTGAGAGGAGCCACAAATTTCCTTCCATCCACCGTTCCCCCAAGCCTCCCGATAAAAATGATACCTCACTTGCGTGGGTAGGCCTAGCGCCCGCGACAGGAAACGCCCCAAAGCGCAACGTGGACACATCCAAAATTTTGGAAGAAAACAGAGGTGTTTTTTGCGAAGTGCCTACCTGTAGATTTTGGCCTCTAGCTCAGCCGGCACCTAGGGAAACCTACCCAACCTGTGCATTTCTGAAAACTAGAGACCTAGGGGAATCCAAGATGGGGTGACTTGCGGGGCTCGGACCAGGTTCTGTTACCCAGAATCCTTTGCAAACCTCAAAATTTGGCTAAAAAAACACATGTTCCTCACATTTCTGTGGCAGAAAGTTCTGGAATCTGAGAGGAGCCACAAATTTCATTCCACCCAGCGTTCCCCCAAGTCTCCCGATAAAAATGATACCTCACTTGCGTGGGTAGGCCTAGCGCCCGCGACAGGAAACACCCCAAAGCGCAACGTGGACACATCCAAAATTTGGGAAGAAAACATAGGTGTTTTTTGCAAAGTGCCTACCTGTTGATTTTGGCCTCTAGTTCAGCCGGCACCTAGGGAAACCTACCAAACCTGTGCATTTCTGAAAACTAGAGACCTAGGGGAATCCAAGATGGGGTGACTTGCGGGGCTCGGACCAGGTTCTGTTACCCAGAATCCTTTGCCAACCTCAAAATTTGGCTAAAAAAACACATGTTCCTCACATTTCTGTGGCAGAAAGTTCTGGAATCTGAGAGGAGCCACAAATTTCCTTCCACCCAGCGTTCCCCCAAGTCTCCCGAAAAAAATTACCTCACTTTTGTGGGTAGGCCTAGCGCCGGCGACAGGAAACACCCCAAAGCGCAACGTGGACACATCCAAAATTTGGGAAGAAAACAGAGGTGTTTTTTGCGAAGTGCCTACCTGTAGATTTTGGCCTCTAGCTCAGCCGGCACCTAGGGAAACCTACCAAACCTGTGCATTTCTGAAAACTAGAGACCTAGGGGAATCCAAGGAGGGGTGACTTGCGGGGCTCGGACCAGGTTCTGTTACCCAGAATCCTTTGCAAACCTCAAAATTTGGCTAAAAAAACACATGTTCCTCACATTTCTGTGGCAGAAAGTTCTGGAATCTGAGAGGAGCCACAAATTTCCTTCCACCCAGCATTGCCCCAAGTCTCCCGATAAAAATGATACCTCACTTGTGTGGGTAGGCCTAGCGCCGGCGACAGGAAACACCCCAAAGCGCAACGTGGACACATCCAAAATTTTGGAAGAAAACAGAGGTGTTTTTTGCAAAGTGCCTACCTGTAGATTTTGGCCTCTAGCTCAGCCGGCACCTAGGGAAACCTACCAGACCTGTGCATTTCTGAAAACTAGAGACCTAGGGGAATCCAAGGAGGGGTGACTTGCGGGGCTCGGACCAGGTTCTGTTACCCAGAATCCTTTGCAAACCTCAAATTTGGCTAAAAAAACACATGTTCCTCACATTTCTGTGGCAGAAAGTTCTGGAATCTGAGAGGAGCCACAAATTTCCTTCCACCCAGCGTTCCCCCAAGTCTCCAGATAAAAATGATACCTCACTTGTGTGGGTAGGCCTAGCGCCCGCGACAGGAAAACACCCCAAAGCGCAACGTGGACACATCCAAAATTTTGGAAGAAAACAGAGGTGTTTTTTGCGAAGTGCCTACCTGTAGATTTTGGCCTCTACCTCAGCCGGCACCTAGGGAAACCTACCAAACCTGTGCATTTCTGAAAACTAGAGACCTAGGGGAATCCAAGGAGGGGTGACTTGCGGGGCTCGGACCAGGTTCTGTTACCCAGAGTCCTTTGCAAACCTCAAAATTTGGCTAAAAAAACACATGTTCCTCACATTTCTGTGGCAGAAAGTTCTGGAATCTGAGAGGAGCCACAAATTTACTTCCATCCAGCGTTCCCCCAAGTCTCCCGATAAAAATGATACCTCACTTTGCGTGGGTAGGCCTAGCGCCCGCGACAGGAAACGCCCAAAAGCGCAACGTGGACACATCCAAAATTTTGGAAGAAAACAGAGGTGTTTTTTGCGAAGTGCCTACCTGTAGATTTTGGCCTCTAGCTCAGCCGGCACCTAGGGAAACCTACCAAACCTGTGCATTTCTGAAAACTAGAGACCTAGGGGAATCCAAGATGGGGTGACTTGCGGGGCTCGGACCAGGTTCTGTTACCCCAGAATCCTTTGCAAACCTCAAAATTTGGCTAAAAAAACACATGTTCCTCACATTTTCTGTGGCAGAAAGTTCTGGAATCTGAGAGGAGCCACAAATTTCCTTCCACCCAGCGTTCCCCCCAAGTCTCCCGATAAAAATGATACCTCACTTGCGTGGGTAGGCCTAGCGCCCCGCGACAGGAAACACCCCAAAGCGCAACGTGGACACATCCAAAATTTTGGAAGAAAACAGAGGTGTTTTTTTGCAAAGTGCCTACCTGTTGATTTTGGCCTCTAGCTCAGCCGGCACCTAGGGAAACCTACCAAACCTGTGCATTTCTGAAAACTAGAGACCTAGGGGAATCCAAGATGGGGTGACTTGCGGGGCTCGGAACCAGGTTCTGTTACCCAGAATCCTTTGCCAACCTCAAAATTTGGCTAAAAAAACACATGTTCCTCACATTTCTGTGGCAGAAAGTTCTGGAATCTGAGAGGAGCCACAAATTTCCTTCCACCCAGCGTTCCCCCCAAGTCTCCCGATAAAAATGATACCTCACTTGCGTGGGTAGGCCTAGCGCCCGCGACAGGAAACACCCCAAAGCGCAACGTGGACACACTCCAAAATTTTGGAAGAAAACAGAGGTGTTTTTTGCAAAGTGCCTACCTGTTGATTTTGGCCTCTAGCTCAGCCGGCACCTAGGGAAACCTGTGCATTTCTGAAAACTAGAGACCTAGGGGAATCCAAGATGGGGTGACTTGCGGGGCTCGGACCAGGTTCTGTTACCCAGAATCCTTTGCCAACCTCAAAATTTGGTAAAAAAACACATGTTCCTCACATTTCTGTGGCAGAAAGTTCTGGAATCTGAGAGGAGCCACAAATTTCCTTCCACCCAGCGTTCCCCCAAGTCTCCCGATAAAAATGATACCTCACTTGCGTGGGTAGGCCTAGCGCCGGCGACAGGAAACACCCCAAAGCGCAACGTGGACACATCCAAAATTTTGGAAGAAAACAGAGGTGTTTTTTGCGAAGTGCCTACCTGTAGATTTTGGCCTCTAGCTCAGCCGGCACCTAGGGAAACCTACCAAACCCGTGCATTTCTGAAAACTAGAGACCTAGGGGAATCCAAGGAGGGGTGACTTGCGGGGCTCGGACCAGGTTCATTTACCCAGAATCCTTTGCAAACCTCAAAATTTGGCTAAAAAAACACATGTTCCTCACATTTCTGTGGCAGAAAGTTCTGGAATCTGAGAGGAGCCACAAATTTCCTTCCACCCAGCATTGCCCCAAGTCTCCCGATAAAAATGATACCTCACTTGTGTGGGTAGGCCTAGCGCCGGCGACAGGAAACACCCCAAAGCGCAACGTGGACACATCCAAAATTTTGGAAGAAAACAGAGGTGTTTTTTGCGAAGTGCCTACCTGTAGATTTTGGCCTCTAGCTCAGCCGGCACCTAGGGAAACCTACCAAACCTGTCCATTTCTGAAAACTAGAGACCTAGGGGAATCCAAGGAGGGGTGACTTGCGGGGTTCGGACCAGGTTCTGTTACCCAGAATCCTTTTCAAACCTCAAAATTTGGCTAAAAAAACACATGTTCCTCACATTTCTGTGGCAGAAAGTTCTGGAATCTGAGAGGAGCCACAAATTTCCTTCCACCCAGCGTTCCCCCAAGTCTCCCGATAAAAATGATACCTCACTTGTGTGGGTAGGCCTAGCGCCCGCGACAGGAAACACCCCAAAGCGCAACGTGGACACATCCAAAATTTTGGAAGAAAACAGAGGTGTTTTTTGCGAAGTGCCTACCTGTAGATTTTGGCCTCTAGCTCAGCCGGCACCTAGGGAAACCTATCAAACCTGTGCATTTCTGAAAACTAGAGACCTAGGGGAATCCAAGGAGGGGTGACTTGCGGGGCTCGGACCAGGTTCTGTTACCCAGAATCCTTTGCAAACCTCAAAATTTGGCTAAAAAAACACATGTTCCTCACATTTCTGTGGCAGAAAGTTCTGGAATCTGAGAGGAGCCACAAATTTCCTTCCACCCAGCGTTCCCCCAAGTCTCCCGATAAAAATGATACCTCACTTGCGTGGCTAGGCCTAGCGCCCGCGACAGGAAACACCGCAAAGCGCAACGTGGACACATCCAAAATTTTTGAAGAAAACAGAGGTGTTTTTTGCAAAGTGGCTACCTGTTGATTTTGGCCTCTAGCTCAGCCGGCACCTAGGGAAACCTACCAAACCTGTGCATTTCTGAAAACTAGAGACCTAGGGGAATCCAAGATGGGGTGACTTGCGGGGCTCGGACCAGGTTCTGTTACCCAGAATCCTTTGCCAACCTCAAAATTTGGCTAAAAAAACACATGTTCCTCACATTTCTGTGGCAGAAAGTTCTGGAATCTGAGAGGAGCCACAAATTTCCTTCCACCCAGCGTTCCCCCAAGTCTCCCGATAAAAATGATACCTCACTTGCGTGGGTAGGCCTAGCGCCGGCGACAGGAAACACCCCAAAGCGCAACGTGGACACATCCAAAATTTTGGAAGAAAACAGAGGTGTTTTTTGCGAAGTGCCTACCTGTAGATTTTGGCCTCTAGCTCAGCCGGCACCGAGGGAAACCTACCAAACCCGTGCATTTCTGAAAACTAGAGACCTAGGGGAATCCAAGGAGGGGTGACTTGCGGGGCTCGGACCAGTTTCTGTTACCCAGAATCCTTTGCAAACCTCAAAATTTGGCTAAAAAAACACATGTTCCTCACATTTCTGTGGCAGAAAGTTCTGGAATCTGAGAGGAGCCACAAATTTCCTTCCACCCAGCATTGCCCCAAGTCTCCCGATAAAAATGATACCTCACTTGTGTGGGTAGGCCTAGCGCCGGCGACAGGAAACCCCCCAAAGCGCAACGTGGACACATCCAAAATTTTGGAAGAAAACAGAGGTGTTTTTTGCGAAGTGCCTACCTGTAGATTTTGGCCTCTAGCTCAGCCGGCACCTAGGGAAACCTACCAAACCTGTGCATTTCTGAAAACTAGAGACCTAGGGGAATCCAAGGAGGGGTGACTTGCGGGGCTCGGACCAGGTTCTGTTACCCAGAATCCTTTGCAAACCTCAAAATTTGGCTAAAAAAACACATGTTCCTCACATTTCTGTGGCAGAAAGTTCTGGAATCTGAGAGGAGCCACAAATTTCCTTCCACCCAGCGTTCCCCCAAGTCTCCCGATAAAAATGATACCTCACTTGTGTGGGTAGGCCTAGCGCCCGCGACAGGAAACACCCCAAAGCGCAACGTGGACACATCCAAAATTTTGGAAGAAAACAGAGGTGTTTTTTGCGAAGTGCCTACCTGTAGATTTTGGCCTCTAGCTCAGCCGGCACCTAGGGAAACCTACCAAACCTGTGCATTTCTGAAAACTAGAGACCTAGGGGAATCCAAGGAGGGGTGACTTGCGGGGCTCGGACCAGGTTCTGTTACCCAGAGTCCTTTGCAAACCTCAAAATTTGGCTAAAAAAACACATGTTCCTCACATTTCTGTGGCAGAAAGTTCTGGAATCTGAGAGGAGCCACAAATTTCCTTCCATCCAGCGTTCCCCCAAGTCTCCCGATAAAAATGATACCTCACTTGCGTGGGTAGGCCTAGCGCCCGCGACAGGAAACGCCCCAAAGCGCAACGTGGACACATCAAAATTTTGGAAGAAAACAGAGGTGTTTTTTGCGAAGTGCCTACCTGTAGATTTTGGCCTCTAGCTCAGCCGGCACCTAGGGAAACCTACCAAACCTGTGCATTTCTGAAAACTAGAGACCTAGGGGAATCCAAGGAGGGGTGACTTGCGGGGCTCGGACCAGGTTCTGTTACCCAGAGTCCTTTGCAAACCTCAAAATTTGGCTAAAAAAACACATGTTCCTCACATTTCTGTGGCAGAAAGTTCTGGAATCTGAGAGGAGCCACAAATTTCCTTCCATCCAGCGTTCCCCCAAGTCTCCCGATAAAAATGATACCTCACTTGCGTGGGTAGGCCTAGCGCCCGCGACAGGAAACGCCCCAAAGCGCAACGTGGACACATCAAAATTTTGGAAGAAAACAGAGGTGTTTTTTGCGAAGTGCCTACCTGTAGATTTTGGCCTCTAGCTCAGCCGGCACCTAGGGAAACCTACCAAACCTGTGCATTTCTGAAAACTAGAGACCTAGGGGAATCCAAGGAGGGGTGACTTGCGGGGCTCGGACCAGGTTCTGTTACCCAGAATCCTTTGCAAACCTCAAAATTTGGCTAAAAAAACACATGTTCCTCACATTTCTGTGGCAGAAAGTTCTGGAATCTGAGAGGAGCCACAAATTTCCTTCCACCCAGCGTTCCCCCAAGTCTCCCGATAAAAATGATACCTCACTTGTGTGGGTAGGCCTAGCGCCCGCGACAGGAAACACCCCAAAGCGCAACGTGGACACATCCAAAATTTTGGAAGAAAACAGAGGTGTTTTTTGCGAAGTGCCTACCTGTAGATTTTGGCCTCTAGCTCAGCCGGCACCTAGGGAAACCTACCAAACCTGTGCATTTCTGAAAACTAGAGACCTAGGGGAATCCAAGGAGGGGTGACTTGCGGGGCTCGGACCAGGTTCTGTTACCCAGAGTCCTTTGCAAACCTCAAAATTTGGCTAAAAAAACACATGTTCCTCACATTTCTGTGGCAGAAAGTTCTGGAATCTGAGAGGAGCCACAAATTTCCTTCCATCCAGCGTTCCCCCAAGTCTCCCGATAAAAATGATACCTCACTTGCGTGGGTAGGCCTAGCGCCCGCGACAGGAAACGCCCCAAAGCGCAACGTGGACACATCAAAATTTTGGAAGAAAACAGAGGTGTTTTTTGCGAAGTGCCTACCTGTAGATTTTGGCCTCTAGCTCAGCCGGCACCTAGGGAAACCTACCAAACCTGTGCATTTCTGAAAACTAGAGACCTAGGGGAATCCAAGATGGGGTGACTTGCGGGGCTCGGACCAGGTTCTGTTACCCAGAATCCTTTGCAAACCTCAAAACCTTGACCCAAGGGTAGGTCGCTCCCCCTGCCGCTGCAGCTCCTCCAAGTTCCCGAGTTCCTGTGTTCCTGAGACCCACCTAACTGTAAGTACACCCCTCCTCCCAGCCCCTCGCCCTGCCCCGCGCCACTCACCTTCTCTCCTGCTCCTGCTTCTTTTCCTCCTCTCTGTCTCTTCCTCCTCGCCCCCCCTCTGCAATCTTCTTCTGTGTTCTTCTGTCCTTCTCTTCTGTTCTTCTGTTCTTCCCTTCTGTTCTTCTGTGTTCTTCCGGTCTTCTGTGTTCTTCTTCTCTGTTCTTCTCGGTGCTTCTGTGTTCTTCTTCTCGGTTCTTCTGTGTTCTTCTGTGTTCTTCTGTGTTCTTCTCTGTTCTTCTCTGTTCTTCTGCTCTTCCGATCTTCTGTGCTTCTGTCTTCTGTTCTTCTGTTCTTCTGTCTTCTGCTCTTCCGGTCTTCTGTTCTTCTGTCTTCTGTTCTTCTGTCTTCTGTTCTTCTGTCTTCTGTTCTCCTGTCTTCGGCTCTTCTACCTCCTCCGTCTTCTTCCCCCGAGCCTGCCCTCCTGCTCCTTCCTCATCCCCCTCCCTCACTCGCCTCCCCCTCTCTCACCCCTAGCTAACCCGTTTGCTATCTACCTCCCTCACTCCTCCTATCTTCCTATCTCTCTAGCTCCCTATCTCACTATCTAACTCCCCCACTCTCCACCTCCTCCTACCTACCTATCTGTCTATCTATCTATCTCCCTATCTATCGACTTCTCTATCTATTTTCTCTATCTATTTCTCTATCTCTCCCCCCCTCCCGCCACCCCCTCTACTACCTATCTCCCTATCCTCTCACTCTACCTCTCTCCCTCACCCACCTCTACAACCCCCCCTCCCCTATCTTCACAACCCTACTCCTATCTCTCTCCCTAATCTCCAAACCTCCTAACACTCACCCTCCTCCACCCTAAACCCCCTCCCCCAGCTCCTCTCACTCTACCTGTCCCCCCCCTCCCTCGCGCTTTCCCGCCGCGACCTCCTGCACGCCCCCGCCCCCCAGCTCCCATTCGCCCCCAGCTGACCCCTCCCCCCCCTCCTACCTCTTATGGCGGCCGCTGTGCGACTGCGCAGCGGGCGCGCGCAGCGGGCACGCCGCTGGCGCGCCAGAGGCGCGCCAGAGGCAAGCCCGTCTGCGCCCGTCCGTGCCTGGCCCGCGCCCAGCGCCACGACCCCTGGTCCCCAGCTCCCCCAAGCCCCGCTGATCCGCTACGACCCCACCACCCTCCACGCCCTCAACCCAGGGCGCTCCAAAACCTGCTTCCTAGCTCACCCCAAACGCACCCATGGACCCTTCGCCTGCAACTCCTGCAAACGCATCTTCCACCACGCAACTACCACGACCACAAGCCCACGCGCCATCAACCACCTCAAGTGCATCCTGGTCAACGCTCGTTCCGTCCACAAGCACGCCGTTGAACTTTGGGACCTCCTGGACTCCACAGCCCCGGACGTCGCCTTCATCACGGAGACATGGATGAACGCCTCCTCTGCTCCAGACATCGCTACCGCCATCCCCGAAGGCTACAAGATCTCCAGAAAAGACCGCACCAACCAAGTAGGAGGAGGTGTCGCCATCATCTTCAAAGACTCCATCAGCGTCACCACCTCCACCGAAGACCCCCCCCTCGCCGCTGAACACCTGCATTTTCAGATTCGCACCGACCCAAGGACCACCCTCAGAGGATCCCTCGTCTACCGTCCTCCCGGACCTCGCGCCTCTTTCAGCGACGCCATCGCCGACTTCATCTCCCCGCACGCCCTCGCCTCACCGGACTACATCCTCTTAGGCGACCTCAACTTCCATCTGGAACAAAACAACGACCCCAACACCACCACCCTGCTCGACAACCTCGCCAACCTCGGCCTCAAACAACTGGTGTACACCGCCACCCACATCGCCGGACACACGCTCGACCCTATCTTCTCCGCCAGCAAACACGTCTTCTTCAGCCACACCTCTGCCCTACACTGGACCGACCACAGCTGCGTCCACTTCACATTCCGACGCGAGACCTCCCACCTCCGCACTCAACCCATCCCTCGTCGACAGTGGAACAAGATCCCTGAAGAGCAACTCTTCTCCGCTCTCGCCGCCAACCAACCCACCCTCACCACCGACCCCAACGACGCAGCTCTCAACCTCACAAACTGGATCTCCAACTGCGCTGACAACCTTGCTCCCCTCAAACGCACGCATCGACAGACCAACACCAAAAAACCTCTCTGGTTCTCTGACACCCTCAAAGAATCAAAGAAAACTTGTCGTGCCCTTGAGAAGGCCTGGCGCAAGGACCACACCGCTGACAACATGACCGCCCTCAAGAACGCTACACGCGAACACCACCACCTGATCCGCACTGCCAAAAGGAACTTTTTCACCGACAGACTAGACAAAAACAGCCACAACAGCAGAGAACTCTTCAGCATCGTCAAAGAGTTCTCCAACCCCAGCGCCAGCGCCAACGCCGTCACGCCCTCACAGGATTTGTGCGAATCCCTCGCCACTTTCTTCCATCGCAAGATCAGCGACCTCCACGACAGCTTCGGACACCAGACCCAACCATACACCACTGAACCCGCTTCCCCGGACATCACCCTCAACAACTGGACCCACATCAACACGGAAGAAACCAAATCCATCATGAACTCTATCCACTCCGGCGCCCCTTCGGACCCCTGCCCGCACTTCATCTTTAACAAAGCCGACGACATCATCGCCCCGCACCTCCAGACCGTCATCAACTCTTCTTTTTCTTCTGCTACCTTCCCCGAATGCTGGAAGCACGCTGAAGTCAACGCCCTACTAAAGAAACCTACGGCTGACCCAAGCGACCTGAAAAACTTCCGCCCCATCTCTCTTCTACCTTTCCCAGCCAAGGTAATAGAAAAGACCGTCAACAAACAGCTGACCACCTTCCTGGAAGACAACAACCTGCTCGACCCTTCACAAACCGGATTCCGAACCAACCACAGCACGGAAACCGCCCTCATCTCAGTCACAGACGACATCAGAACCCTGATGGACAACGGTGAAACAGTCGCCCTCATTCTCCTCGACCTCTCGGCTGCCTTTGACACCGTCTGTCACCGCACCCTAATCACCCGCCTACGCTCCACCGGGATCCAAGGCCAGGCCCTGGACTGGATCGCCTCCTTCCTCGCTAACCGCTCCCAAAGAGTTTACATCCCTCCGTTTCGCTCAGAACCCACCAAGATCATCTGCGGCGTACCTCAAGGCTCATCACTCAGCCCGACACTCTTCAATTTCTACATGAGCCCCCTCGCCGACATCGTACGCAAGCACGACATCATCATCACCTCCTACGCCGACGACACCCAACTTGTACTCTCCCTCACCAAGGACCCCGCCAGCGCCAAGACCAACCTACAAGAGGGTATGAAGGACGTCGCAGATTGGATGAGGCTCAGCCGCCTAAAGCTGAACTCTGAAAAAACGGAAGTCCTCATCCTCGGCAACACCCCGTCCGCCTGGGACGACTCCTGGTGGCCCACGGCCCTCGGCACCGCACCGACCCCCGCAGACCACGCCCGCAACCTCGGCTTCATCTTGGACCCTCTTCTCACCATGACCAAGCAAGTCAACGCCGTGTCCTCCGCCTGCTTCCTCACTCTCCGCATGCTCCGCAAGATCTTCCGCTGGATCCCCGCCGACACCAGAAAAACCGTGACCCACGCCCTTGTCACGAGTCGCCTGGACTACGGCAACACCCTCTACGCCGGGACCACCGCCAAACTCCAAAACCGCCTGCAACGCATCCAAAACGCCTCGGCCCGCCTCATCCTCGACGTACCCCGCAACAGCCACATCTCCGCACACCTGAGACACCTGCATTGGCTCCCAGTCAGCAAAAGGATCACCTTCCGTCTTCTCACCCACGCACACAAAGCCCTCCACAACAAGGGACCGGAATACCTCAACAGACGCCTCAGCTTCTACGTCCCCACCCGCCCCCTCCGCTCCGCTGGCCTCGCACTTGCTGCCGTCCCTCGCACCCGCCGCTCCACGGCGGGTGGGAGATCTTTCTCCTTCCTGGCGGCCAAGACCTGGAACTCCCTCCCCACCAGCCTCAGGACCACCCAGGACCACTCCGTTTTCCGGAGACTCCTAAAGACTTGGCTGTTCGAGCAGCGATAACCCCCCCTTTCCCCCCTAGCGCCTTGAGACCCGCACGGGTGAGTAGCGCGCTTTATAAATGTTAATGATTTGATTTGATTTGAAAATTTGGCTAAAAAAACACATGTTCCTCACATTTCTGTGGCAGAAAGTTCTGGAATCTGAGAGGAGCCACAAATTTCCTTCCACCCAGCGTTCCCCCAAGTCTCCCGATAAAAATGATACCTCACTTGCGTGGGTAGGCCTAGCGCCCGCGACAGGAAACGCCCCAAAGCGCAACGTGGACACATCCAAAATTTTGGAAGAAAACAGAGGTGTTTTTTGCGAAGTGCCTACCTGTAGATTTTGGCCTCTAGCTCAGCCGGCACCTAGGGAAACCTACCAAACCTGTGCATTTCTGAAAACTAGAGACCTAGGGGAATCCAAGATGGGGTGACTTTCGGGGCTCGGACCAGGTTCTGTTACCCAGAATCCTTTGCAAACCTCAAAATTTGGCTAAAAAAACACATGTTCCTCACATTTCTGTGGCAGAAAGTTCTGGAATCTGAGAGGAGCCACAAATTTCCTTCCACCCAGCGTTCCCCCAAGTCTCCCGATAAAAATGATACCTCACTTGCGTGGGTAGGCCTAGCGCCCGCGACAGGAAACACCGCAAAGCGCAACGTGGACACATCCAAAATTTTGGAAGAAAACAGAGGTGTTTTTTGCAAAGTGCCTACCTGTTGATTTTGGCCTCTAGCTCAGCCGGCACCTAGGGAAACCTACCAAACCTGTGCATTTCTGAAAACTAGAGACCTAGGGGAATCCAAGATGGGGTGACTTGCGGGGCTCGGACCAGGTTCTGTTACCCAGAATCCTTTGCCAACCTCAAAATTTGGCTAAAAAAACACATGTTCCTCACATTTCTGTGGCAGAAAGTTCTGGAATCTGAGAGGAGCCACAAATTTCCTTCCACCCAGCGTTCCCCCAAGTCTCCCGATAAAAATGATACCTCACTTGCGTGGGTAGGCCTAGCGCCGGCGACAGGAAACACCCCAAAGCGCAACGTGGACACATCCAAAATTTTGGAAGAAAACAGAGGTGTTTTTTGCGAAGTGCCTACCTGTAGATTTTGGCCTCTAGCTCAGCCGGCACCTAGGGAAACCTACCAAACCTGTGCATTTCTGAAAACTAGAGACCTAGGGGAATCCAAGGAGGGGTGACTTGCGGGGCTCGGACCAGGTTCTGTTACCCAGAATCCTTTGCAAACCTCAAAATTTGGTAAAAAAACACATGTTCCTCACATTTCTGTGGCAGAAAGTTCTGGAATCTGAGAGGAGCCACAAATTTCCTTCCCTCCAGCGATCCCCCAAGTCTCCCGATAAAAATGATACCTCACTTGTGTGGGTAGGCCTAGCGCCCGCGACAGGACACGCCCCAAAGCGCAACGTGGACACATCCAAAATTTTGGAAGAAAACAGAGGTGTTTTTTGCGAAGTGCCTACCTGTAGATTTTGGCCTCTAGCTCAGCCGGCACCTAGGGAAACCTAGGAAACCTGTGCATTTCTGAAAACTAGAGACCTAGGGGAATCCAAGGAGGGGTGACTTGCGGGGCTCGGACCAGGTTCTGTTACCCAGAATCCTTTGCAAACTTCAAAATGTGGCTAAAAAACACATGTTCCTCACATTTCTGTGGCAGAAAGTTCTGAAATCTGAGAGGAGCCACAAATTTCCTTCCACCCAGCGTTCCCCCAAGTCTTCCGATAAAAATGATACCTCACTTGTGTGGGTGGGCCAGGTGCCTGCAACAGAATAAGGCCCAAAACCTGAAGGGATAGAAGGGATAGCACAGCAAGTTGATAAGGGCATATTCTTTTATACATCTTTTGACGGACTCTGCTTTGGGGACCCACATAAGTGAGGTGTCATTTTACTTGGGAGACTGAGGGGAAAACTGGGGAGTAGGAATTTTGTGCTGGAGCGATGATCCTACTAAGAAAAATCAGGAAAATATGCTTTTTTATGCAAATTTTGAGGTTTACAGAGGAGTCTGGGTAAGAAAGTGTTGGGGGAGCCACGCAAGCCACACCTCCCTGGACTCCTTGGGGTGCCTAGTTTTAAAATGTTTCTGGGTTTTGTAGGTTTCCCTACATGAAGGCCGCACCCAGGACCAAAAACATAGGTGGGCCCTCCCCCCCAAACACAGGTATTTTTGGAATATATCACTTTGATGTGTGCACATACGTCCGTGATGTGCCAAACACTAAAATTGTGAAAAGAAACACACTTAGGTTATGTGAAGAAGACCCCTCACCCACCAACCAAGTTGGTGGCATGCTTCATCATCGGGGTCCCACCCGAGGCACCTAGCGTGTCACAGGTGTGCTGCGACGCCTGATTACAGCGGAGCAGGTTTTGTCATTTTTTACAACATATACTGGTTGGATTTGGCACGAGGGTGAGTGATGGTTCAGTGGATCAAATTTTATTAACAAGAGATTTCACAAAAATGAAATGCACTGCTAATAACTGAAAGGCAAAAAAGTGAACCAATGACTCACAGCTCGTGAGCTGTAAAGCCGCAACAAGGCACCAACCGCTTTACAGTCCATTCACACACCTTTCATACATGACACGCACAAGACCATTCACACCGCCAGCCACGGGCCCAGCACATTACAACACTCACATCGACAGACCGCGCCACTCAAGGGCCCATCACTTACATACGCCCACATGCCTGATACAAGAATCGCACCAGCTGATGGGAGTGTGGACTGCCGTTTGGCTGGCACCGCCAGCCAAGAGCCACCCCACGCACACCGCCAGCCAAGCGCCACCCCAAGCACACCGCCAGCCAAGCGCCACCCCACGCACACCGCCAGCCAAGCGCCACCCCAAGCACACCGCCAGCCAAGTGCCACCCCAAGCACACCGCCAGCCAAGCGCCACCCCACGCACACTGCCAGCAAAGCGCCACCCCACGCACACCGCCAGCCAAGCGCCACCCCAAGCACACCGCCAGCCAAGCGCCACCCCACGCACACCGCCAGCCAAGCGCCACCCCAAGCACACCGCCAGCCAAGCGCCACCCCAAGCACACCGCCAGCCAAGCGCCACCCCAAGCACACTGCCAGCCAAGCGCCACCCCACGCACACCGCCAGCCAAGCGCCACCCCACGCACACCGCAATCACTTTTTTTAATTTATAAACAACAAAGAAACTACTAATTATAAAATAAGCACAAAACTACAAACACAAAAGCTCTAACTAAATACACGACAGATGCCAACCGTGAAACATATGAAAATATAAAACAGACAGCTTACGCTCACGGTATTTCCCAAAAGTTTTTCCTTGTGTGGTAACTTCTAAAACAGCTGGGCACACACAGCCCAGGCTTTGAAGGGCATTCGGGGCAGTACATCCGGCTCTCCCTCCGGATTGATCTCCGGGCACATACTCTACATTTCTTTGTGGGCATGTCTTTTTTGGGAGTGGGAGGAATGTGATCTGGAAAGTGCCGATCTTTCAATCTAGCCACATCCTCCACCACTTCTACTCTAGAAACTCTTGCCGGTTCCACCACAATAAGGCTTTCTATCACCGACTCCTGAAATTTAACAAATGTCATCCTTGACTCGGGTGAACAATCCTTGTATACAATAAAGGCATTAAAAGTTGCCAAATGAAATAAATGTAGGGCCAACTTTTTATACCACACATATGACTTACGAAGAGCAGTGTAAGGTTCTAACCTCTGATCTACTCTATCAACACCACCCATGTGCCTATTGTAGTCCAAAATGCAAGCAGGTTTGCGCACTTCCGCAACCTGACCCCAAACAGCCACAGGGGAAGTACTCTCATCATGGATGGTCGATAGCATGTACACATCCCTCCTGTCTGAAAATTTCAGAGCTAGCAGCTCATTATTCCGCAAGGCACTGCACTGTCCCCTCTCAAGTTTTTTACAGACAAGCTCCCTTGGATAGCCTTTCCGGTTAGAACGGATTGTGCCACAAGCAACAGTGTCCACCCTAAACAACTCCTTGAACAACTGCACTCCAGTGTAGAAATTATCTACGTACAAATGGTGACCTTTGTTAAACAGCCGTCTAGCAAGTTCCCACACAATTTTTTCGCTAACTCCAAAAGTGGCCGGACAACCAGGAGGGTCAATACTGGAATCCCTACCAGTGTAGACCCGGAAATTATACACATATCCTGTACTGCTTTCTGACAGCAGATACAATTTAATTCCATACCGTGCCCTCTTACTAGGAATGTACTGCTTAAAAACTAAACGCCCCTTGAAAAGGACCAAAGACTCGTCCACACTTATCTCTTTGCCTGGAACATAGACCTCTGAAAACCGATCCACAAAATGGTCAAGGATAGGCCTAATCTTAAAAAGGCGGTCACAATCAGGGTGATCTCGTGGCAAGGCTAAAGCATTGTCTACAAAATGCAGCATACGAAGAAGAAGCAAATACCGATTACGTGTCATAGTTGCAGGAGTTGCCATCAAGGGACTAGTAGACCAATAAGAAGCCAGTGACGGCTTCCTGATCAACCCCATCAAAAAAGACAAACCTAAAAACCTTTTCATCTCTTCCAGATATGTGGGAACCCAATGAGTAGCTCTAGACTGAGGCTTAAGTCTGGCAGCGTTGTCCCGCAAATATTGCTCTGCATACACATTTGTCTGCTCCACAATCTCTTCCAAAAATACATCGTCCATAAACAAGTGAAAGAAATGGACAGGCAGAAAGTTTTCCGTATTAACTCTACACCCTGGGAGACCAGTAAATGCAGGTAACTGTGGCTGCTCCATGTTTGGGGCAATCCAGGTGTCAGGTCTTCCAATGGGAAACCCTGCAGCCCCAGGCTGCTGCCTCTTGGCACATCAATGTCCTCCTCTAACACAGGCCCTTCATCTGCACTGAGAGTAGCTTCCTCATCAGAAGAATACTCTTGGACAGAAAACTCACTTCCAGAATCTCCTGCTTCCTCCTCTGCCTCAGATGCAGAGTCAGTGTCGTAATCATGGTCTGAAGACGACTCAAAGAGCATGCGAACAACCTGCTGAGCGGTCACTTTGCGGCTAGCCATGATCCTAACAACAAATGGATTGCCAACAACAACTAGCACTAAAATAAGTAATAAACAAAGTGTAGCTTTATCACAAAGAGTTATGTACTACAAAAAACTATACCACTCAGTTGCCTGAAATAGCTACTCACCAAGCAACTACTCTGCACAGACAGCAATCACCAATGATATCCCACTAAAAAGAAAAAAGAAAAAAGAAAATTAGACATATGACAACACAAACATCACTGTGCTCAAATCTAAGGACAATGTCAAACACACAATACTGCATTTAGTACACCACCTACAAACATGTCAACAATACTCCTTTGGAGTAAATTGCTTTCACTTACCTAAAACATGCAACTATGCAAACCACAGGATAACTACTGCCAAAACCGCAAAGATCCACAGCAAAGGAAGCAAAAGCGTTGAACTAGAAGAAAAAGAAGAAATAAATTGTTATAATCACAAATACAAATACTTTGCCAGTTGACAAACACCCCACCACCAAGAACTTAGAAGTTGTCCCTGGTACCTAAGTGGATCCTGCCCCCCTCGGGGGTAGATGGGCGTAAAAAAATTGCCAATCTGCCCCCAAGGGGGGCAGAAATGGGCAACACCTCTGTGCCCCCTTTCAGGGGGCGACCCTTCCCAAAGGGGGCACCCCCAGCACAACACAAAACAAAACAAAAAAATCCCTGCTGTATTGGTGGTTTCTGCCCTCCTTGGGGGCAGATGGGCCTACAAAATTACGGGCAGAGATGGCCAATACAAATTTTCCCCACCTTAGGGGGGCGACCGTTGCCCAAGGGGTGCCCCCAAACACACACCACACACACAACACAATCCCTGGCGCCTAGTGTGCTTCCACCCCCCCCCCCCCCCCCCCCCCGGGCCAGATCGTCCAAAAAATGGCTGGTCTGCCATCGGGGGGGGGGGGCCAAAACAGAAAAAAAAAAAAATCTTGCCCAAGGAGTTGCCCCCAAAATAAACAATAAAAACAAAATCCCTGGTGTCTAGTGGTTTTCGCCCCCCCCCCTGGGGGCAGATCAGCCCAAAAATTGGCAGATCTGCCCGGGGGGGGGGCCGAAATACAAAAACAAATTGCCCCCGGGGGGGGAGCGACCCTTCCCCAAGGGGTCGGCCCCAAAACACACATAAATAAACATATCCCTGGTGTCTAGTGGTTTTCGCCCCCCTGGGGGCAGATCCACCAAAAAATCGGCGGATCTGCCCCCAGGGGGGGGCGAAATACAAATAAAAATTGCCCCCGGGGAGGGCGACCCTTGCCCAAGGGGTCGCCCCCAAAACACACATAAATAAACATATCCCTGGTGTCTAGTGGTTTTCGCCCCCCCCCCCCGGGGGCAGAGCCGCCGAAAAATCGGCGAATCTGCCCCCAGGGGGGGGCGAAATACAAATAAAAATTGCCCCCGGGGGGGGCGACCCTTGCCCAAGGGGTCACCCCCAAAATTACCAAAAAAGAAAATCCCTGGTGGCTAGTGGAGATTCCTGCTCCACGATCGCGGGCCCTGCCCGCGATCGTGGAGCAGGAATCTTGTGAAAACAGGCACAGGGGGAAATGAAAAACCCTTTCCTTTCCCACCGTGTCTGTTTTCACCACCCCCCGCCCCCCAAAAACGGAGAGGACTCACCTTTCACGTCCTCCTCCGAAGACGCGCTGGAAGCAAATGGCTTCCAGCGCGCCCGGCAACACTAGATGATGTCAGCGCGCTGTGCGCGCGCTGATGTCATCGGATTGCCGTGGGGGGGGGCGGGGTGGAAGGGGAAGGTCTTCCCCTTCCATCCCCGCCTGGGGGGGGAGGGGGGTGCACGGGGGGCGCGCTAGCACTCCCCCAAGTTCCCCTGTGCCTAGGACGAGATGATCTCGTCCAAGGCACAGGGGAACTGTAGCCTTGGACGAGATCATCTCGTCCAAGGCACAGAACCGGTTAAAGAACATTACATCCCAGTACAATACCTGTCCACAGTCCAGCTCACTTTCCTTTTACTCGTCTTTATGTTTGTCTTTGACCATGTACAGTGCTCTTTGGCTAGGTTTGAGCTACAGAAACACCACATACATACAATGCAATGCTAATTTGCCCACTGTAGGTTCAGCCATGCAAAGTCTAACTTTCCAAAAGTTACTTTTCCTAAATGTTTATTAAAAGTCTAACTTGACCAGTGAATTAGATTTTTAACAAAACTTTAAAATAGTGATGGAATCTTCCTGGAACTTGTTCCAAATCTAACGCAGCAGAATTATTAATTTATCAGAGCTTTAGTTTTCATAATTGCAGCAGCTTTTGCCCCACATAGCGAAAACAACTTTTAGGAGGTAGTCAGTGAAGCTTCATACTAACACTACATTTTTGTATGTACTGCTTTTATATACTAGCCATTCTAACTAATTGGCTACAGGGTCTACATTGATAGGAGTTACTTAATGTTTAAAAGTAGGTTTCTTTCTTGTCAACAAGGCTTATTTACACAGGTTAACCTGCATGTTTAAAATATGAAGCAGTCAGGTTACAGAGGTAGCCCTGATACCATGTTTTCTTTGTCAGTCAAGTGGATGGCACAGCATGTGCTGCAATCCACAGATGGCATTTAACTCTTCATGCCGTTGGTGTATTTTCCTACACCATATCCTATAATATTAATGTTAAATATGTTAATGACAAGTTAGCCAATTCTATTATGTTTTACAAGTCAGAACACATATAATGAGACATGGAAGGCAGTTCCCAGGTGAATAGAGTTCAAAATCCAGTGATAACAGCACACACAAAAAAACGTAGTGAAGCATGCAAAACAGAGATACTTTCTCATCAAGTATGTACGTTTTTATAGCAGATATGTGGATGCGTTATGGTGAGGGTATTGTCATATGACTGTGGGCGTGTGGGTGTGTGGGTGTGTGATGGTAAGAACGCAGTTGTCGGATGGGTGCGCAGTCATACCTACCTTATTATTATTCACTAGGTAAGTCACAAATTGTGACTCACACCAAATGGAGGTAGCCTGTTGGGGTCAGCTGACTGTCATGTCTGTGATTGCCTTTCAAAAAGTTATTTTTTTAATGCATCCCATTTTCCTTAAAGAAAACAGGTCAGCATTTGAAAAGAAAATGTTGCTTTTTTGTTTGTTTGAGGGATGACCACTACCAACTCCCCAACACTTTGTTTTTATAATAAATTCACAAAGGGGAAAGCACACCTTATATTTTGAGCATGGATTACCACCCAAACTTTGATGGGGGGGGGGGTTTGAGGATTTCATTTCAGACTCAAAATATTGAGACTTGTGCTACTGATTCAGTATGTGAAACGGACGGCTATATCACACCCCTTATAATCGTTATTCATTCAAAGTCCCATTTTAGGCAACAGGAATCCCTTTCTGACTCCTAAAATGGGATTAGCACATAGCCAAAGCAGTTTAAGGGTGTAAGTGTCACAAATGTCAAATCAGAGTATTTGCTTTCATTAAAATATTTTATATATCTGGTCCAGATCTTTAATATCCCCTGTCCTGGGCCTGGCAGAGTACCCTGCCAAACTAACTACTCTCGTCGAGGGTATTCAGCATTTCTGAATCTTTAGTCCATTCTGATGATCTCCCCCTCCTCTTAGATCTTTGTCTCTGAGTCTGCCATTTCTCTTCTGCTTGTTTTGGTAGCTTACCCTGATTCCTTGCTAGATGATGTAGTGCCTCCTTGTTCTTGTTATCCCTTCCTTCACAGTTAAGAATTTTTTTTTTTCTCTTTCCATCCAGCTGGCATTACATTCCACATCAAAATGTTCAGCGGAAGTGACTTCAACATTTTGTGAATTCCTCTACTAATGATTAGAATTGTTTTATCCCTGCTTGTGTAGATGGGAGCAAGTTCCCTCAGATTAGGGGTGGAGTCTGCATAGACATAATTTACCTCCATACAGTTATTAGTAGTAAGTTTATGACTGTGTTTTATGTTCCGCACACTTTGAGAAGAAGTCTGCAAACAGGGAGGGAGACCCACACATGCAGGAGGAAGATCTCTGCAATGAAGGGAATAGGAGAATTATATACACCTGAAACAAATCGCACACACCTGACACAGACTCCCTTCCAACAAAATATAAATATCTACCCATGCATTAGCTTTCCTTTTTAACTCTTCATTTTATTTAAACATGCACTCACTATATGAGGGCTAAAGAATGCAGACATCACTTCTTTAGAGGAAGAGAAATTTCACTGAGGAGGAGACATCCCTTGTAGTTAAATCTGTGGTAAAACATTAGAAACAGCTGGCTGTGGGTGTGTCTTGTGGATCAACTAGGTCATTCTGGTTCCCTAAAAGCACAGCACTGTTTTTTCTATATTTGTGGCTGAAAAATACGTCTGACTAGCCCGCCATTTATCTATCACTGCCCCTGCTTAATAAACTATTTTATTTAGTGCCAAATGTCAACGTCTTTAAAGTACTTTCAGAGGTTTGGTGTAGTTTCTTCTTTAAAGCAATATTCTGGCAAAAATAAAGCAAAATGCCTGACACTTTAGATAGACATCACTTCATGTTTAAAGTTAATTAACTATTTTAAATCTCTTGTAAAAAGTGACTCAGAATCACACAGGGAGAAGGAGATATTCAGTGTTCATTTATGGCACCAAAGAACCAAGAGGGGAGAACATGTTTGCCTATTTTGTTTCCAACGACAACTACTCCCTCCATCTGGTTTCATGCTTGGTAATTGTACCATACAAAGGACTGAAAAGGTTAAAGCAAAAGACCAAGGAAATAGCACTCACAATAGTAACTGCTGTATTTTTAGTTCTAAAGCTCCTTCAGAAGAATGCCCCTGTGACCTTCTTTCTACTTTATTCTAGTCAAAACATAGTTTCTTGTTAGGAAATAAAAAGATGAGTGAGTTGATAAGATCTAGAAGAGAGAAGAGCATGGCTATCAGAGGCCAGCCCACTCACGAGCTCATAGTTTTATTTTCTAAGACATCTTAAAGTACTAAAGCAGCTGCAGCATTATCATTCAGTAGAAGGACACCTCGCATGTATGACTGAAGAATCTGTAGATCTAAGAAAATATTTTTTAGAGGGTGAGTCATTTTTATTGTAGTTTGTATTTACCTTAAGAAAGCGCTGGCAGCATTTACAGCCTCTGTTGCCACGTCAAGCACTGTAGAACCCACAGCCTCCTGCAGAACTTCAATAGTGTCCTTAAACATGTTGATATTGGTGAACAACTTTATATCTGCAGGTTGTCTGAGTTGAAGAAACAGATAAAAATGTTGGTGGTGTTGTAGCTTCTAGTCACTGAATGGAACAAACATTGACAAATCATGACATCCTGCCACCGAAGGAAAGATGCTACACTTAGGACAGGATAAATCACATTCATGAAAGCAATGCAGTATTAACAAACTACATGCAGAGTTTTACAACTATGCACTGCCTATACATATATGTGTAGTGTTCTCCGCACTCGTAGACTCTGCTATTGAGGCAGAGCATTTAGCACACATAAGTATAGGGAGGGTGGAGTAGTTAAACAAAAATATAACTCAGCTGTCATTAGGAGGAAGGGGAGACGATGATGATCACCTCCATATTCTTAGTGTTCTCTAATACGGGCAAATTAAAGACCTATTTGACTGTCACAGTCATGACCTACGTGAGATGGGACATGCAGAACACACGGAGGGTTTGCTGCCATACCTATAACAATAATCATAATTGTGGTAAAATAATGATATTACACTAACAGACAGATTATTAGATAGATAGCTTTCTCTGTATTTGCATAGTTACTTAAAGCCACTGTAGTAAAACCAGCATTCACAGCTGAATGTAAAAAGTCTAATAATTAAGACTTACATTTTTAAAAACAGGTCAAACCATGTACAAGCGTAAAATTGCATTTTTCATAACTATTTAAAAATTCCAAAAAAGCTGCACATCGCTCAATGCAGCCGTTCAAGAGAACATTATTCAGAAAGTGTAGGAAAGTACCATCTTGCCTGGGATCTGACCCCCATTTTCACTGTATGTATGTTTGTTTTTGCCCTTGTGTCACTGGGATCCTGCTAGGCAGGACCCCAGTGCTCATAGTGTTTGCCCTGTATGTGTTCCCTGTGTGGTGCCTAACTGTATCACTGAGGCTCTGCTAACCAGAACCTCTGTGTTTATGCTCTCTTTGCTTTCTAAAATTGTCACTGCAGGCTAGTGACTAATTTTACCAATTCTCATTGGCACACTGGTACACCCATATAATTCCCTAGTATATGGTACCTAGGTACCCAGGGTATTGGGGTTCCAGGAGATCCCTATGGGCTGCAGCACTTCTTTTCCCAACCATAGGGAGCTCAGACAATTCTTACACAGGCCTGCCACTGCAGACTGAGTGAAATAACGTCCACATTATTTCACAGCCATTTTTCACTGCACATAAGTAACTTATAAGTCACCTATATATCTAACCCTCACTTGGTGAAGGTTGGGTGCCAAGATGAACTTTGTGAGTGCGGGACACCATTACACGCGTGCACTATACATAGGTCACTACCTATGTATAGCGTCACAATGGTAACTCCGAACATGGCCATGTAACATGTCTAAGATCAGGGAATTGTCACCCCAATACCATTCTGGTATCGGGGGGACAATTCCAATGATCCCCGGGTCTCTAGCACAGAACCCGGGTACTGCCAAACTGCCTCTCCCGGGTTTTCACTGCAGCTGCTGCTGCTGCCAACCCCTCAGACAGGTCTCTGCCCTCCTGGGGTCCAGGCAGCCCTGGCCAAGAAAGGCAGAAGAAAGGACTTCCTCTGAGAGAGGGTGTAACACCCTCTCCCTTTGGAAATAGGTGTGAGGCCTGGGGAGGAGTAGCCTCCCCCAGCCTCTGGAAATGCTTTGATGGGCACAGATAGTGCCCATCTCTGCATAAGCCAGTCTACACCGGTTCAGGGATCCCCCAGTCCTGCTCTGGCGCGAAACTGGACAAAGGAAAGGGGAGTGACCACTCCCCTGACCTGCGCCTCCCAGTGAAGGTGCTCGCAGAAGTACCGGAGCAGGCACTTAGAAGGTTGGGCTGTGCACAAAGGAATCCTTGGTGAAGTGCACAGAAACAGGGGCAGCTGCAAATCATGCAGTACACAGGTTTGCAGTCTAGCGTGGGGAGGCAAGGACTTACCTCCACCAAACTTGAACTGAAGGATCACTGGACTGTGGGGGTCCCTTGGATCTAGCTTCTGTGTTCCAGGGACCATGCTCATCAGGATGAGAATGGACCCAGAGGAGCGGTGATTCAGACTTTTGGTGCCTGCGGTTGCAGGGGGAAGATTCCGTCGACCCACAGGAGATTTCTTCAGAGCTCCTGTTGCAGAGAGGAGGCAGGCTACACCCAGAGCATGCACCATCTGGAAACAGTCGAGAAAGCCGGCAGGATAAAGCGAAACAAGGTTGCTAGTAGTCATCTTGCTACTTTGTTGCGGTTTTGCAGGTGTCCTGAGCAGTCAGCGGTCGATCCTTTGGCAGAAGGTGAAGAGGGAGACGCAGAGGAACTCTGGTGAGCTTTTGCATTGGTTATCTGGTGAAATCCCCAAAGCAGATACCCTAAATAGCCAGAAAAGGAGGTTTGGCTACCTAGGAAGGAGGATTGGCTACCAAGAGAGGTAAGAACCTATCAGAAGGAGCCTTTGACGTCACCTGCTGGCACTGGCCACTCAGAGCAGTCCAGTGTGCCGCAGGCACCTCTGTTCCCAAGATGGCAGAGGTCTGGGACACACTGGCAGAGCTCTGGGCACCTTCCCTGGGAGGTGCAGGTCAGGGGAGTGGTCACTCCCCTTTCCTTTGTCCAGTTTCGTGCCAGAGCAGGGCTGGGGGATCCCTGAACCGGTGTAGACTGGCTTGTGCAGAGATGGGCATCATCTGTGCTCATCAAAGCATTTCCAGAGGCTGGGGGAGGCTACTCCTCCCCAGCCTTCACACCTATTTCCAAAGGGAGAGGGTGTTACAACCTCTCTCAAAGGAAGTCCTTTGTTCTGCCTTCCTGGGCCAGGGCTGCCTGGACCCCAGGAGGGCAGAAACCTGTCTGAGGGGTTAGCAGCAGCAGCAGCTGCAGTGGAGACCCCGGAAAGGCAGTTCTGTTCTAGAGACCTGGGGGATCATGGAATTGTCCCCCCAATGCCGAATACCCTGGGTACCTCAGTACCATATACTAGGGAATTATATGGGTGTACCAGTATGCCAATGTGAATCGGTAAATTTAGTCACTAGCCTGTTAGTGACAAATTTAGAAAGCAGAGAGAGCATAACCACTGAGGTTTTGGTTAGCAGAGCCTCAGTGAGACGCTTAGGCATCACACAGGGAACACATACAGGGCACATACTTATGAGCACTGGGGCCCTGCCTGGCAGGGTCCCAGTGACACATAGACTAAAACAACATATATACAGTTAAATATGGGGGTAACATGCCAGGCAAGAAGGTACTTTCCTACACAACCCCTCTCCAAACGAAGGACAACAAGACTAGCCATGACCTGATGAGTCTTCATTGTCTAAGTGGAAATATCTGGAGAGTCCATCTGCATTGGAGTGGGTACTCCCAGGTCTATGTTCCACTGTATGGTCCATTCCCTGTAGAGATATGGACCACCTCAACAATTTAGGGTTTTCACCTTTCATTTGTTTTAGCCAAAGTAGAGGTTTGTGGTCTGTCTGAACAATGAAGTGAGTGCCAAACAGGTATGGCCTCAACTTCTTCAGTGCCCAGACCACAGCAAAGGCCTCCCTCTCTATGGCAGACCAACGCTTTTCTCTAGGGGTCAACCTTCTGCTGATAAAAGTAACTGGTTGATCCTGGTCCTCAGAATTCAGTTGTGATAAGACTGCCCCTACCCCTAATTTAGATGCATCAGTTTGGACAATGAATTTCTTGGAGTAATGTGGGCTTTTTAGGACAGGTGCATAGCACATGGCCTGTTTGAGCTCCTCAAAAGCTTTCTGACAGCTGGCTGTCCACAATACCTTTTTAGGCATCTTCTTACTTGTGGGATCATTAAGCGGGGCTGCTATGGAGCCATAGTTTTTAATGAATGTCCTGTAATACCCAGTGAGGCCTAAGAAGGCTTTCACCTGGGTCTGTGTTATAGGGGTAACCCAATCCATGATTGTCCGGATTTTCCCCTGCAGTGGTGCAATCTGTTGTCCACCTACCAGGTGTCCCAGATAAACCACCTTTCCCTGCCCTATCTGGCACTTTGAGGCCTTGATAGTGAGGCCTGCCTTTTGCAGGGCCTCCAAAACTTTACAAAGGTGGACCAGGTGCTCATCCCAAGTGGAGCTAAAGACAGCTATATCATCTAGATATGCTGCACTAAAAGCATCCAATCCTTGCAGGACTGAGTTCACCAACCTCTGAGAAGTGGCAGGTGCATTTTTCAAACCAAAGGGCATCACTGTAAATTGGTAGTGCCCTCTGTAGGAGGCTGGCCTGGTTTGTAGTGAGTACCAAGGGGTACTTACACTCTGCACCAGGTCCAGGTATCCCTTATTAGTGTAGAAGAGGTGTCTAGCAGCTTTGGCTGATAGAAAAGGTAGCTTAGCAGAGCAGCTAAGGCTGAACTAGGAGACATGCAAAGCTCCTACTATACCACTGGTGTCATATGCACAATATCATAAGAAAACACAATACACAGATATACTAAAAATAAAGGTACTTTATGTTTATGACAATATGCCAAAAGTATCTCAGTGAGTACCCTCAGTATGAGGATAGCAAATATACACAAGATATATGTACACAATACCAAAATTATGCAGTAATAGCAATATAAAACAGTGCAAGCAATGTATAGTCACAATAGGTTGCAATGAGAGCACATAGGTATAGGGGCAACACAAACCATATACTCTAGAAGTGGAATGCGAACCACGAATGGACCCCAAACCTATGCGACCTTGTAGAGGGTCGCTGGGACTGTAAGAAAACAGTGAGGGTTAGAAAAATAGCCCACCCCAAGACCCTGAAAAGTGGGTGCAAAGTGCACCTAAGTTCCCCAAAGAACACAGAAGTAGTGATAGGGGAATTCTGCAAGGAAGACCAACACCAGCAATGCAACAACGATGGATTTCCGGACGAGAGTACCTGTGGAACAAGGGGACCAAGTCCAAAAGTCACGATCAAGTCGGGAGTGGGCAGATGCCCAGATAATGCCAGCTGTGGGTGCAAAGAAGCTGCCACTGGATGGAAGAAGCTGTGGATTCTGCAAGAACGACAAGGGCTAGAAACTTCCCCTTTGGAGGATGGATGTCCCACGTCGTGAAGAAGCTTGCAGACGTATTTCCATGCAGAAAGACCGCAAACAAGCCTTGCTAGCTGCAAGGGTCGTGGTTAGGGTTTTTGGATGCTGCTGTGGCCCATGAGGGACCAGGATGTCGCCAATTGTGTGAGGAGACAGAGGGGGCATCCAGCAAGACAAAGAGCCCACTCAGAAGCAAGCAGCACCCGCAGAAGTGCCAGAACAGGCACTACAAAGAAGAGTGAACCGGAGCTCACCCGAAGTCACAAAAGAAGGTCCCACAACGCCGGAGGACAACTCAGGAGGTCGTGCACTACAGGTTAGAGTGCCGGGGACCCAGGCTTGGCTGTGCACAAAGGAAATCCTGGAAGAGTGCACAGGAGCCGGAGCAGCTGCAAATCACGCGGTGCCCAGCAATGCAGTCTAGCGTGGGGAGGCAAGGACTTACCTCCACCAAACTTGGACTGAAGAGTCACTGGACTGTGGGAGTCACTTGGACAGAGTTGCTGAGTTCAAGAGACCTCGCTCGTCGTGCTGAGAGGAGACCCAGAGGACCAGTGATGCAGTCTTTTGGTGCCTGCGGTTGCAGGGGGAAGATTCCGTCGACCCACGGGATATTTCTTCGGAGCTTCTAGTGCATAGAGGAGGCAGACTACCCCCACAGCATGCACCACCAGGAAAACAGTCGAGAAGGTGGCCCGATCAGCGTTACAAGGTCGCAGTAGTCGTCTTTGCTACTTTGTTGTAGTTTTGCAGGCATCCAGAGCAGTCAGCGGTTGATTCCTTGGCAAAAGGTGAAGAGAGAGATGCAGAGGAACTCTGATGAGCTCTTGCATTCGTTATCTAAAGAATTCCCCAAAGCAGAGACCCTAAATAGCCAGAACAGGAGGTTTGGCTACCTAGGAGAGAGGATAGGCTAGCAACACGTGGAGGAGCCTATCAGAAGGAGTCTCTGACGTCACCTGCTGGCAATAGGTTTATCTTGGTTGGTTGTGGACCATGCCACAAGATATCCTGAAGCAATTCCTCTAAGCACCACTACAGCTCCTGCAGTGGCAAAAGCCCTCCTGGGAATCTTTTCCAGGGTGGGTTTCCCAAAAGAGGTTGTATCAGACAGGGGTAGCAACTTTATATCTGCATACTTGAAAGCTATGTGGAAGGAATGTGGTGTGACCTACAAATTCACCACACCTTATCATCCACAGACTAATGGACTGGTAGAGAGGTGTAATAAAACTCTCAAAGGAATGATAATAGGACTCCCCGAAAAACTCAGGAGGAGATGGGATGTCCTGTTACCGTGCCTCTTTTTGCTTACAGGGAGGTACCCCAGAAAGGAGTGGGCTTCAGCCCCTTTGAACTCTTCTTTGGACACCCTGTAAGAGGTCCACTAACACTTGTGAAGGAGGGTTGGGAACAAGCTTTAAAAGCTCCCAAACAGGACATAGTGGACTATGTACTTGGCCTAAGATCCAGAATGGCTGAGTACATGAAAAAGGCCAGTAAAAACCTTCAGGCCAGCCAAGAGCTCCAGAAGTAATGGTATGACCAGAAGGCTGTTCTGATCCAGTACCAACCAGGACAGAAGGTGTTGGTATTGGAGTCTGTGGCCCCAAGAGCACTCCAGGACAAATGGAGTGGACCCCATCTAATTTTTGAGAAAAAGGGTGAGGTTACCTATCTGGTAGACCTGGGCACTGCCAGGAGTCCCCTTAGGGTGATTCATGTCAACCGCATAAAACCCTACTATGACAGGGCTGATCTCACCCTGCTCATGGCAACAGATGAGGGACAGGAAGCAGAGAGTGACCCTCTCCCTGATCTCTTTTCCACCACTGAAAATGATGCTTTAGTGGAGGGAGTAGTTTTGGCAGATTGTCTGACTGCAGAACAGAACGACAACTGCATAAATCTCCTTGGACAATTTTCTGAACTCTTTTCAACTGTGCCACGCACCACATCTTGGTGTGAACACACAATTGATACTGGAGACAGCATGCCTGTCAAAAGTAAAATCTATAGCAGCCTGACCATGTCAGGGACTGCATAAAACAAGAGGTTCAGAAAATGCTTGATCTAGGAGTGGTTGAACCTTCTGAAAGCCCATGGGCGAGTCCTGTGGTGCTTGTACCTAAGCCTCACTCAAAACATGGAAAAAGGGAGATGAGGTTTTGTGTTGATTACAGAGGTCTCAACCAGATAGCAAAAACTGATGCTCACCCTATAACCAGGGTAGATGAGCTCATAGATACACTGGCATCTGCCAAGTATCTAAGCACCTTTGATTTGACTGCAGGGTATTGGCAGATCTCTGGGCACCTCCCCTAGGAGGTGCAGGTCAGAGGATTGGTCACTCCCCTTTTCTTTGTCCAGTTTTGCGCCAGAGCAGGGCTGGGGGAACCCTGAACCGGTGTAGACTGGCTTATGCAGAGATGGGCACCATCTGTGCCCATCAAAGCATTTCCAGAGGCTGGGGGAGGCTACTCCTCCCCAGCCTTCACACCTATTTCCAAAGGGAGAGGGTGTTACACCCTCTCTCAGAGGAAGTCCTTTGTTCTGCCTTCCTGGGCCAGGGCTGCCCGGACCCCAGGAGGGCAGAAACCTGTCTGAGGGGTTGGCAGCAGCAGCAGCTGCAGTGGAGACCCCGGAAAGGCAGTTTGGCAGTACCCGGGTTCTGTGCTAGAGACCCGGGGGATCATGGAATTGTCCCCCCAATGCCAGAATGGCATTGGGGTGACAATTCCATGATCTTAGACATGTTACATGCCCATGTTCGGAGTTACCATTGCGACGTTGTACATAGGTAGTGACCTATGTACAGTGCACGCGTGTAATGGTGTCCCCGCACTCACAAAGTCCAGGGAATTTGCCCTGAACAATGTGGGGGCACCTTGGCTAGTGCCAGGGTGCCCACACACTAAGTAACTTTGCACCCAACCTTCACCAGGTGAAGGTTAGACATATAGGTAACTTATAAGTTACTTATGTGCAGTGGTAAATGGCTGTGAAATAACGTGGACGTTATTTCACACAGGCTGTAGTGGCAGGCATGTGTAAGAATTGTCAGATCTCCCTATGGGTGGCAAAAGAAATGCTGCAGCCCATAGGGATCTCCTGGAACCCCAATGCCCTGGGTACCTCAGTACCATATACTAGGGAATTATATGGGTGTACCAGTATGCCAATGTGAATTGGTAAATTTAGTCACTAGCCTGTTAGTGACAAATTTGGAAAGCAGAGAGAGCATAACCACTGAGGTTCTGGTTAGCAGAGCCTCAGTGAGACAGTTAGGCATCACACAGGGAACACATACTGGGCACATACTTATGAGCACTGGGGCCCTGCCTGGCAGGGTCCCAGTGACACATAGGCTAAAACAACATATATACAGTGAAATATGGGGGTAACATGCCAGACAAGATGGTACTTTCCTACAAGGCGTAATGCCAGTTTGTTTCTCGGAGTTCCTTCCCTCCTGACTTTGGAAATCTGGCATCTTATTAAATGAATTCTCTAGTAGTTGCTGTTAGGGGAGGTGGATGCTGCTGGATACCCATGAGGGGAGGAGATATGCAAGTGCTTGTTGGTCCTGTGATTGTAGTTGCTTGGGAGGTGTGGGCCTGGTGGGGGTAGTTGAAGTTATCCCCAAGATGTCTTGCCCAGGCGTCTACCGGTATGTGGGAAGTGATGCGTCCATGCAATGGTCATTAAAGCTTGCTTATAGTGTTCGAAAATTGCACGCTTTTATTGCTGTTTACATCTGTGAATAACTTTGTCCATGGCTCATCTTCTCGTGACCTGTTGATTGACCACTTCAGCTTACTCAATGTTTGTTTTTGCTGCCTTAGGGCATCTCGCCGGGCTGGGTCTTCCAGTGTGCTTGGAAGGTCCCTTAAGGTGCTATTGATTGTTCTTTTGAGCTGCCGTAGTTTAGTCCTTTGTGATTTCAGGAAAGACACTCTTCCGGAAGGTGCTAATTGGAGACAGGTAGTAACAGATTCAGCAACGATATCCCCTAACTTAGTAGTCAAGGTTTTCCACTTCGCTACTTCACTGCTAGTTCTACCCCCGGATTCACCTGCCACTGCTGATTGAGATAAATGTTCGATGTTTGTGTGCATTTTATCCGTTTGCAGTTTATAGTGAAAATGGTGTTGGAGGATCCCCTTGCTCTATCAAATTTGGAGACTGTGAATAAAAGTACTATCTCTTGAGGGCGAATTGTTCCAATTCGTTCAAACGGTAGGAGAGAGACAAAAGAGTAATCTATCATTGTGGAGTGGGACGTTGAGCAGAATGTAGCTCTGGTGGAAGGTCTTCCTGAAAAGTGCCATTTAGAGCCTTTAGTTGTAGCTGTTCCAGGCTACTGAGTAGCACTGTGCTAGTCTTTGTTACCCGACCCTGGTCATTTTTCCCTTGTGTCTGTATTTCCCAGATTGAAGGCAGCGCTGCCACAGTTTTATCCGCAGAGGTACCACACACGTATAGATTTAAATCACCAGAAGCAATGATGTTTGATGAGTCTACTGAATCTCCACTGCTTATAAATTCCACAAGTTGTTGGACCAGCTGAGGGGCAGCCTTGGATTTGTACTAAGGATGAACATAGGAGTTTACAATTAGTAACTCAACTGCCTGCTTCCCTGCAATTATAGTGTCTGTAAAAGCATTGACGAGTGAAAGGTTGGAAACAAGGGGCCTTTCAGAGATTGAGCTGGCAAGTGAAACGTATGTGGCAAGGCCACCCTGCAGATGTCCAAACTTCGCCCATCTAATTGCTGGCGTAGAAAAACACATGTAACGCTGCAGGTGGTGTGATTCAGCCATCCAGGTTTCCTGTATTAGAATGATGTCAAAAGTTCTGATGTACCGGAGGAAGTCTTGGTCTGATATTTTGGTCATAAGGCCATTCACATTCCATGAGCATAGCCGCAGGGTGTCTTTGCTTGCCAGCGTATCAACTGTTCTCTCTGGAGATTGTCATTGGGTCCCATTTTGGTTGTTGATTGTTCTAGAGATCCACATAGGATCAAGGTCCAGGTGTTGTGGATTTGCTATGTTCCAGCAGTTTCTATGGGTATATGAACTGGTGCGTGTCATTGTCCTTGTTCTCCTTGGTGAGTGCCCAAGGGCGCCCTTGAGGAGGAAGCGGGTTCAATTATGTGGAGCCTCTGACTTGGTGCTTTGGCCCATGGGTAAAAAAGGAAGGGGATACCCAGGTTCACGGAATTTGTGACATTTATACACCAATTCTAAAAATTGGCTCTTTCAGCAAAAATGATGTGAGCAATTGAGCTTGGCCTCCATGTGGCCTTAGTCACTTCACTTACGGACGATGCTTCTGGATGAATGAACCCTACTGCCAAAAGATCCATCACGCACAAACCAGCAGTGCCTCGGATGTGAGACCATAGCCAAAATTGATTTCCCCTGTTCAGTATGTGTCCCGTGCCTCTTGACTTGTAGTGTGGCCTAAACATAAGGATGTGCATATCTAGGTGCCTAATAGGAACCTCCTGTGTTTGAGGGAGCCAAGCAACCATGGTGTCTTGATTGAGCCATATTCTTTCCCCTTCAACAGGGTTCAGAGCCCCCTTACTGCCTTGCTTGGGCCCAGCCCTACTGCAGTCGGTGATATTCTGACCGTGTGCTTTGGTGTTAAGGGAGTTGGATGTAGCTCGGGCGTAAAAGGTCTTGGTGCCTTTGCTATCCTGTTTGGGCCTTGTTTGATCATGTACTGCCCTGTACTGGGCAGGGTTGATTGAATTTAAATTTTCCTTCTGGACACTGGTGATTGGTTCCTTGTTTAGCGTTCTTTCAACTTGAGACCCCCTGGGGCCCCTGGAATAGATGGTGTTCGGCAGGCTTCTGTTAGTGCAGTACCTGATTTCGGGCTGATCCGTGACCTGAAGATAAGGGTGATGACTGCGTTACTTACACAGAGTTTCTTGTTCCACCCTTTCCTCCTTTGGGCCCGCCTTTGTTTGGCATTTGTTTTTTGTTCCACAGTGCTTCCAAGAGGTTGGTTGTTTCCTGCTTCCAGACCTGAGGTGTTTGTGGTCTCCACATCAGCCAGGACAGGGAAGCTGCCCATTTGCGTGCCTTGGTTTGTTACTCCTTGGCCACATGTTGTTCTATTTACTGCGTCTTTTGAGTTTCCAAGTGCTGTTGGCTCTTCTTCAAGGGATGTACTCTGATTGTTGTGAGATTGGGGAAGATTTACTTGAGATTCGTAGTTTCAGGTCCTTGCACAGTTTGCTGAGCATGGAGGGAAGCGAGGATAATTTATCAAGGACTGGGCCACATCCGCAACTAACTTGTGCACTAAGCAGATCGGACTGTGTCTGGGTAAGAGAAGCTTCAAGTCCCCTACCTTCCCATCTATTCCTAATACAAAAACTGCCAGGGTGTTAAGTAATGTAAGTTAGACATCCATTTTGTCTGATTGGTATTTGAGGGCTTCTACCAGGAGTTGCATGTTTTTTAACAGGAGGTCCCATGCGCCATGCATGTTTGATTCCTTGAAGTTTGAGCAGATTTCCCTTTCTAAAGAGTACCCTGTCTGCAAGCTGTTGTGATAGGAGCAGGGGAAGTGTCCTGGGGGTAAGCTGTCAGCAGGTCTTCCCACTCTTGCATGCCAAAATACAATAGCATATCTTCCTCCTCTGCTGCTGGGCCTTGTGCTTCCTCCTGGCTCACTGAAAGCACAAATGATGAGTGATGTAGGTTGTCGCTAATTATTGAGGGTTACTGAGAGGTACGTTCTAAGTACGGGGTCACTTCCAAAGTATCTTTCCCTCCTGAGGAGAGATAACTGACGACACACTGAGTTAAGAAATGTGCTCCTTAGTGTTAGGTTTTTTGCTATTCTGAGTCACATGTATTTCATTGGCCCTTCCGATCTTACTGAAGGCTGGTAAGTTGTGACTCTTCCTACTTTGTTGGGGAGATTCTACCCGCAAGTCCTGCTCCTGCACTACATGGACACCTACCTGGACAATTAGTTCATGTTGTCCCTCATACCGCGCCCACTTGGCTGCAACTGTGCTTTGTCTTGACAGAGTATTTCTGTAGAGGACTTACTTCCCTGTGGATTGGAGTTACTAATGGTGGTAGAGTGGCCTGCAAACCGGAATGTTGCTGTTACTTGAAAAGAAACCTGAACCAGCATTTTTCAAGAAATGAAACTTTCTATATATTTTAGACTAGAGTTCATCAGTGCAGCGTTACTTTGCTTGTGCTGTAGTGTCACTCATACTGTAACTTGCTTGATCTTCCTTGCATGCTTACATATAGCGGAGGGGCTGACTGAGTACTGGCTTGCTTCACAGGCATGTGAGGAGTGATCTTCTTATTTTCCCTGACTGCATAGTTTCTTTCCCCGCCTTCCCGGCCGGCTTCCTCCTGCTTGTGCTGAGGCCCGTTTCTCGTTGGAGTGCAAACCCTGTGAGCACAGTGGGCTGTCACTGCCATCCCACCTCACCCACTCTGGACTTTTGTTGTTGGGTGGGGAGACACAAGCACGTTCACCTGCCTTCCCTAGGGTGACCACCCGTCCGTAAGTTTCACGGACTGCCTGTGATTTCGCCCTGCTGTCCGTTGTCCGTGATGAAAGGCTTAACGGACAGCATTTGCCCATAATTTTAGCCTTTCACCAAAAGGACAACGGACGGCGGGGCGAAATTACGGGCAGACCATTTTCCCCAGGTGGATTCAGAGCAGGGTTTCTCATGTGCTCAGAGGGAGGGAGGGGCAGGCAGATAAGAAAAGGCCTTCTTGCCAGGGCGTCTCTCTCCCTAAAGAAACGCAAATGTGGGTAAATGGTAAATCTGCAAATGCAAAGGGTCTTGAAAACCTGCATTGACTTTAATCAAAGGAGTCACTTGAAGCTTTCTGATGGTAAAGATATTTTCTTTTAGCGAGGTACTGTAATGGTGTTCCAAGGTGAGCTGCGGAGTGTGTGGTTTTAATGGAGTGTTATAAAAACTGTTAGTACTAGGTATAAACTGCATTTTATTCAAATCTGTATTTGAGAAACACTTTTTTTATTTAACCAAGATGTATTTGCGCATTTTGTAGCAGCCTATATAATGATGTAATTGATTTATATAGAGCTTACTATCCCTGTGGAGGCGTCATATGCATGTATGAAATAAGGACTTACACATTCACAGTTCTTTCAGGGACCTCGGTACCTCATAGTACTAACAAACATTGGCAAAGCCAATAGGTCTCTTCTAAGCAAGAGTTATTGGCTTTGCCAATGTGTTTTAGCCATGTTATACACCAGAGTGCCTGCTGTTCATGGCTATAAGGTAGTGGCATAGTGGTGTGGAGTAGAGTGGCATAGGAGCAGTGGTGTAGTGGTGCAGAGTACAGTGCAGTGGTGTACAGTACCGTTGTTTAGAGTACATTGCGTAGAATGCAGTGGTTAAGAGTGCAGTGGCATGGAGTGGCGTTGGGCAGAGTAGAGTGGCATAGAGTGCAGTGGAATAGAGTGGCATACAATAGAGTGGCAGAGAGTGCAGTAGTGTAGAGTGGTGCAGTGGCATAGAGTGCAGAGTAGACTTGCATGGCAGAGAGTGCAGTGGCGTAGAGTGGAGTAGTGTAGAGTATAGTGCTGTAGAGTGCAATTGCGTAGAGTGGAGTGATGCAGAGTAGAGTGGCACAGAGTGCAGTGGCATAGAATGCAGTAATACAGAGTAGATTGGTGTACAGTAGAGTGGCGGAGAGTTCAATGTTGCAGAGTAGAGTATCAGTGCAGTGATGTAGAGTAGAGAAGAGTGGCACAGAGAGCAGTGGCGTAGAGTACAGTGGTGCAGAGTAGAGTGCAGTGGCGTACAGTGCAATTGTTTAGAGTGCATTGGCGCAGAGTGCAGTGGCATAGAAAACATGGGGTAGAGTAGCATAGAGTGCAGTGGAGTAGAGTGGCATACAATAGAGAGTGGCAGAGAGTGCAGTAATGCAGAGTGGTGCAGTGTCAAGAGTGACATAGATTGAAATGACCATTAAATTTGCACAGACATACAGTTTTTCAAATCAAACTATACTCTGCACAGACGATGTTGTGTGGAAATTGCATCATCTAATGCAATGATTTGTTTTAATCATATAAAGTTATTTGTTTCCAGCACAGTTCAGAATTAACAAAAATGTGCTTCAATTGTACTCCTAATTCTGATATATTCTGAAGTTTATTTAAATGTTGTCATGGGGTAGAAAAAAACTATTTCCTAACCCCAGTATCCAGCAAGATTGTCGCATAAATCCTCTCACTTTGAAGTCAGAGAAAGACAACACTACATTTCCACTGAAGACAGAGTCTGACATTTGACTTTGTTCTTTGAATGCACAGCAAATGTGATGAGATAAGAACAAGATTTACAGGCCTGTTTACAGAAAGGGAGCACTCGGAAGGATACTGTAAATAAGGTTTGGGCAAGGGAATGGATGAACTCAAGGCGCATAGCCTAAAACAAATAAAGCCAGCAAATTGAAAGCAACAAAATGTGAGTTACAAACCACAAGGCCAATGGAAAGCAATGGGCAGAATTCATTCCCAAGTAAGCTCTATGAATGTACTTAAAGTGACAGCCATGGGATACTTTATGGGGAAAGCCCAGTATTTTACTCCAGTCCTTCTATTGCAGAGATTTGGTCACATCAATCGCCCAGGTAGTATGACGAGAAGACCTGGAGTTGTTTCCATGTTGCAGGAAAGGTCTGTCCACACATTCTATCAGTTTGCCACCAGTTGGTGTATAGCTTCTGGGACACCTCTTGTAGGGTTAGTGCTAGGTGGCAGACATGAAAGAGGGCATTCAATGATTATTTAAGGTGGTTGTAAGAAGTTGACCAGGGTGAAGATGGTAGTCTGCCAGAAGGGTTTGGAAATTTAGTAGGTCGCTGTCCAGAAACAAATCCCCCAATTATAAGACACCTGCAGCATGCCACTTATGGAGTTGCTCTGAGCACAGCCGTCCTGTGTGAGTGGGAAGGCTTAGCAAAGATAGTGCAGGAGCACAGGGTTTCTTCGTATCAGTGAGTTTACAGATTCTAGCAAGGCAAGAGAAAGCTGTGAGTGATAACTCCAGATTGTGATCCGTAGAATGGTCAGTAGGAAACAATGAGCAGTGCATTAAGCTTTCCTTAAAAGTCTTTACTGATAAAACCCATCTCATGCAGGGAGGTGGGCAGAAAGCCAGCGAGCCACCCATTGGACTGGTGCAGCTGAATAATAGCATTCTAAGTCCAGAAGACCTAATCCACCTGCAGTCACAGGCAGCTTTACAGTGGAAAGAGCTACCTGACAGCACCGCAGCGACCAAATCAGCTGTGTGGCATGTCTGAAGAAGGAATGAAGGATGAGCAGGAGAAGGTTTGCAAAATAATACTGTAATTGGGGTACCACATCATCTTCACTAGTGCCACGTGGCCCACTACAGAAAGCAGAAGAGAAGACCAAAAAGCAAACTGGCTTTGGAGGGACCGTGATGTTCTGCCTAGATTTCCATCCTGCAAATCAGTGGGACACTGGTAGATATTAATCACTAGGTATCAAAAGGTAACTGGTTCCCAGTTTAATCTGAGGTATAATTGTATATAAAGGGGAAAACAGTGCCATATGTTAAAGAAACTATTTAAATCCAAAATATTTTGAAGATTCTCTATGTACTTGACACTAAGGGATAACCCAGATCACTAGCTTGGCTTTTGCTCAATTTCAAAACCATTTAAAGACATGGACAAAGTGGGCAATTGCCTTGCGCAACCTTGCAAGGGGTCTGGCCCCTGCTCACCCTTCACAAGCACGAACAGCGGACCATTGCACCAGAAGAGTTTGCCAAGGTGGATGGGTTTTGCTCGTTCAACCACTTGACAGTGCCTCTTCTGTTTCTTTCCTGTGTGCAGAGACAAATCCCCAGGTACCCAAAACCTTCCGATAGTCTTGGTGGACCCATCTTGTCTGATTTTTGGAATTGTCCCCCCCTTGTTCTTCTCTTCCTTATTTACGCAGTTCTTAGCAACAACGCTTTGAATCACTTGCCGTGGATCTCCCATTTGATCTCAATTTCATCCTCCTCTTTTATTATCTTTGATCGGTAGTCCAGGCTCCCATTTCTGAGATAAATGTAGAGTCCCAGACATACACTCTAGTGCTGTGAGACTACAGACAAGTTGTGGGTACCTCACATCCTGACATTAGGTGTGAGACTGTCGCCCACACCATCTACCCTGCCCCATTAAATGTTTTTTGGGTGAAATTCCATGGGCGGTTGGGGTGAGCCAGATATTTTTGTTCAATTTGTTTAAACTAGCATAAGGCTAATTACCTTTATGTTTCCCAAACTGTTTGCCAGGAGTTTTAAAATGTTCGGAAACATAATCAAAATGTTGCAGATTCTTTCTCTTCAAGAAAGATTGGGTAGATTTGGGTAGAGGCGATGGGCTTGACACAGTAGTGAAGGGCATTAATTTACTACTGAACAAGGATGTAATGTGATACCTGAATGTAGCATACCAGGAGGTAATCACAAAAAGACCACAGTGAATAAATAGTGCTATGTTAAAAAAGAGTAAATAAATGCACTGACAACATAGTGAGGCATGGCCTCTCTTGGGCGTGTCTGTCAAACTGACATTTGTTCTTGAATTTTTGTCCTGGATTTTGACCCTTTGTCCTGAATTATTGTCCTGAATTTTGACCATTTGTCCTGAGTTTTTTACAGTCCTGTCCAGAATTTGCCTCAATGCCAGGTGGTCACCCTAGCCTTTTCTAGGGGGTGTCCTCAGTAGGCTCCGTAGCCTCCAGAACCACCACACCCTCCCCTACGGTGGACGTTACTAATATGTGCCAGTTAGATGCCCTTGATAGATGGGAGGCACAGATGCGCTCTCCTGTCCTTCAAGAGTGGGCTTCAGTGTTTGTGTTTTATGGTTGTCTCCAGGCTACAGCTCTTCCAATAGAGTGTGAGGCATGGAGGGCTTTAAGGCAGGGGCGAGAGATTTGTCTGTTTCTGAGAGGCAGAAAGGCTGGAAGCCAAAGCAAGTGAGGCTCACCAGGCCCCCACAAGCTACACCCAGCCTAGCCAGGCCACTTCTAGGATGTCCCAGGCCACCACACTCTTTGCAGTGACTGCCTTTATTAAGCCAGTGCACTTGTCTTGCCTGCACTAGCTTCCCAGTGCTGTTGAATTGCCAAACTTCTGGTGCTGCTGCCCTATGCCTTTCCCGGTGCCGTTGATGCCATTAGTGTTCGTAATGTTATTACTTGATTTCTCTAGGTCACTTCCCATTGGTGCGCGCAGCAAGAGGGAAGGTCCAAAAAGCTGTGTGAGCATCAGCCGGGTCAGGCCGAGTTGAACAGGTGAGAGATCGGGAGTGCGCGGGTGCTCCCGGCGCCTTCACCAGGTCCGGCCTGGCTTTGGTTATGGCTCTGTATAGGGTGACCACCCGTCCGTAAATTTCACAGACTGTCCGTAATTTCGCCCTGCTGTCCGTTGTCCATAATGAAAGCTTTAACGGACGGCATTTGTCCATAATTTTAGCCTTTCACCTAAAGGGCAATGGAGGCAGGGCGAAATTACGGGCAGATCAGTTTCCCCAGCTGGACCGGAAGGCAGGGAGTCTCCTGTGCTCTGAGGGAGGGGCAGACAGATAAGAATCAGACCTTCTTGCCAGGGGGTCTCCTTCCCTAAAGACATGCAGATGTGCCCAACTGGTAAATCTGCAAATACAAAGGGGCTTGAAAACCTGCATTGACTTTACTAAAAGGATTCACTTAAAGTTTTCTGGTGGCAAAGATATTTCTTTTAGAGAGGTATTGTAATGGTGTTCCAAGGTGAGCTGTGGAGTGTGTGGTTGTAATGGAGTGTTATAAAATTTTTAGTACTAGGTATAAACTGTATATTATTCAAATCTGTATTTGAGAAGCACTTTTTTTTTATTTAACCGAAATGCATGTGCGCATTTTGTAGCAGCATTTATTATGATGTAATTGTATTTTTCACAGTTCTTTCAGGTACTTCGGTACCTCATAGTACTAACAAACATTGGCAAAGCAATAGGTCGTCTACGAAAGAGTTATTGGCTTTGCTAATGTGTTTTAGCCATTAGCCATGTTATACACCAGAGTAGCTGCTGTTCAGCATGGCTTAAAGTTAGTGGCATAGTGGTGTGGAGTGGAGTAGAGTAGCATAGGAGCAGTGGCGTAGAGCCCAGTGGTGCAAAGTACAGTGCAGTGGGGTACAGTGCAGTTGTTTAGAGTGCGTTAGCGTAGAGTGCAGTGGTTTAGAGTGCAGTGGCATGGAGTGGCGTTGGACAGAGTAGCGTGGCATAGAGTGCAGTGGAGTAGAGTGGTATACATTAGAGTGGCAGAGAGAGCAGTAGTGTAGAGTGGTGCAGTGGCATAGATTGCAGAGTAAACTCACGTTGCAGGGAGTGCAGTGGCGCAGTGTAGAGTGGTGCAGAGTAGAGCAAAGTGCTGTAGAGTGGAGTGATGCAGAGTAGAGTGGCATGGAGTGCAGTGGCATAGAATGCAGTAATACATAGTACACTGGTGTATAGTACAGTGGTGGAGAGTGCAATGCTTCAGAGTAGAGTGTCAGTGCAGTGATGTAGAGTGGAGTAGAGTGTCACAGAGAGCAGTGGCGTAGAGTACAGTGGTACAGAGTAGAGGGCAGTGGCGTACAGTGCAGTTGTTTAGCGTGCATTGGTGCAGAGTGCAGTAGCATAGAGTGGCATTGGGCAGAGTAGAGTGGCATAGAATGCAGTGGAATATAGTATATTGGTGCAGAATGCAGTAGTACAGAGCAACAAGAGAGTCCAGTAATGCAGAGTGGTGCAGTGTCATAGAGTGCAGAGTAGACTCATGTGGCATAGAGTGCAGTGGTGTAGAGTGGTGCAGAGTGGAGTATTGTAGAGTGGTGTAGAGTAGAGCATAGTGCCTAGAGTGAAGTGGCATAGAGTAGAGTGGTGTAGAGTGCAGAGTTGCTGAGTAGAGTGTCAGTGCAGTGGTGTAGAGTGGTACAGAGAACAATGGCATAGAGTACAGTGGTGCAGAGTAAAGGGCAGTGGCATACAGTGCAGTTGTTTAGAGTGCACTGATGTAGAGTGCAGTTGCATATAGTGGCATTGGGCAGAGTAGAGTGGCATAGAATGCAGTGGAATAGAGTATATTGGTGCAGAATGCAGTAGTACAGAGCAACAACCCTTTGAATTACTTGCAGTGGATCTCCCATTTGATCTCGATTTCATCCTCCTCTTTTATTATCTTTGATTGGTAGTCCGGGCTCCCATTTCTGAGATAAATGTAGAGTCCCATTCATACACTCTAGTGCAGTGAGACTACAGACAAGTTATGGGTACATTACATCCTGACATTAGGGGCCATATTTATACTTTTTGACGCAAAATTGCGCTAACGCAATTTTGCGTCAAAAAAATTTGCGCCGTCTAACGCCATTTGGATGCGCCATGCGGGCGTCAAATTTATACTTTGACGTACGGCGGCGCAACCAACAGGTGGGAGTCATTATTTCGTGACGCAGACAGCGTCGGTCTGTCGTAAAGGAAACCAACGTAAATGCGACGCACATCACTGTGGGTCGATTTACGACAGCGAAATCGTGAAAACGCCGTTTTTTTTCACACAATTGCGTCACATTTTTACGCGAAAACTGCCCTTTCAGGAGGGAGACCCAAAATGGATCCTAGATGCCCCAACAGACCCCAGGAGGATGAGAGCAGACCAGGAACCAGCCAGGAGGAAGCATACAGGAACCAGGACATTTAAAAAAAAAAAAGAAAGTGTTGCTTCAGTGCAGAGGAGCAGGAAATCCTGGTGAAAGAGGTGACGGAACACCAGCACCAACTTTTCATCACCTCCAAATTGCCACTCAGTAGGAGAGAGGCCATCTGGAAACAAATTGTGGACAAGATTAACAGTGTGGCTGAAGAACGCCGGACAGTCACCGAGTGTAAGAAACGCTGGCATGACTGCAAACGTAGGACCAAAGAGAAAATGGCCAGGAACAGGAAGGCAGCAATGCAGACTGGAGGGGGGAGTCCAGCACAACAGGAGGCCCTGGACCACATGGAGGAGATGGTCGCAGCCGTCATCCCGGAGGAGATCGTCACAGGGATTCAAGGACTGGACAGCGCAGACTACCACGACACTACGCACATGCAGGGTAAGTCGCATGGGGAATCCTAATACAATAATGGGGACTGTAAGCAGGGGGGGGATACCTAGTACACAATGCATGTAAGTCAGCACATATATGAAGTGGCATGGGGAAAGGGGCACGGCAGGGGGGCATACCCAGTACTGACCGAAGCTGGGGCACGACAAAATACAGCAACCACAACAGTCCCACGGGGACATCCTGTAATTACAACAAGAGAGCCAAGGGAAAGCAGTGACAGGTGGGAAGGACACTACCTCAAATCCACATCCAGGCACTTGTATTGCAAAATCTATTCTACATCAACTAGGTCCCTATCTGTAATGCAGTAGCAAATACAACAACTGTAACTTAACTGCAAACACAGTTGACAATAACACCTCTCATCTCTGTGCAGCTATAGTACCAAATGACAGAAACCCCACCCTGGAACATACATACCTAAATTAGGGGGTGGGGGTGACATCTGCAATTACTCCTAGAAATAAGACAAAGGTACCAGTACACTCAAATGCCAAATGTCCATAACTGATACATACATAAGCCTAAGTAAACAGCAATAGGAGCCACACAGCACTAACGATACACACATGCTGCATACGTCACGGTCCCTCACGTGCCTGGCTAACAAGGCTACATCACTAATGTCATACTGCTCAGACAACAACATTGAGGAGGGGACACAGGCAACTGGTCACTGAAACACACCTGCAAAGTCGGACAAACAAATAGGACCTTCATACGATAAACAGGCCAATCCAATTCAAAACACATCACCCAACATCATCTCAAAACATCAAGAATGTTTACATCCATACCACATCCTAACATTGACATGCATAGGTAATGCCACGTTACATGTACAGATCATGCAATGTGAATAAAAAGTGTATGGGGCAGGGCCTGAGAGGCAAGTGTGCTGGCAGGGCAGTCACAACACCCACAGTCAGTCAAAGTGTAGTGTGGCAAGTGAAACGTATACTTTGCGCATTAGCCTCAGGCTGGAGGCCTTTGTGCATCTTACCCTGAATGTACTTATACTCATTTGCTCACATCTAAGTGCCTCAGAGCAATTTGCACTAAATGATTCTCATTGCCCTTCCTATCAGTTAATGTAGCAACTAGTCAGTCCTAAGGTGTTGTCAATTAGTCAAATCACACTGTTTTGCCTACTTCTGCACTGGAGTTTGCCAGAACATATTCACTCTGTGCCCCAGTCAAGGATACCGTCTGGTACGTTGCTGATAGATGTGGTAGGGGTCAAGGTTTGGCATTCCTGCTTAGGGAAACTTTGTCATCACCATGACATATGTCTTTTACATTCAATCCCTTGTCCCAAGACACGCATGGGGGAGTTTCCAAACAGAAAATAACAACTAGATGCTGCCTGCCTTGCTGCTGATGCACAACCAGATCCTAGCCCATTCCTCTGATATGAGGGATGATGTCTCCCCTGTGATTCTGACAGGCAACCTCCAAACTTAACAAGCTGTGCTATACATAGAACATGCAGGGGGAGAGTAGAAACAGTTAGGCACCATGAAAGCTGTGTACTAATGTATTACTCTCCTGCGGACTATTTCAATTCTAACAGTGTGTATTGTTTGTGTAAATGGGGCTCACACCTAAATTCCTACAAGTCAGTTGTACAATGAAACTTCATATCAAACTAATACTGTCTATGTCATTTGTGTATGGGAACCTACCGGAAAAGATACAAATGTGTAGGACCTGAGTGACCACCACTTCCCTGAGAAGTTCCAAAGATGTCATGCGCTCGGATGTCTAAACATTCCTTTGATGTGGGAGACCAGAGGCACTGCTAGTTAGTCTTAGCTAAATTGAATATCTGGGTGACAGAGTTATTTTCAAGTGGGTCAAACTTAGTCCCCCACACCATTAGCTATCCTGCTGCCTAGAAAGCCAAGAATCACATGTTGGATAATGAGAGCCCACCCTACAAAATGTCCCTCCATAACAATAGTGAAACACCGAGTGAGGAGTAGGAGAAAAAAACGCCTATTTCTAAATAATTACAAAGCAACACCTACAGTAGAGGCGACCTGGCAGACATGTCTGAAAGATCCATATCAAACATGTGACACACAGGTGGGCCATAGGCCTACAACAATGCCCTATGACGGACAGCAGATACCTAGACAAACACAGAGTACAATGTTAAGGCATCCAAAGGCTTGTATCTTACTGCAAAATTGTCACAACACAGACACACTAATTGTACCCTGTTTCATTGCAGAGGAACACGGATCTCCTGCTGATCTGCCTGTCCATGAGTTCCCTGATGACATGGATGACGACACCATCAACCTCCCACAAGAGACCATTGACATGGTCCTTGAAAGCCTCCAAACCCCACCTTCAGTCACAAGGAGGAGCACAGAAGAAGCAGCCACCACAGTAGAACCACCCGCCACCCCAATTGTAAGACCTGCCAGCTCCAACACAGCTGAGGACTCTGACGACACTGGCACCAGCTTCGAAAGAACTGTCGCTGGGGTCCAGCGGGAGCTGGTCAAGGAGGTGCGGATGGGGATGCAAAATATGGCAGCCAGCCTTGAGGGGGTGCGTTCGTGCATGTTGTCAACTGCTGATCAGGCAGCTGCAATGCAAGCCAGAAATTTTCTCTTGGAGGACATTTCAAAAACACTGAAGGAAATTGGCACAGCTGTCATCCAGTTGACACAACAACTCAAACTGCAAGCCACTCAACGTGTGCACGAATGCAACATAGAACCCCTCAGGGCCGACCTGGCTGCCTACCATCGGGATGTGGCTGCCATTCTGAAAAACCACCAGGCCCTCCTTGCTGCAGTACTGCCCTTCCTTACTCAACAGGGATCAGCCCCCGGGATGTCTGCCTCCATGTCTTCTAACACTGAGGTGTGTGTTGCCCCTTCACAACCAACAACAACAAGGACACACCAGGCAACACACACATCAGAAGAAGAAGACATGGAACAGATAACATTCACACGCAAGAGTACCCGGAAGCCCTAGTCCCTGCACCATGCCCTACTCTGACCAAGGTCCTACGTTTTGACACATGCCAGTCTCACTACAACTAACCTCAATGACTGTTCGGCAATCCACTGTCTGACTTGTCCACCTTGCCAGTGAATGTTTCTCTCCTACCATTTGGCATTTCATGTTCCTCTGCACTGTCTGTGACATCACCCCAGCATGTCAGGAGCATCATCCACACCCCTTCTGTAGGATCACCATGTAATAATGCACCAGAAAGGAGTCAGCAAACATGGTGAATGGACAGTTTGCACAACACCACTTATGAATAAATATCACTTGCACACCTATTGTGTCTCTGTGTCATTTCAAAATTCAACTGTGCAGTAGATAACTCCAAAGTGGCTGTGTGGAAACCATGTCGATTCTCTATACTACTGTCCTGATTTCATGTATACTGAATCATCTGTGCAGTGGCCAGGATTGCATCATAGCTTTACTATACTGAGGAAAATAACTGATGAAGGGACTAAGCACACACAATCATGCTGTGTTGGACAGAATGATGCACCATCTATAGCTATTCTACACAACTAATGGTGGCAGAGAAATGTAGGCACCATGCAATACTAAAATTTGAAATTATGCTGTAGAATGAAAGGAATGATAAACAAATTACACTGCATCAATCACCCTTACGGCGTATACTTCCATGAAGGAAAGTCATGCTGAATCAGTACACACATGATGTAGGTCAGCAATGATAGCAACAAGACAAGAGTGTGAACAAATCATCATCTATAAAGCTCTCCCTGAACTTCACAATGCTGTCCGACCTATCTATTTACCTACAATAACAAGTCTGTAAGCACTCTTTGTGAAGTAGGATACATACCAACCCCAAACCTTGATGATCAATGCACACTACCAATGGTGGCTCTCCAACATGGTGGATACTTACCAAGTTAGCACACGGGTAGCTGGCATGTTAAACCTCATAAGCCTGGGGATAGGGAGCATGGAACACAAATGTCATACTTAACATTTCTGCTACACTGATGTCAAGGCCATGAAAAGGTAGCACCTAACGCATCAGGTAAAGGGTTAACAAATTTTTTATTTAAAAGTAGTAATAAAAGAGGCAACTAAGGGAAAGGTAAACCTACACTAATCTAACCTGACTACTACTAACCCACAACTGTCCCTAACTAACCTAAGCTAAACTTACTCTACACATGTAACGAAACGATCTAAACATCAACCCCCCACCCACCATTAAGAGACAAGACACATGCAGGACAACACTTACTAACCTACACACATACTATACTATCCTAAACAAACATATATTTTTTTGTATTTTTTTTTTTATATATTTTTATTTTTTTTATTTTTTTTATTAAACAGGAATCCCAGCATTGCCAGCCACCCACCCACCCACACAAAAATATTAGATAGAAAGTATAAGGACCCCCCACCCTCTTACCTAACACTAACTAAGCTAATTACCTATACTTATCCTATAACTAACCCCCCAAACCCAACTAACAGTATGAAAAGAGGAAAGAGGGGAGGGGTAAAAGTTCAGGAGGGCAAAATAACTAAAGATTTGCCCTCTGAAGTGTGCGCCGGATGGAGCGCACCTTCTTTTTAACCTCCGCCATGTCCTCCGTCAGGTTGTCCACCTTTTGAATTAACCTGTCCAGTTTCCTAGACAATGCCTGGAAGGCTGCAGGGTCAATTGGAGGGTCACTGCTGGTCTGCGTGCCGGTGGAGGTGGAGATTGTCGCTGGAGTGGAGTGGCCACGGGACAGCCCTGCTCCCAACACACGGCTGGGTCCAGGTCTTGAGGAAGATGGCTGGTCCGTCGCTGGGTCCCCTAGGGCAGACCTGGTGGTTGTAGGTGGCACCGTTGGTGGAGCCTGTGGTGTGGCATACCACGCCCCGGAGGCCCGATCGGAATTGTATCTGCGGGCCATCCTCCGATACCCACACTGCACCTGCAGGATGTGCCTGTACCTCATTGCCCTGTGCTCAAAATGGTTGCGCTCTGCGGCACTCAGGTTTGCAGCTGTGAAGAGAAAAGGGAAATATTGAGCATTGAATTTACAGTGGGTTGAATCCCACAATGGCTCATTTGTCCATTACTAGAAATATATTGTATGCAGCAATTGTTACAACATAGTTCACGGAAATGCTCAGAGGAAGTACATGTGAATCATGCATCCCTAAGGTCATATCACACCTAGCATATCCATGTCTCTACATGATGGATGACATCACCCTAAACTACTCATCCAAATCATACCTAAGGCATTTGACATTATGGCACCAGCTCTTCCGCATACTGACTTCAGTACATATGTCATTCTATGTGATTACATTCACACTCCTCACTCAATAGCATTTTTAATTAGTTGTGTGCTAAGATTGAACCCCTGGCCCAGAATCATGTGTCCACACTAGGTGTCAGATGTAGGAATTTAGGAAAATCAACTAGCAAATTGCAAAGCAGAACGGTGTCTCTGACACCGTCTGCGAGTCGCTATGGGGTCCCTAAAACCCACCTCATGAACATCAATGATGTGGGTTCCAAGTTGCCCCACCTTAGCAACATGGGCACTCACGGGGATGGTGGCCTGCTGGGACCAGCAGAACTCCATAGACGTGACTGTTTTTAAATTAAGCAAGTTATTTCTCCCCAAGTGTAGGCCGTTTACCGGAAAGAAAAATGAGCTGCAATTATTTTTAAATCACAACAATTGTACTTGGAAATTTTCACGGTAATTATTGGTCCCTTAGACCACTGGCTTTTTTGCGCAGGATTTTTTTAGTCCACTCACAAAGGCTGAAGCTTTACAATGAGGACCCCTTCCAGTCAGCAAGGTGGTTACCATCCACTTCAAGTGGATGATAACAGCTACTCACTTTGCAACCACGTACTCGGTTGCAAATGGGATTGCCTACCACTGTGACTTGCAAGTAGGTCTGGTAAAACCCTTCATTATATCAATTTTGAAAAGCATTTTACTCATATGTACATGACCACCAAAGACATTTTGGATTAGGAAACAGACGTTTGCAAATCCCACACAGATATTTATGCCATTTGCAACGTGTAGACATTTTTCTCACTCTGGCCCAAGGTACTAACTCAAGTCACAAAAGGTGTTAAGTACGTGTAACATACTGGTTGCTACAGTCCTAGGTACCCTGTTTCACAGTAACATCCCAGTCTTTGTGGGTGGTGTGGGAAGAACAACCAACAATCCCATGTTCAATGCACACCCAGGAGTGTACAGAAAGTGCAACAATTATGTGCCTCCACACACAACACCTATGAAGGGCTAGCAACACGTTGTAGTCAGCCCAACCTTGTCACATCCCAGGTCCACACATGTCAAAATGTTATGACTTAGCCCAACATAACATACTATTAGTGAGGCATGTTTAACAACACACACAGGGGAGGTAGTACACCCATTCACATGATTCAACTGAACACCTAGGGCATTGCACTCAAGTCACACACACTTCAAGTTCACCTTGTGGAAGTACATGCCCATGGAAGATCCAACCTACAGTGTACACAGTCCATCCTCAACTAGGAAGAAGCACTTGTCATCAATGCCATGTGCCTAAGCTATCTGGGAGACTGTCAGTCTGATATGCAGACTCAGTTCATGGCAAGTCCCTGACCAAGTCTAACATTGACCAGTCTATTCGAAATGAGTCATACCATTCCCAATTGCCGCCATAATTGAATGGGCTACAGCCCCTCAATCTGAGAGATGACTACGTATTGCTTTGCAGAAACATAATTCTAATTTGATATCACACTAAAAGAACAAAACCAATGAACGGCCAGCACATCAAATCATGAATTCTCTTGAACACACAGTAATCCATCATGCGTCATTACCAAACAATGTAAATAGCACTCAGGCGACACTCACTGTAGGTATCGGGGTCGTCAAAATGGGCCACCTCTCCCACGGTGTACGGGGCTGGTCCACCTGTAAAGCATGAAACAAAGATTATACTCAGACTGGGTGAACGGACAAAAGATTTCTGTTACAATGACACTGTGTGAAAATGACATGGTAATGATAGACTTTCACACATGCTCATCCTGCATGGATCACTTTGTATTCAACATTAACATTGGATGAGTCTCCTGCTCCAGTGTCACACCCTACTACACTCATGCAGTGGTCAGGACAGTCAGGTGTCGTCCAAGTTAATCCTCCATTAGTATGCCCCAACAATAATGTTATCCATACATCTCAGCATGTGCATCCCCGAGAGACATTCCAAAACTGGTTCCATGAGGACTGCATGACCACTCACAATTAAACAGGCTATTTGGACAGGGTCAACAGACAGCAAACAGACACACATGTGACATATGTGTGAACAACATGACTAACTTCATGTGACGTGACGGCAACACACATGTATAGCATCATCATGTGTTTCCAATTTTCTGTCTAGCTATGGCGTCTGCATATGTAGGTATGTTGTTTCTACATGACGTACTCACTGGCCATTATGACCAGTGGAGTACAAATGGAGCCGTTCACGTGTTGCTTTTCTGACACAAAGGCAACACTACATTACATGCAGCTACAGGCATCTGGTATGTGTTGCAAAAATGATCCATCGGACTGGTAGCATAGGTCTTCATACACATTCTGCAACAAATACACATTAGGACACATATGTATACCTTTGTAGCGCAGCATTTGAAACATTTTGGGACGCAGAGAGGGGGCGACTTAGCATAATACAAATAGATGTTGAATTTATAAAGCTGTCATTGCGTGTACATGTGTTGCAAGAATGGGGATTAATGTGTATAACCATGGGCCTAGGTTTCCCTGGCATTACACACACTCAGCTACTTATTTTGCAGATTCGCTAACAATCATCACATGTTCACACACCGATTTCTGTCATTCCCATGTAATTGTTTTTTACTCACCAACATGGCCACCAATCTGGAGTCCCAGGTGGTCCAGCAGGTCCTGTTCCCTGGTGATAAGATCTGCCCAGCGGTGCTTGAGTTGGTGTACATTCCTGAGACTCCCATAGACCCGGACCAGGTGATGGCGTACCTTCTCCCACTGGATTTTCCTGGCCTCCGTGTGATACCCCTGTATCACACGGCCCCCAGCTTCCAGCATTAGTGGGAGGAAATGGCTTACGAGCCATATGAACCCCCCCAATTCGTCTTCCCCCATCCTGGACAGGCGAGGCATACCTGACATATTGAGAGGGATAAGAATGTACCAACAAAATATAAAATATAAAGGGGGAAATGGGGAAAGGTAGAGGTGTGAAAGAAAAAGGAGAAGTAGAAAAATAGCCCAACTAACCCCCCAAACTATGCTACCCACAACAGACTCCCACAGACAATACAAACTATCACAGGTATAGACAAAATAACACTAAACAGACTGAGACAATGTGATACAACAATAATAGATTGACACTAAGACAAAATACAAGGCACACAGGACACTAGAGCAGTAAAACACACGACAACACCTTTCACACAACCACACAGTCTAGAGAAATCTGAGACTGCAAAGTGAAAGTGAAAGTTACCTCCCAGTACAGATTTTGTAAACAGGATATCCTATTACATCACTTCCTGCATAAAATGGCCGCCGTTTTTATTTTCCCGTTATGCGTCATATTTTCACGCATACACAGTTGTGCGTCAATTTTTTATGACGCATTACAGTGCACATGATGCGGAGTGAAAAAATATGATATGAATATTAATAATTAATACTGCACATGAAATGACCAACATATTGTGCATGTAGCGTCAATTTCACCACGCATACATCATGGGCGTCGTTTTTTTTACACGTACAGTGGTGCACATGATGCGGAGTGAAAAAATATGATATGAATATTAATAATTAATACTGTACATGAAATGACCAATATATTGTGCATGTAGCGTCAATTTCACCACGCATACATCATGGGCGTCGTTTTTTTTACACGTACAGTGGTGCACATGATGCGGAGTGAAAAAATATGATATGAATATTAATAATTAATACTGTACATGAAATGACCAATATATTGTGCATGTAGCGTCAATTTCACCACGCATACATCATGGGCGTCGTTTTTTTTACACGTACAGTGGTGCACATGATGCGGAGTGAAAAAATATGTTATGAATATTAATAATTAATACTGTACATGAAATGACCAACATATTGTGCATGTAGCGTCAATTTCACCACGCATACATCATGGGCGTCGTTTTTTTTACACGTACAGTGGTGCACATGATGCGGAGTGAAAAAATATGATATGAATATTAATAATTAATACTGTACATGAAATGACCAACATATTGTCCATGTAGCGTCAAATTCACCACGCATACATCATGGGCGTGTTTTTTTTTACACGTACAGTAGTGCACATGATGCAGAGTCAAAAATATTGTGGATGTAAATAATATTTTGAAGGCGAAATATCAAGACACTTTTGGATACATTTGTATCTGACTCTGCATTGTGTGCACTCATGTACGTGAACAAATTATGACGGCCATGCTGTATGCGTAGAATATGGAGCAAATTTATCCAAATGTCTTCATGTGTTTAGCTTTGGAAAGGTGATTTGTCATGGTCAAACGGTGCGATGTGAGACACATTTGTGTTTGTATATGACAAATGTCCGTACTTTTATGTATAGACGGCCTTCACACTGTGATGTTTGGGATACGTTAACTAATGTATTGACCATATTTGACAACATATTTGGTGTAATTGCTGATGGCTATTTTGAAATGATGTTTTTGATACCATTATGTATTCAGTCTCCAAAATGTGCCCACCTTTATGATGGGGATGCTTTTATCTGTAGTCCTAACAGGGAGTGGGAGAGTCACTTTCAGTTTTTATGGGGCTGACCATGTCCCATTATGATTTTGTGTTTCATATTTGTGTAGGACTTGTGACATGGAGGCCACACATGTGCCTTATGCATGTGTTTAGTTCACAAGTACATGATTCTTGTATGTTTTGGGGGTGGTAGAGGTGGAGTTAGGCCCCCAGCACCCTAGGATTTGACCATCCAGAATAGCTACTGTATCCATGGAGTATTTTTATCATATCATGGCAAACCTGCAGCAGCGGGCGAATGTAAGGCCATATGATATGAATGACTGTTGACCATTCATTCATCTCATTAGCCCATTTGACGTTTGCAGTAATCATGATTTGGAGCTAAGTTGCATACCATTTTCATACGACTAAGTTTGCAAGACTCTCAGCGTTCACGATGTGATAATGCAAAGATTTTTTTGCTTGTCTGTGTCCCTTTCTGCATAAACTGGTTTAGTGTCATGTTACAATCTTCCTGCTAGGTTCAAACTGGGACACAACTGTGATGGTCTACTTTCAAATATTAGGTTGGTTGTATGACATATGTGTACATGTGTGTGGGAATGTGGATCCAGTATGACCTGTCTGTGTGTATGTTGTCACTGTAACTTCAAGGTCTCCTCCTGAGTTAGTGGCAGCTGATGTTGTTGCAATTGTGTATTGCTCACATCATACACTTGAGAGAAGCCATTGATGACATGTTCACGTACACATGGATGGTCCCACCCTGTCTCTGAACACGTGTGATGTGACTTTCAAATGATCTCCAATTTTGGGCTGGATGAGAGACTGTTTCAGTTGTTTGGATCCGGCATGTGTAATTGTCACATTTGTACTCTTGTTGGGCTCTGTGTATGGTAATGTAACATGTCACATCCTACCCTCTGTGCATACAGTTGTGATGTTTATTTTTGGTGTGATGAATTTTAATGGCATTCTTGATCAATGAGACGACATTCATCTTCAGCTATTTCAAACTAAAGGTGGTCAGAAATGAATAGGCCAAAGCATGATGTGGTGTTTGTTATCTGTGTTTATTTACAAGTGTGGAATACAAGTGATTATAATAACTTAAGTAAAAAAATTGTTCACAAGCTGTTGGCGCCTACGCACTCCTGCTGCGGTGTTAGGTTGTTCCCCCTCCTGTTGCAGGCCAGCATCCTCCTCATCATCATCCTCAGGCATGTCTGGGTCCGGTTCAAGGAGGGGAATGTTCCTTTTTACACAAATATTGTGTAATATGGCACAAGTGAGTATGATCTTGCAGACCATCTCTGGGGAGTATAGTAGGCTTCCGCCAGTGATGTCAAGGCATCGGAACCTTGACTTTAGGATCCCAAAGGTCCTCTCCACAATGCTGCGTGTCCTCTTGTGGGCGTCATTGTATGCCCGCTCAGCAGCAGTATTTGGGTTCCCATATGGTGTCATTAGCCAAGGCTGGATGCCATACCCCTGATCAGCTGAAAGAGAAACACAGAATGGTATCAATTAGATGTAGGAGGCACTGTTGTACGTATCTTTGATGGCAGTAGTTGTGTTGTGTTGTCTGTGACTATTTTGTGTACTAATGTGACAACCTATGGTTGTTGGTGGAAACTTTGGCATTGTTTTTTTTCCTTGGCTGAGCAAGTGTTTGTTGTCTAACTGTTTGTCAGCAGGATGTATTGGTTTCTCAAGTACAGTGTGCCCTCCCTTGCATTGTGACTTGTGACACAGGTGTCCGTGTGTCCTCACTGGGGGTGTGATGATAGTTCCATGCAGAGTTGAAACATGAAAGGGTATTAGAAACGTTCATATGAACATACCCAGGCCATCCCATCCCTTAAAAGTTATGCATTGTATTAGTGTACAGGTTATTCTGAGACTTCCAATTTGCAAGGTGACATTTAGGCAACCACAGTCATGAATGTCTTCACACTAAGCTGTGGAGTAAATTCAAATGTGTGAGAGGTTCAATGGTGACTTGTGACACATGGCTAGTGATGTGAGTACCTCAGTGTGTTCCTGTCTAGGTGTTGCTATTGTGGTGTATGTGTTGTTTATCCTAGAGGGTTTCTGTGCAGTGAGTATATAAGTAGATTTTTGTCCTTACCAACAAGTAGTCCATTGCCATACCGTCCATCCTGGAAGTGTTGGTTGATGGTGGAGTGACGGAAGATGAATGCGTCATGTACACTCCCAGGATATTTAGCCACAATGTTGCTGATCAGTCCTTGGTGATCGACTATGGCCTGCACGTTGATGGAATGTGTGTGCTTCCTGTTGCGGTAGAGGTGTTCACTCGCAGTAGGTGGCACAAGGCGTACGTGTGTGCAGTCGATTGCACCAAGGACGTGCGGAAAGCCACTGATGGCGTAGAACCCCTGTTTTGTTTCCTGCTGCTTCTGCACTGTGTTTGGGAAGCAGATGTGGCGGGGTGTCAGTCCAATGATGGCATCCAGTACTTTAGGCAGGAATGCGGAGAAAGATGGTTGTGAGATTCCACCAACCAGGGCACCAGTTGTCTGAAACGAGCCACTTGCCAGCAGGTGAAGTACGGCAAGCAGCTTTGTTTCGGTTGGGATAGTGCGTGGAGTCACTAAAGTGGGAGCCAATTGCTGTTCAATATTTGTCAGCAGCTGCTGAATGGCCTGCCAGTTCAACCGGTACCTCTGGATGATGTCTCGTTCCCTGAGGCCATGCAGGGTTGTTCTTGGGCGGAATATCCTCTCCTGCCTTCTGCGCTGTCTTTGGTGTCCCTGCTGTTGTTGTTGTGGCTGCTGTTGTTGCTGCAGGGCTCTGCGTCTACGTGCACGTTGAAGAAAAAGCACCTCCATGTCTCCCTGTTGCTGCTCTGCTGCTCTGCTGCTCTGTTGTTTGTTCTGTGTGTTCTGATTAAGTACAGGTGTGTTTGCCCCATTTTAACGCCTGCCCTGACCCAGGCGTTAAAATTTCACGATATTCGTGCTTTGCGCCATTTTTTTGCGCCGCCTGCCGCGCGGGAGTGATTTTTGCCCTGGAGCATAAATACCACGCACCGCTATGTGCGTCTGTTTTTGGACGGGAACGCCTACCCTGCATGTCATTAACGCAGGGCGGGGTGCCGCTTCCAAAAACTGGCGCACATAGCGCCATTTTCCTGGTGTGCCGGATCGGGCGTCAGGGTTTAAATATGGGGCAACGTTTGCGCTGAAAGTGCGTCAAAATTTTTGACGCACATTCGGCGCAAACGGAGTATAAATATGCCCCTAGAGGTGTGAGACTGTCGCCCACACCATCTGCCCTGCCTCTTAAAAAAAAAAAATAGGTTGAAAGTCCATGGGCAGTTGGGGTAAGCCAGATGTTTTTGTTCAATTTGTTTAAACTAGCATAAGGTTAATTACCTTAATGATTCCCAAACTGTTTGCCAGGGGTTTTAAAATGTTCAGAAACATAATCAAAATGTTGCTGTTACTTTCTCTTCAGGAAAGATCGGGGAGATTTGGGTAGGGGTGATGGCCTTGCCGCAGTACTGAAGGGCATTAATTTACTACTGAACAAGGACGTTATGTGACACCTGAATGTAACATACCAGGAGCAATCACAAAAGGTCCACAGTGAATAAATAGTGCTATGTTAAAAAAGAGTAAATAAATGCACTGACAACATAGTGAGGCATGGCCTCTCTTGCGTGTGTCTGTAAAATTGACGTTTGTTCTTGAATTTTTGTCCTGAATTTTGACCCTTTGTCCTGAATTTTTGTCCTGAATTTTTACCCTTTGTCCTGAATTTTTTACAGTCCTGTCCAGAATTTGCCTCAATGCAGGTGGTCACCCCAGCTCTGTAGTGTGAGAAAGTAGCCTGTTTCTAGCCTTGTTACCCCCACTTTTGGCCTGTTTGTGAGTATATGTCATGGTGTTTTCACTGTCTCACTGGGATCCTGTTAGCCAGGGCCCAGTGCTCATAGTGAAAACCCTATGTTTTCAGTATGTTTGTTATGTGTCACTGGGACCCTGCTAGACAGGACCCCAGTGCTCATAAGTTTGTGACCTATATGTATGTGTTCCCTGTGTGGTGCCTAACTATTTCACTGAGGCTCTGCTAACCAGAACCTCAGTGGTTATGCTCTCTCTTTCCAAATTGTCACTAACAGGCTAGTGACCAATTTCACCAATTCACATTGGCATACTGGAACACCCTTATAATTCCCTAGTATATGGTACTGAGGTACCCAGGGTATTGGGGTTCCAGGAGATCCCTATGGGCTGCAGCATTTCTTTTGCCACCCATAGGGAGCTCTGACAATTCTTACACAGGCCTGCCACTGCAGCTTGAGTGAAATAATGCCCACGTTATTTCACAGCCATTTACCACTGCACTTAAGTAACTTATAAGTCACCTATATGTCTAACCTTTACCTGGTAAAGGTTGGGTGCTAAGTTACTTAGGGCCTGATTCTAACTTTGGAGGACGGTGTTAAACCGTCCCAAAAGTGGCGGATATACCACCTACCGTATTACGAGTTCCATAGGATATAATGGACTCGTAATACGGTAGGTGGTATATCCGCCACTTTTGGGACGGTTTAACACCGTCCTCCAAAGTTAGAATCAGGCCCTTAGTGTGTGGGCACCCTGGCACTAACCAAGGTGCCCCCACATCGTTCAGGGCAAATCCCCGGACTTTGTGAGTGCGGGGACACCATTTCACGCGTGCACTATACATAGGTCACTACCTATGTATAGCGTCACAATGGTAACTCCGAACATGGCCATGTAACATGTCTAAGATCATGGAATTGTCACCCCAATGCCACTGTTGCATTGGGGAGACAATTCCATGATCCCCCGAGTCTCTAGCACAGACCCGGGTACTGCCAAACTACCTTTCCCAGGGTTTCACTGCAGCTGCTGCTGCTGCCAACCCCTCAGACAGGTTTCTGCCCTCCTGGGGTCCAGCCAGGCTTGGCCCAGGAAGGCAGAACAAAGGACTTCCTCAGAGAGAGGGTGTTACACCCTCTCCCTTTGGAAAAAGGTGTCAGGGCTGGGGAGGAGTAGCCTCCCCCAGCCTCTGGAAATGCTTTGATGGGCACAGATGGTGCCCATCTCTGCATAAGCCAGTCTACACCGGTTCAGGGATCCCCCAGCCCTGCTCTGGCGCGAAACTGGACAAAGGAAAGGGGAGTGACCACTCCCCTGACCTGCACCTCCCAGGGGAGGTGCCCAGAGCTCCTCCAGTGTGCTCCAGACCTCTGCCATCTTGGAAACAGAGGTGCCGCTGGCACACTGGACTGCTCTGAGTGGCCAGTGCCAACAGGTGACGTCAGAGACTCCTTCTAATAGGCTCTTACCTGTGTTGCTAGCCTATCCTCCTTCCTAGGCAGCCAGACCTCCTTTTCTGGCTATTTAGGGTCTCTGCTTTGGGGAATTCTTTAGATAACGAATGCAAGAGCTCATCAGAGTTCCTCTGCATGTCTCTCTTCACCTTCTGCCAAAGGATCGACCGCTGACTACTCAGGACGCCTGCAAAACTGCAACAAAGTAGCAAAGACAACTACTGCAACCTTGTATTGCTGATCCTGCCGCTTTCTCGCCTGTTTCCTGGTGGTGCATGCTCTGGGGGTAGCCTGCCTCCTTTCTGCGCCAGGAGCTCTGAAGAAATCTCCCGTGGGATGACGAAATCCTCCCCCTGCAACCGCAGGCAACAAAAGACTGCATCACCGGTCCTCTGGGTCCCCTCTCAGCACGACGAGCGTGGTCCCTGGAACTCAGCAACTCTGTCCAAGTGACTCCCACAGTCGAGAGTTTCTTCAGTCCAAGTTTGTTGGAGGTAAGTCCTTGCCTCCCCAGACTAGACTGCATTGCTGGCTACTGCGTGATTTGCAGCTGCTCTGGCTCCTGTGCACTCTTCCAGGATTTCCTTTGTGCACAGCCAAGCCTGGGTCCCCGACACTCTAACCTGCAGTGCACAACCTCCTGAGTTGTCCTCCGGCGTCGTGGGACTCCCTTTTTTGTCTTCGGGTGAGCTCCGGTTCACTCCTCTTCCAAGTGCCTGTTCCGGTACTTCTGCGGGTGCTGCCTGCTTCTGTGAGGGCTCCCTGACTTGCTGGGTGCCCCCCCTGTCTCCTCATCCAAGTGGGGACATCCTGGTCCCTCCTGGGTCACAGCAGCATCCAAGAACCCTAACTGCAACCCTTGCAGCTAGCAAGGCTTGTTTGCGGTCTTTATGCATGGGAACACCTCTGCAAGCTTCTTCACGACGTGGGTCATCCATCCTCTAACGGGGAAGTTTCTAGCCCTCTTCGTTCTTGCAGAATCCACAGCTTCTACCATCCGGTAGCAGCTTCTTTGCACCCTCATCTGGCATTTCCTGGGCATCTGCCCACTCTCGACTTTGTCGCGACTCTTGGACTTGGTCCCCTTGTTCCACAGGTACTCTCGTCCGGAAATACACTTTGGTTGCTTTGCTGGTGTTGGTCTTCCTTGCAGAATTCCCCTATCACGACTTCTGTGCTCTCTAGGGAATATAGGTGCACTTTACACCTACTTTACAGGGTATTGGGGTGGGCTATTTTTCTAACCCTCACTGTTTTCTTACAGTCCCAGCGACCCTCTACAAGCTCACATAGGTTTGGGGTCCATTTGTGGTTCGCATTCCACTTTTGGAGTATATGGTTTGTGTTGCCCCTATACCTATGTGCTCCTATTGCAATTCACTGTAACTATACATTGCTTGCATTACTTCCTTTTGCTATTACTGCATATTTTTGGTATTGTGTACATATATCTTGTGTATATTTGGCATCCTCATACTGAGGGTACTCACTGAGATACTTTTGGCATATTGTCATAAAAATAAAGTACCTTTATTTTTAGTATATCTGTGTATTGTGTTTTCTTATGATATTGTGCATATGACACCAGTGGTATAGTAGGAGTTTTGCATGTCTCCTAGCTCAGCCTAAGCTGCTCTGCTATAGCTACCTTCTATCAGCCTAAGCTACTAGAAACACCTCTTCTACACTAATAAGGGATAACTGGACCTGGTACAGAGTGTAGGTACCCCTTGGTACCCACTACAAGCCAGGCCAGCCTCCTACATGTTGGATTGTCCAAATAAAGGGGGCCAGAGAGCCAAGTGGGTAGTAAAATGAATAAAGTGAGGCAAGTAAGTTGGGGGGCCCGACCCGACCAAGCACCTGAGAAGGCACGTCGGCACTGTACTCGCAGTACTCACTGCTCCGGCTTCGGCATCGCATTCGGCGTACTCCTCTCAGCTTATCCCCCTTTTGCCTGGTAAGCCTGGCCGGCCCGACCCGGTATTGGTATTGGCCTGGTGCGGCGACAGACCGTCGGGCGGACGAGCTAACAAGCTGCTGGATGGGCGAGGAGCTACACTGACTTCCTGATGTGCTGATGCTGGTGCGCAATTCTGTAGGCGTACTGGTGTAGGGTTAATGGTTGAGAAATGTGGAAGCTCCACTTAGCACACTAATAATCATTATAATGAAAATTATGATAATTGTTTAATTTATTCGTTAATATTGAGCGTTTTGTAAAGCACGGATCACATCATCATAGAAGAAGGAACATTTTAAGTCAAAGCACCGTTTTATATAGACATTTTCAACCGATAATAACACGCTGTTTTATGTAGTGCTCTTTATGTTAGTTTTGTGTTTCTTCATGCTCTGAATAACAGGTGCTACTATTACTACCTTGATGTCTCCTTCATTATTGACCTCTGAAGGATGATGATACGTTAAGGTGGCTTAGCAAGTATTCAAAATTTTTACATGTATGTCACACGAGATGCCAGAAATCAGTTTAGCCTGCAGACCCAATCACAGGACAAGAACGCAGATATGCTATAAACTTAGTTTGGATGCATTCCGTGAGTTTGTGCAGAAGGAGGTTTCAGATATACCGTAAACAATACTTAAATTCTCTTGTTTTCATGTGTTCCCTTCAGTATAAGTTGGCAACTAGAAGTATTTTACTACTCTGAATCCGGTCCTTATAACATTTTCCTATTATTTTATCTAACGTAAATATTTTGATACGTGATTGGCAAAACTCACACTATGGACTTAATTGGCACACTAGTACTGGCTTCTGGTATGATTGCACTGCTTTCTCTCAGGGTGCTATGTGCTTAATGCTTGTTTGACTGTCCTGCTTGGTGAGGAGTCAAAATAAAAGTTTAGATACTTTCAGGAAGGAGATTGGGTGGGGGTGCAGGGCTCACATATCCAAGGAAAGGTGTTGAACATACTGAGGGCCTGGATGGGGACGTGTGGCTTCATTACCAGCATATCGTTAGCTGATAGTTTTGAGTCTGTGCAGGTTGGTAGACCTTATAGGACTAGTTGGAAAAATGAGAATGAATTTGTCACAGGGCTATGTGCAAGCAGTGTCTGGCCACGCCCTAGTGGGTGGAACAACGGTTCAATCAATCATAGGATTTATAAAGCGCACTACGTACCCGTGAGGGTTTCAAGGCGCTGGGGGGTGGTGGGGGGAGCTGTTTTCACTGGTCGAAGAGCCAGGTCTTGAGGAGTCTTCTGAAGGTGCGTAGGTCTTGAGTCTGTCGCAGGGCGGTGGGGAGGGTGTTCCAGGTTTTGGCGGCGAGGTATGAGAAGGATCTGCCGCCGGAGGTCTTTCTTCTGATGCGTGGGACGAAGGCGAGGGCGAGGTTAGTGGAGCGGAGCTGACGGGTGGGGGTTTAGAAGCTGAGTCTGTTGTTTAGGTAGGCTGGTCCGGTGTCGTGGAGCGCTTTGTGAGCATGGATAAGAAGCTTGAAAGTGATCCTTTTGTCCACGGGGAGCCAGTGAAGGTTTCTCAGGTGGTGGGAGATGTGGCTGTGGCGGGGTACGTTGAGGATCAGCCGTGCGGAGGCGTTTTGGATGCGGTGGAGGCGTAGTAGGTCTTTTGCTGCGATGCCTGTGTAGAGTGCGTTGCCGTAGTCCAGCCTGCTGCTGACGAGGGCCTGTGTTACTGTCCTTCTTGTTTATGTCGGGATCCACTTGTAGATTCTGCGGAGCATGCAGAGTGTGTTGTAGCAGGTGGAGGAGACTGCGTTGACCTGTTTAGACAAGGTGAGGGAGGAGTCGAGGATGAAGCCCAGGTTGCGAGCGTGGTCAGATGGTGTCGGTGGGGTTCCTAGTGCGGTGGGCCACCTGGAGTCGTCCCAGTTACTGTTTATAATTTCTTACCTCAAGCCAATGGGGCTGTCTGAGTATGGAGGCAAACAATCTCTCTTGTTTAGACCGGCAATGCACTTTGTGGAGTTTGTTTAGCTGGTGTTCACAGTGGCCCAAATGCAGTGCACTTGTAAAATCCAAATGTCACCAAGTATAGTGGGTAAAGCAGTAATATGGAAGTCAAGAGGGACTCATCATAGAATTCCTGTGGATGGTCAGTTTGGAACAGTCTCTGTACAATGCTAGGGTTTTTGTCTAAAGTAGGTAGCATTAAATGGCATGTTTACAAGAAGAACAACCTGATGTGTCAGTGTTTCAAGAAAAGGACGTGAGAATTTAATTCATTAGCGTGCTGGCTTAAACCCCGAGTAAATGATTAAATGAATGATCACCTTGGGTTCTTTTCAATGTAATTCAACACTTAATGAACTAGAATAAGAATTTTGAAGAGACACAACATTAGCAGTTTAACCTCCAACGGGAGGCTTACTGTCAGGATTTCCAGGGCAATGTCGACTAACATCTTTGTTGTCTGACATATATGCTATGTTCCTCATTCTCTACTTTTTAATACCTCATGTTTTACAATGTTAGAGGTGCATATTAGAATAGCTAACTACGGATGTTTTAGTTTAGTCTCATGACTAAGTGTATATTACGTTGTTATTCTGTGACTAACACATTTTAAATCACAGTGGAGTGTGAGGCCATTTTTCGGATTCATTTCTTTAGAAGGACCAAGCCTTTGCTAAATGGAGTGAGGCAACATCACTGGCCTCAGAACTTTCAATGGATGTGAATGCTGTCTATCTAGGAGTGAGAAGAGAGGTCGTTGTCTCTTCAGAAGCCCACAAATAGGTGAAAATATTAACAGAGGAAAGAGGTGGTTCCAGGAGACTGGGCAGGAATATGACAGACAGGGAGAACTGGGGGAAGAGAAAAAGGGCTCAATTTAAGCAGTTACTTCCTGATCAGTTAGATAAGAACATATCAGTCAAAAAGTAACCAGAGGTGTGTCTGGTACCCTAAAGATGATCAATGAGTGCCATGTGAGATACTGTATCAAAAGTTACAATGAAACATGTTATCTAGTTTTAATCTGCTAGGGAAAGGATGCCCATCCAGACTGAGTAAAGGTCATTTGTAGTGCCATTTTGGTGCAAAATATAGACCAGGTGTGGTTCAGGGATCCAGGGTTCAATGGACTTCTGTGTTCTAATTTGTTCAAGAAAGTACTACTTTCTTCTGGTTTGGGAAGAATCATGAGAGGAATGTGTTAAGGTAATCCTCAGCAGCAGTAGCGTCTGGAATGTGTTTTAATAGGTCTTTGATCCTATCATGATGCCTACACGTTTGGATATATACCTAAGGTGAGGTGATGCTGATATGACACACAGCAGTTGCAAGGATATTTAAATCAGCAAGAAGTGGTGGCGATGGGTTAGGAAGGGGGTAGAGGGTGGACTCTTAAAATTAGATTTCTTGCTGAATGCTTTGGTCTTTCTGAAATTGCTTGGAGAGTTGTCCATCAAACTATTGTTGACTTCATTTTTTTTTCGAATGGGTACATGAGGAAGAAGGAGACAGGTCCACAGTTCATTTTACCTCTTCAGGATCTCTGTAAGAAGCAGCAGCCCCTGCTTATGTAGCTCAACATTATTCAGAGCGGGGACTTCTTTGAGGCTCCTGACAAATGATTCAATGCCTGCAAAGCAATATTCAGAAGAAATGAATGCATGTGAGAGAAAATCAGAGTCTGCTATAAATAAACTTAAATGTATATGTCATTCCATTTTGTTACAAAACGAACACATTATTTATTAAGCAAGTAAACGTCGTCATATTTATAAGACGTCTGAAATCTGATATTTCTGAACTTTACTAGAACAACCGTTTTTACAATGAAAAAGGATGCATTAGCTGAGCAAACTCATCCCCCCACCAAAAGGAGCTTTACTCCAAACGATCTGCGAGTCTCCCTGGCATATGTTTCTCTTCTAACTGCAAAAGGAAAACATCATATAGCCAAGAACAAGTGGATAGGTAGGAATGTAGATCGTATGACTGGTGGCTGAAGGTTTTAGAGTATAATTACTGGGATGATCAAAATGAGTTATTTACCTGTAAATGTAGTTACCAAAATTATTAAATACTGCACGCTCATTTCAATATTTGCGAGGTTCCCACTGGAAACTGTAGGTGAAGGAAAGTTGCTACTACTGGTAACAATAGTTTTCTGACAACTGACTGCAATATTAACTATTCTCAGCTACATGGGACTGCATATAAATTTGGATTACCGAAAAAGGAGAACATAAAACAGATTTGGGAACAGGAAGACCACTGAACACTGGCTATGACATGACACATGACCAACGACTACAGCAAGAAAGGACAATAAGCTAGTTTCCCACTATTTTTGTCTTGAATCCTCGGCTGCTGTCTAAATTGCACTTGCACTTTTCACTTGCAATAGCATTCAACGAGGTTGTATTGTGATTATTTAAATCTACCTAGGTTTTGTTGTACATGTGAGCGGATGACCAATGTTTATAGCTGCCCGCCTGGCTGCCTAAAGGCAGTACAGGTCATTTTAGATATGCACGTATTTTATCCTAGGCCCTGCCTTACAAAGATGCACTTTAGTAGCTATTTGTACAGATTAAACCACAGAGATGGACTGATATTTTTAAATCACCTAGTTTAGAGTCGCCCTATATGATTAGCACGCATAGCACTTTATTTGCTATTTGCACAGTTAACGATACCAACGATTGTCTGTTTTTACCGTTTAGAATGTTTGCACAATACGTTATGCCTTTATCATTTTAGTAGATAGCCTATACTCATTTGTCTCTTTTCTACGCATGAGATAAATGTTTGATTCAAATTTAACTTTTCTGTTAGTTATTAACGGGTGCCACCTGCCTAGAAATACTGCACTGTACTAGCAATTGATGTAGAGGACTATAGCCACAATAAGTCCCTTTGCCATGTAGCAAGTTACATAGTTTAAGTGCAAGCCTACTGAGGTTTGCTATTTATTTAGGCTCTAATTCATAACAAGGACGGGGAGGAGATGGGTAGGAGAGGCGTATGCTATTAATAAGGTAACGTGTATTATGATGGGAACGTCTTTCAAATGTTGTACCATATAGGGTTTTGTGTTGTTTTAATGTATTACGTGTTTCTAGGGAATTTGCAATTTGTATTTTCTTGCTAACTTCTTCCACACACTACAGTGGTAATTTCTCAGAACTCAATTTCTCTACTCGTGTCTTTATAATATGCCTAAAAATAGCATAAACCATATTCTGATGGATCCAGAAGTGCTCTGGATGTACTCCGAATGCTGGAAACTGGACAATCGCTCTTTACCAATGCCATTATATTCAAAGGTTTTAAGAAAGTATTATAACATTTTAAGCCGATATGTGAGGTCACGGGATTGTGACTGAAAACAACCAGAGTGGTGAGTCAGACATCCTAATTTTCTTTCAGAACAATACAGGAAAAGGGTATGACTTCTCATTTCTCTTGACTACACGATGAGTGATCCGGAAATAATGTAGGAGTGGGCTAGCACGAGGTACGTCAAAATGAATACGGACGGTTCAGATCGAATATGGATTAATTATCTACGTCAAGCTGATTAATTTGCTTCAGCTATGCACACTACTGCTTCTTCAACAACCTTTAGTGCTGCGACCAGTTTTATATACGATTCCGTTACAAATCTTAGTGTGCATGCTAAAACACTCTAAATCAAGTGTGGGGTGGAGTTCGTGCTATATTTGACCACACATATAAAAGATAAAGCTATGGAGAAACAGGAGAACAGGCTGAAAGGGAACATGGGAAATACAACCGGGGCCTGAGGGCAGATAACTGGAGAGTACAGAATTTGAACTATTGCTGTTATGTCACGTATGCATTTACTTCTAGTGGTTTGTGCTATGTATTATTATTACTTCTTCAACCCTATTTCTTGCACCAATACTTACTAACATGACGTGTTTCACCTCTACCCAGGCCCACGTGCCCAAACCAGAACCAATCAAAAAATTCCATGTAAATTCCCTCCCCCCTCCTAACCTCCAATGACCCTGTACCAACGTGGCAATAAAAGGCAAAGAGCCCAGAAAACGACCTGTTTTGTTTTGTCTGCTCAGGTCCCCTGTCGGTCCCTTGAGCCATTTGCTATCAGGTAAGTCCTGGGAGGCTAGGCTTCTTGGGTGTTTCTTAATCATCCCTTTCCCCAGTCTCGCATTGTGCTGGTCACTATGCTTGGGCTCGGGGGCCTGTGACCTGGAGGTGCCGTGGTTGGCTGGGCTTACCTTGTTTCTCAGTCATTTAGTTCGTTCCTGGTCCCCGTGGTTGGGCCGAACCCCCGTGTGGATCATGAAGTTAATAATTGCTGCACTGCACGCTTGATGGGCCTGTGCACGAGTGTAGGAAAGTACCATCTTGCCTGGCATGTTACCCCCATTTTCACTGTATGTATGTTTGTTTGGCCCTTGTGTCACTGGGATCCTGCTAGGCAGGACCCCAGTGCTCACAATGTATGCCCTGTATGTGTTCCCTGTGTGGTGCCTAACTGTATCACTGAGGCTCTGCTAACCATAACCTCAGTGTTTATGCTCTCTCTGCTTTCTAAAATTGTCACTGCAGGCTAGTGACTAATTTTACCAATTCTCATTGGCACACTGGTATACCCATATAATTCCCTTGTATATGGTACCTAGGTACCCAGGGTATTGGGGTTCCAGGAGATCCCTATGGGCTGCAGCATTTCTTTTGCCACCCATAGGGAGCTCAGACAATTCTTACACAGGCCTGCCACTGCAGCCTGAGTGAAATAACGTCCACGTTATTTCACAGCCATTTTTCACTACACATAAGTAACTTATAAGACACCTATATATCTAACCGTCACTTGGTGAAGGTTAGGTGCCAAGTTACTTAGTGTGTGGGCACCCTGGCACTAGGGTCACTAGGCGGTGCACAAAGGAATCCATCAAAAAGTGCACAGAAGCCGTAGCAGCTGCAAATCACGCAGTACACAGGTTTGCTGCCTGGTGTGGGGAGGAAAGGACTTACCTCCACCAAATTTGGACAGAAGGGCCACTTGACTGTGGGAGACACTTGGACCCAGCTCCTGTGTTCCAGGGACCATGCTCGTCAGGATGAGAGGGGACCCAGAGGACCGGTGATGCAGAAGTTTGGTGCCTCCGTTGGCAGGGGGAAGATTCCGTCTACCCACGGGAGATTTCTTCTTGGCTTCCAGGGTGAAGGCAGACAGCCCTCAGAGCATGCACCACCAGGAAACAGTCGAGAAAGACGGCAGGATGAGGCGCTACAATGTTGCTGGTAGTCATCTTGCTACGTTGTTGCAGTTTTGCAGGCGTCCTGGAGCAGTCAGCGGTCGATCCTTGGCAGAAGTCGAAGAGGGAAGTGCAGATGAACTCTGGTGAGCTCTTGCATTCGTTTTCTGAGGAATAGCCCAGAGGAGAGACCCTAAATAGCCAGAAAAGGAGGTTTGGCTACCAAGAAAGGAGGTTTGGCTACCAAGAGAGGTAAGAACCTATCAGGAGGGGTCTCTGACGTCACCTGCTGGCACTGGCCACTCAGAGTAGTCCAGTGTGCTCCCAACACCTCTGAATCCAAGATGGCAGAGGTCTCGGACACACTGGAGGAGCTCTGGGCACCTCCCCTGGGAGGTACTGGTCAGGGGAGTGGTCACTCCCCTTTCCTTTGTCCAGTTTTGCGCCAGGGTAGACTGGCTTATGCAGAGATGGGCAGCATTTCCAGAGGCTGGGGGAGGCGACTCCTCCCCAGCCCTTCACACCTATTTCCAAAGGGAGAGGGTGTAACACCCTCTCTCAGAGGAAATCCTTTGATTCTCCTGGGGTCCAAGCAGCCCTGGCCCAGGAAGGCAGAAACCTGTCTGAGGGGTTGGCAGCAGCTGCAGTGAAAACCCCGAATGGCAGTTTGGCAGTACCCGGGTTCTGTGCTAGAGACCCGGGGGATCATGCAATTGTCCCCCCAAAACCAGAATGGTATTGGGGTGACAATTCCATGATCTTAGACATGTTACATGGCCAAGTTTGGAGTTACCATTGTGACACTATACATAGGTAGTGACCTATGTATAGTGCACATGTGTAATGGTGTCCCCGCACTCACAAAGTCTGGGGAATTTGCCCTGAATGATGTGGGGGCACCTTGGCTAGTGCCAGGGTGCCCACACACTAAGTAACTTTGCACCCAACCTTCACCAGGTGAAGGTTAGACATATAGGTGACTTATAAGTTACTTATGTACAGTGGTAAATGGCTGTGAAATAACATGGACGTTATTTCACTCAGGCTGCAGTGGCAGGCCTGTGTAAGAATTGTCAGAGCTCCCTATGGGTGGCAAAAGAAATGCTGCAGCCCATAGGAATCTCCTGGAACCCCAATACCCTGGGTACCTCAGTACCATATACAAGGGAATTATATGGGTGTACCAGTATAATTAGTCATTAGCCTGCAGTCACAATTTTAAAGTAAAGAGAGAGCATAAACACTGAGGTTCTGGTTAGCAGAGCCTCAGTGATACAGTTAGGCACGACACTCTATCCTGCAGTGAACAACCTTCTGAGTTGTCCTCCGGCGTTGTGGGACTCCCTTTTGTGACTTTGCGTGGACTCCGGTTCACTTTCCTTCCAAGTGCCTGTTCAGGTACTTCTGCAGGTGCTGCCTGCTTCTGTGAGGGCTCCCTGAGGCACCCCCTCTGTCTCTTCCTCCAAGTGGCGACATCCTGGTCCCTCCTGGGCCACAGCAGCACCCAAAAAACTCTACAGCGACCCTTTCAGCTAACAAGGCATGTTTGCGGTCTTTCTGCGTGGGAACACCTCTGCAAGCTTCATCGAGACGTGGGTCATCCGTCTTCCAAATGAGAAGTCCCTAGCTCTCTTCTTTCTTGCAGAACTCCAAGCTTCTTCCATCCGGTGGCAGCTTCCTTGCACCCTCAGCTGGCATTTCCTGGGCTCCTGCCCACTCTTGACACTGTCGCGACTATTGGACTTGGTCCCCTTGTCTTACAGGTACTCAGGTCTGGAAATCCACTGTTGTTGCATTGATGGTGTTTGTTCTTCCTGCAGAATCCCCCTATCACGACTTCTGTGCTCTCTGGGGGTAGTAGATGCACTTTACACCTACCTTTCAGCGTCTTGGAATGGGCTATTTTTCTAACCCACACTGTTTCCTTACAGTCGCCGCGACCCTCTACAAGCTCACAAAGGTTTGGGGCCCATTCGTGGTTCGCATTCCACTTTTGGAGTATATGGTTTGTGTTGCCCCTATACCTATGTGCTCCTATTGCAATCTATTGTAATTCTACACTGTTTGCATTACTTTTCTTGCTATTACTTACCTAAGTTTGGTTTGTGTACATATATCTTGTGTATATAACTTATCCTCATACTGAGGCTACTCACTGAGATACTTTTGGCATATTGTCATAACAATACAGTACCTTTATTTTTAGTACTTCTGTGTATTGTGTTTTCTTATGATATTGTACATATGACACCAGTGGTATAGTAGGAGCTTTACATGTCTCCTAGTTCAGCCTAAGCTGCTTTGTCATTGCTTTGTCTTTGTCAAGTCTGGCCAAGACTGGACAGACTTTGTCGACTGTTCAGTGAAGGCCTTGGAGGGGTGGTTACATGGCAGTAGAATTTCTGACTATGAAAGCCTGTATAATCTTATTCTGAGAGAGCATATTCTGAATAACTGTGTGTCTGACTTGTTACACCAATAATTAGTGGACTCAGATCTGACCTCTCCCCAAGAATTGGGAAAGAAGGCAGACAAATGGGTCAGAACAAGAGTGAACAGAAACGTTCATACAGGGGGTGACAAGGATGGCAAGAAGAAGGATGGTAAGTCTTCTGACAAGGGTGGGGACAAAAGTAAAACTGAATCTTCATCAGGCCCACAAAAATCCTCTGTTGGGGTGGTGGATCCAAATCCTCTTCCAATAATCAACCTAAAAAGCCTTGGTGTTATTTGTGTAAAGTCAAAGGCCATTGGACAACTGATGCCAGCTGTCCAAAGAAAAACACCAAACCTCCCACTACCACAACCCCTACTGCAAATGTTAGTGCCCCTAGTAATAGCAGTGGTGGTGGGAGCAAACCTACAAATAGCCAATCCAAGGGAGTAGCTGGGCTCACTATTGGTAATGTAGTTGGGGTTGGTCTTGTTAGGGAGACCACAGAGGCTGTGTTAGTCTCTGAAGGTGCCATTGATTTGGCCACCTTGGTTGCTTGTCCCCTTAATATGGATAAGTACAAGCAACTTCCCCTAATAAATGGTGTTCAGGTTCAGACCTACAGGGACACAGGTGCCACTGGTGCACCCTGAACAACACCTACTTGGTCAGCAGTACCAAGTGACAGATGCTCATAACAACACTCTTAGCCACCCCATGGCTGTTGTGAATCTCAACTGGGGGGGGTTGCTGGTCCAAAGAAGTTGTAGTTGCCTCAGATTTACCTGTAGGCTGTCTACTAGGGAACGATTTAGAGACATCAGATTGGGCAGAATTGGAGTTGGAGGCTCATGCAGCAATGCTGGGCATTCCTGGGCATATTTTTGCTTTGACAAGAGCTCAGGCCAAAAAGCAAAAAGGAGAGGGTAACTTGGATCCTGGAACAATGGACCAAGTGCTCCTTAAAGCTAGGGGTAGCAAGGGTAAAACCCTACCCACTATCCCTCCCTCTACAGATGATTCTTCTTCGGAGGAAGAAGAATTTCCTCCCTGTGCAGAACCTTCACCAGATGAGCTGGCAGCAGACATTGCTGAGCTTTTGGGTGGAGGGGGTCCTGCCAGGGAAGAACTGAGTGTGGCACAGCAAACCTGTCCCACATTGGAGGGTCTCAGACAGTAAGCTGTCAAATAGCAAAATGGGGATGTCAGTGACTCACATAGAGTTTACTGGGAGGACAACCTCTTGTACACGAGGCAAGGGACCCAAAACCTGGGGCAGCCAGGAGATTGGTCATTCCCCTGCAGTACAGAGAGTTCCTTCTAACTCTTACACATGACATTCCTTTGGCTGGGCATTTGGGCCAAATCAAAACATGGGAAAGGCTTGACCCCCTGTTTCACTGGCCTAGGATGTCAGAGGACACAAAAGATTTTTGCAAGTCTTGTGTGACCTGCCAAGCCAGTGGCAAGACTCGTGGCACACCAAAGGCTCCCCTTATTCCACTACCTGTGGTTGGGGTCCCCTTTGAAAGGGTAGGGGTTGACATAGATGGCCCCATTGACCCTCCTACTGCTTCAGGCAATAGGTTTATCTTGGTGGTTGTGGACCATGCCACAAGATATCCTGAAGCAATTCCTCTAAGGACCACTACAGCTCTTGCAGTGGAAAAAGCCCTCCTGGGAATCTTTTCCAGGGTGGGTTTCCCAAAAGAGGGTGTATCAGACAGGGGTAGCAACTTCGTTTCTGCATACTTGAAAGCAATGTGGTGTAACATACAAATTCACCACTCCTTATCATGCACAGACTAATGGACTGGTAGAGAGGTTTAATAAAACTCTCAAAGGTAGGATAATGGGACTCCCTGAAAAACTCAGGAAAGGAAGGGATGTCCTGTTACCTTGCCTCCTTTTTGCTTACAGGGAGGTACCCCAAAAAGGAGTGGGCTTCAGCCCCTTTGAACTCCTCTTTGGACACCCTGTAAGAGGTCCACTCACTCTTGTGAAGGAGGGTTGGGAACAACCTTTAAAAGCTCCCAAACAGGACATAGTGGACTATGTACTTGGCCTAAGATCCAGAATGGCCGAGTACATGAAAAAGGCAAGTAAAAACCTTCAGGCCAGCCAAGAGCTCCAAAAGCAATGGCATGACCAGAAGGCTGTTCTGATCCAGTATCAACCAGGACTGAATGTGTGGGTATTGGAGCCTGTGGCCCCAAGAGCACTCCAGGACAAATGGAGTGGACCCCATCTAATTGTTGAGAAAAAGGGTGAGGTAACCTATCTGGTAGACCTGGGCACTGCCAGGAGTCCCCTTAGGGTGATTCATGTCAACCGCCTGAAACCCTACTATGACAGGGCTGATCTCACCCTGCTCATGGCAACAGATGAGGGACAGGAAGAAGAGAGTGACCCTCTTCCTGATCTCTTTTCCACCACTGAAAATGATGCTTTAGTGGAGGGAGTAGTTTTGGCAGATTGTCTGACTGCAGAACAGAAACACAACTGCTTAATTCTCCTTGGACAATTTTCTGAACTCTTTTCAATTGTGCCAGGCACCACATCCTGGTGTGAACACACAATTGATACTGGAGACAGCTTGCCTGTCAAAAGTAACATCTATACACAGCCTGACCAAGTCAGGGACTGCAGAAAACAAGAGGTTCAGAAAATGCTTGATCTAGGAGTGGTTGAACCTTCTGAAAGCCCATGGGCGAGTCCTGTGGTGCTTGTACCAAAGCCTCACTTAAAAGATGGAAAAAGGGAGGTGAGGTTTTGTGTAGATTACAGAGGTCTCAATCAGGTAACAAAAACTGATGCTTACCCTATACCCAGGGCAGATGAGCTCATTGATACACTGGCATCTGCAAAGTATCTTAGCACCTTTGATTTGACTGCAGGGTATTGGCCGATCAAATTGGCTGAGGATGCTAAACATAAGACTGCATTTTCAACTATAGGAGGGCACTACCAATTTACAGTGATGCCCTTTGGTTTGAAAAATGCACCTGCCACTTTTCAGAGGTTGGTGAACACAGTCCTGCAAGGGTTGGAGGCTTTTAGTGCAGCATATCTAGATGATATAGCTGTCTTTAGCTCCACCTTGGATGAGCACCTGGTCCACCTTTAGAAAGTTTTGGAGGCCCTGCAGAAGGCAGGCCTCACTATCAAGGCCTCAAAGTGCCAGATAGGGCAGGGAAAGGTGGTTTATCTGGGACACCTGGTAGGAGGAGAACAGATTGCACCACTTCAGGGGAAAATCCAGACAATCATGGATTGGGTTCCCCCTATAACACAGACCCAGGTGAGAGCCTTCTTAGGCCTCACTGGGTATTACAGGAGATTCATTAAAAACTATGGCTCCATAGCAGCTCCCCTTAATGATCTCACAAGTAAGAAGATGCCTAAAAAGGTATTGTGGACAGCCAGCTGTCAGAAAGCTTTTGAGGAGCTCAAACAGGCCATATGCTCTGCACCTGTCCTAAAAAGCCCATGTTACTCCAAGAAATTCATTGTTCAAACTGATGCATCTGAATTAGGGGTAGGGGCAGTCTTATCACAACTGAATTCTGAGGGCCAGGATCAACCAGTTGCTTTTATCAGCAGAAGGTTGACCCCTAGAGAAAAGCGTTGGTCTGCCATTGAGAGGGAGGCCTTTGCTGTGGTCTGGTCACTGAAAAAGTTGAGGCCATACCTGTTTGGCACTCACTTTATTGTTCAGACAGACCACAAACCTCTACTTTGGCTAAAACAAATGAAAGGTGAAAACCGTAAATTGTTGAGGTGGTCCACATCCTTACAGGGAATGGACTATACAGTGGAACATAGACCTGGGAGTACCCACTCCAATGAAGACGGACTCTCCAGATATTTCCACTTAGACAATGAAGACTCATCTGGGCAAGTTTAGCCTTATTGTCCTTCGTTTGGGGGGGGGGGGGGTTGTGAAGGAAAGTACCATCTTGCCTGGCATGCTACCCCAATTTTTACTGTATGTATGTTTGTTTTTGCTGTTGTGTCACTGGGATCCTGCTAGGCAGGACTCCAGTGCTCATAGTGTATGCCCTGTATGTGTTCCCTGTGTGGTGCCTAACTGTATCACTAAGGCTCTGCTAACCAGAACCTCAGTGTTTATGCCATCTCTGCTTTCTAAAATTGTCACTGCAGGCTAGTGACTAATTTCACTAATTCTCATTGGAACACTGGTACACCCATATAATTCCCTTGTATATGGTACCTAGGTACCTAGGGTATTGGGGTTCCAGGAGATCCCTATGGGCTGCAGCATTTCTTTTGCTACCCATAGGGAGCTCAGACAATTCTTACACAGGACTGCCACTGCAGCCTGAGTGAAATAACATCCACGTTATTTCGCAGCCATTTTTCACTACACATAAGTAACTTAGAAGTCACCTATATGTCTAACCCTCACTTGGTGAAGGTTAGGTGGCAAGTTACTTAGTGTGTGGGCACCCTGGCACTAGCCAGGGTGCTCCCACATTGTTCAGAGCAAATTCCCTGAACTTTGTGAGTGCGGGGACACCATTACACGTGTGCACTGCACATAGGTCACTACCTAGGTGTAGCGTCACAATGGTAACTTCGAACATGGCCATGTAACATGTCTAAGATCATGGAATTGTCACCCCAATACCATTCTGGTATTGGGGTGACAATTCCATGATCCTCCCGGTCTCTAGCACAGAACCCGGGTACTGCCAAACTGCCTTTCCGGGGTTTCCACTGCAGCTGCTGCTGCTGCCAACCCCTCAGACAGGTTTCTGCCCTCCTGGGCAACATTGTAGATCCTCATTCTGCTGGCTTACTCAACTGTTTCCTGGTGGTGCATGCTCTGAGGGCTGTCTGCCTTGACCCTGCACTGGAAGCCAAGAAGAAATCTCCCGTGGGTCGACGGAATCTTCCCCCTGCCAACGCAGGCACCAAACTTCTGCATCACCGGTCCTCTGGGTCACCTCTCATCCTGATGAGCGTGGTCCCTGGAACACAGGATCTGGGTCCAAGTGTCTCCCACAGTCCAGTGGCCCTTCTGTCTAAATTTGGTGGAGGTAAGTGCTTGCCTCCCCGCGCCAGGCAGCAAACCTGTGTACTGCGTCATTTGCAGCAGCTCCAGCTTCTGTGCACTTCTCCAAGGATTCCTTTGTGCACAGCCTAGCCTGGGTCCCCAGCACTCCGTCCTGCAGTGTTCAACCCGCTGAGTTGGACTCGGACGTCGTGGGACCCTCCTTTTGTGACTCTGAGTTGACAGATCTTCTAAGTGCCTGTTCCGGTACTTCTGCGGGTGCTGCCTGCTTCTGCGGGGGCTCTCTGAGTTGCTGAGCGCCCCCTATCTCCTCCTCCAAGGGGCGACATCCTGGTCCTTCCTGGTCCCCAGCAGCACCCAGAAACGTCCACAGCGACCCTTGCAGCTAGCAAGTCTTGTTTGCAATATTTCTGCCTGGAAACACTTCTGCAACCTCCAGCACGCCGTGGGACATCTTCCATCCAAAGGAGAAGTTCCTAGCCCTTTTTGTTGTTGCAGAATCTTCGGCTTCTTCAACCCGGAGGCAGCCCTTTTGCACCTTCATCGGGGGTTTCCTGGGCTATTGCCCCCCTGGACATTATCGCGACTCTTGGACTTGGTCCCCTTCCTTTACAGGTCCTCAGGTCCAGGAATCCGTCTTCAGTGTTTTGCTGGTGCTTGTGGTTCTTGCAGAATCCCCTATCACGACTATTGTGTCTTTCTAGGGTAGTAGGGTAACTTTACTCCTACTTTTCAGGGTCTTGGGGTGGGGTATTTTGGACACCCTTACTGTTTTCTTACAGTCCCAGCGACCCTCTACAACTTCCCATAGGACTGGGGTCCATTCGTGATTTGCATTCCACTTTTGGAGTATATGGTTTGTGTTGCCCCTAGGCCTATGTCTACCTATTGCATCCTATTGTGATTCTACATTGTTTGCACTACTGTTCTTACTGTTACTTACTTGTTTTGGGTTTGTGTACATATAACTTGTGTATATTATTTACCTCCTAAGTGAGGGTATTCTCTGAGATACTTTTGGCATATTGTCACTAAAATAAATACCTTTATTTTTAGTAACTCTGAGTATTGTGTTTTCTTATGATATTGTGCTATATGATATAAGTGGTATAGTAGGAGCTTTGCATGTCTCCTAGTTCAGCCTAAGCTGCTTTGCCATAGCTACCTTCTATCAGCCTAAGCTGCTGGAAACACCTCTATTCTACTAATAAGGGATAACTGGACCTGGCACAAGGTGTAAGTACAACAAGGTACCCACTATAAGCCAGGCCAGCATCCTACAACAGGGCATTCTTTTCCATATGCAGCATCTTCGCGCTCTGTGTAACGCTACCAGGGCCAGTTTTAACGATGGTGGTGACCTGTGTGTCAGTCTTTGTTTACACCCCTCTTCCCCATGACCATCTCCTCGGATTCCCTCACTACCATCTGGCAAATGTGGCCCTCATGTCTCTATAGCCCCCATTTCACATACATTCTTTTTAAAGAGTTTGTAAAGGCTGCCTTTACTAATCCACTCAGCTATCCACATAAGATATAGTCCTGTTCTTTGCAGCAGGTATATTAACCTACTTTATGGCGAGTCAAAGCCACCACTAGGATGCATAAGGGATTTTTCAGCAGGGGCTTTTAAATCTCAAGTTTCATAAGTTATTGCTAAACACAGCACCCCTCCTGAGGTAAGCACCCCCCAATCCAGGTCAGCACCCCATGCGGCCGCACTGCTCGCATCGCCCTAAAGCCAGCCCTGAGCGCTTCTTATGCTCCTGTTTCGGTGGGGAGTGCGTCTTCGGGCGTCTTTGTTGGCCGAAACGCCACTCCCGTTCTGCCACACTGAGCGCCTTGTTGCTTAGTGATGCCTCTTCCGGCAATTGCTGCTCTGGGGTTCGTAAGCCTGTCGAGACTTTCTATGTTGTACTGCTTCCTCATGTGGTGGGAGGCCAGAAGAGCATGGTTTCCACTGTCTTAGAAACGGATTCCTCTTTTCCTTTGTGATGGTCTGTGTTGCCGGGTTGGTTTCTTGGCATTTATTCACCGTACAGCCTCTTTCCTTTGACAATGTGATATGCAGTGGCGGCCGACAGCTTTAGGAGGGAGGGGGTGGGTGGGTCACACACACACTCATTCTTTCACACACAGACACGCACGCACGCACATCCATTAACAACACTCATACCATTCAAACATGCACGCACGCACCAAACATTCATTTTAAAAGATCGCACACACTCATTCTTTCACACACACACGCAGGCACGTACATCCATTAACAACACTCATAACAATCAAACATGCACGTGCGCACCAAACATTCAATTTAAAACATCACACACATACACACACACTTACCTTCAGCCTCCAAGTCCCAGGAGGGTTGGGACTGCTGCCTTCCCTCATTGGCTGACCTTAAGTCAGCCAGTGAGGGAAGGCAGCAGTCCTAGCCTCATCACAGAGTGTGATGGGGTCAGTGAGACTGCTGACCCTACCCCACTCTGTGATGAAGTGTCACTGATTGACACTCGTCCTGGGCCCTTCAGGGCTTAAACTGAAGCGCTCAGGGAGAGTGTCAATTGGTGACGCTTTCCTCGTCACCCAGGGGAGAGCCTCGAGGCACCTTTGGTGAGCCGAGGAGGTCACGCCCATAGGAGCTGTGACCTCCTCAGCCCAGCAAAGTTCAGCTCAGTAAGCCAGGAGTGTGAGCAAATCGCGCATGTCTTCTCCTGGCTGCCTGAACTGAACATGGAGAGTGTCTGTCAGGCTGACCTTTGTTCAGCCTGACAGATACTCTTCATGAGGGGCAAAAGGTGGGGGGGGGCGTGGCCCCTCCGCCCTAGAGGACGGGTCGCCACTGGTGATATGTTGCACAATTCACTCAGACGTGAGGATTTCACGTTTGAAGTCTGTTGTGTTTTTATTTCCAAATTCTCGTTTTTTTCTTTCTGTGGTATGCATAAAAAATACATAAATAAAGAAAACGAAAGTACAATGAGGACAACAATTTTGTAAGTTCTCTGTTCACTTGCGATGTTCCCTACATGGCACACCTTACTTTGTTTTTTCTATGCTGAGAGCAAAATGTTTCTTTTTTCGTACTTTGGTTTGGTTAAACAAGTGGGAGAAATTGAGGCCCCTTTTTTAGTGATTTAAAATCATCCAGCTTAGTGGTCTGTGAACAGCCAAATGGAAAAGATTGTAACCACATAAGGGCCCCTCTCCCAATGCTGAGAGCTTTGATGCGGTCTTAAAGATGAAGTATGTATGATCTTTTTTGCTCGTAGTAACAAAATAAGAGCTGCTGTTGCAACACTGACTATTGTAAAGTGAATTCCAGATCTTTCTAGGCTTGCTATGTTTGGATTTTGATAACAAAGAGCATATTACAAAGGACTTCTTGCACCACTTTGATTTGCGGCTGGAGCCACACTGGTTCGCCTGCCTGGGCCACTTATATGCAATAGTGAAGATCATAGCAATGTTACTGGCACCTTGCCTAGTCCTCCAGAACTCACAGTGGGATCAGAGCACTCGCATTTTCCACCCAGTGATTCTGCGGTTTTAGCTGCTGTAGGAGGCTGGCCTGGTTTGCAGTGGGTTACCTAGGTACTTACACCTTATAACAGATCCAGTTATCCCTTATTAGTGAAATGTAGTCAGTCTTCTAGCAGCTTAGGCTTACTAGAGGTAGCTGTAGCAGAGCAGCTTAGGCTGAACTAGGAGACACGCAAAGCTCCTGCAATGCCATTATAGTTACACAGTACTTATACACAATAAAAGACAATACTCAGTATTATAAAAAATAAAGGTACTTTATTTTAGTGACACAAGGCCAAAAATATCTTAGAGGCAATACTCCTTCTGGAAGTAAGTTTTATACACAATTTATACACAAGAGACCAAAATCAGGTAAGTAAATAGTCACAGAATAGTGCAAACAGTAGAAAATACAATAGAATGCAATAGGAAGCAATAGGCCTAGGGGCAACACAAACCATATAATAAGAAAGTGGAATGCGAATCACAAATTGTCCCCTAGGCAGTGTAGTGTGTAGAGGGGTGCTGGAAGTGTAAGAAAACCACAAAGGTGAGTAAAATACCCCACCCCAGAAACCAGGAAAGTAGGAGTAAAATACTGCAAGTTTCCTCAGGACACACTACAAGTCATGATAAGAGTTATTGCAGGAACCAAGCAAGAATGCAAGCAACAAATGGTGGATTCCTGGACCTGAAGACCTATGAGGAGAGGAGACCAAGTCCAGAAGTCACAGAAGATTCCAGGAAGGACAGGAGCCCCTGCCAACCTAGAAGATGGTGCAAAAGAGGATTCTCCGGTTGGAAGAAGTCTGCAGAAGAGCACCAAAGAAGATGGCTGCAGGTTCCTGCGTGATGCAAAGGATGTCCCACGTCAAGATGTTGGATGCAGGTGGGTTGTAGTGCTGGATTCGTCCAACAAGCTTTGGTTCAAGCAATGTCACGGTTTGTGTCAAAATGGCGCTGCCTGGACCCAGGAGAGATCTGGGGGCCTCAACTCGGACTGAGGAGGCATAGGGGGCTCCCAAGACTGGAGGGAACCCATCTTAGAAGGTGCCTGCTGGAGCAGGGAAGTGACTCCGTCATTCCACGGGAGATCTTTTAGCCCCTTCTGGAGCAGGGTGAAGACAGGGAGTCCTCAGAGCGTGCACACCTTGGAAACTGTTCCAGTTGCTGGCTGGAGCTGAAGTTGCAGAGTCACAGTAGCCTTCTTCAATACCTTGTTGCAGTTACAGCGGTTCCTGGAGCAGTCTGCAGTTGATCAGATGGTAAGAGGATGAAGCAGGAGTTACAGAGGATTCCTGGTGGAAACTTGCAAGCTGAATCTGAAGAGCAACCCACAGGGGAGCCCCCTAAATAGCCCTGAGAGGTGGATTGGCTACCTAACCAGGTATGCACCTATAAGGAGGGGTCTCTGACATCACCTGCTGGCACTGGCCACTCAGAGATCTCCAGAGTGTCCCCACACCTTGGAAAACAAGATGGCTGAAGTCTGGGACACACCAGAGGAGCTCTGGGCACCACCCCTAGGGTGGTGATGGACAGGGGAGTGGTCACTCGCCTTTCCTTTGTCCAGTTTTGCACCAGAGCAGAAGACAAGGGGTCCCTGAACCGCTATAGACTGGCTTATGCAAGGAGGGCCCCATCTGTGCCCTTCAAAGCATTACCAGAGGCAGGGAGAGGCTACCCCTCCCCAGCCTGTAACACCTATTTCCAAAGGGAGAGGTTGTAACACCCTGCTCCCAAAGGAAGTGCTTTGTTCTGCCTTCCTGGGACTGAGCTGGTCAGACCCCAGGAGTGCAGATCCCTGTCTGTGAGGTGGCAGCAGCTGTAGCTGCAGTGCAAGCCTCAGAGAGCTGGTTTGGCAGTGCTGGGGGTCCATAGTGAAGCCCACAGGGTGCATGGAATTGGCTCCTCAATACCAGATTTGGAATGGGGGGACAATTCCATGATCTTAGACACCTTACATGGCCATATTCTGAGTTACCATTGTGAAGCTACATATAGGTATTGACCTATATGTAGTGCACACGTGTAATGGCGTCCCCGCACTCACAAAGTCCCGGGAAACAGCCCTGAGCTATGTGAGGGCACCTTTGCTAGTGCAAGGGTGCCCTCACACTTAGTAACTTTGCACGTAACCTTCAGAAAGTGAAGGTTAGACATATAGGTGACTTACTAGTTACTTAAGTGCAGTGAAAATGGCTGTGAAATAACGTGTGTCTTATTTCACGCAGGCTGCACTGGCAGTCCTGTAAAAAAGGATTTGTCTGAGCTTCTTATGGGTTGCAAAAGAAATGCTGCAGCCCATAAGGATCTCCTGGAACCGCACTGCCCTGGGTACCTAGGTACCATATTCTAGGGAAGTCACTAGCCTACAGTGACAAATTTAAAACTAGAGAGAGCATAAGCACTGAGCTTCTGATTAGCAGAGCCTCAGTGACACAGTCAAGCACTATACAGACACACAAATTAGGCCAGAAACTATGAGCACTGGGGTCCTGATCAGCAGGATCCCAGTGAGACAGGCAGAAAGATAATGACATACAAGTAAAAATGAGGGTAACATGCCAAGAAAGATGGTACTTTCCTACACAACACCCCCCCAAACGAGGGACAATAAGGCTAACCTTGCCCAGATGAGTCTTCATTGTCTAAGTGAAAATATCTGGAACGTCCATCTGTATTGGAGTGGGTACTCTCAGGTCTTTCTTCTACTGTAAAGTCCATACCCTGTAGGGAAATGGACCACCTCAACAATTTAGGGTTTTCACCCTTCATTTGTTCAAGCCATAATAGAGGTTTGTGGTCTGTCTGAATAATGAAGTGAGTCCCAAACCAGACCACAGCAAAGGCCTCCCTCTCTATGGCAGACCAACGCTTTTCTCTAGTGCTCAACCTCCTGCTAATGAAAGCAACAGGTTGATCCTGGCCCTCTGAGTTAAGTTGTGATAGTACAGCCCCTACTCCTAATTCAGAAGCATCTGTTTGAACAATTAATCTTTGGAGCTAGCTGTCCACAATACCTTTTTAGGCATTTTCTTACTGGTGAGGTCATTAAGAGGTGCTGCAATAGAGCCATAGTTCTTAATGAACCTCCTGTAATACCCAGTGAGACATAAGAAGCCTCTGACCTAGGTCTGAGTGGTAGGGGGAGCCAAGTCCATAATGGTCTGAATCTTCCCCTGTAGTGGTGTATTCTGTTCTCCACCTACCAGGTGGCCCAGATAAACCACTTTACCCTGCCCTATCTGGTACTTTGATGCCTTGATAGTTAGGCCTGCCTTTTGCAGGGCCTCCAAAACTTTTCAGAGGTGGACCAGGTGATCCTCCCAGGTGGAGCTAAATACAGCAATATCATCCAAATATGCTACACTGAAAGCTTCCAAACCTTGGAGGACTGTATTCACCAGCCTCTGAAAAGTGGCAGATGCATTTTGCAAACCAAATGGCATAACTGTGAATTGATAATGCCCTCCTATGGTAGAAAATGCAGTTTTTGCTTTAGCATCTTCTGACATTTTGATCTTCCAATAACCTGCAGTCAAATCAAAAGTGCTTAGATACTTGGCAGATGCCAGTGTATCTATTAGCTCATCTGCCCTGGGTATACAGTGAGCATCAGTTTTGGTTACTGTATTGAGACCCCTATAGTCGACACAAAACCGCATTTCTCTCTTTCCTTCTTTGCTATGCGGTTTGGGGACAAGCACCAATGGGCTGGCCCAAGGGCTATCACAAGGCTAAATAACTCCAAGGTCTAACATTTTCTGAACTTCAGCTTTTATGCAATCTCTGAGATTGTCAGGTTGCCTGTAAATTTTACTTTTGACAGGTAAACTGTCTCCAGTGGCAATTGTATGTTCACACCAAGTAGTTGTACCAGATGTGAGGGAGAAGAGGTCTGAAAACTGATCAAGGAGATTTTTACGGTCTTCCTTCTGCTCAGCAGTAAGGCAGTCTGCCAGAATCACTTCTTCCACTAAGCCATCAGCTTCAGTGTTGGAGAAGAGATCAGGGAGAGGGTCACTCTCTTTTTCCTGTCCCTCATCTGTAGCCATGAGTAGGGTTAAGTCAGCCCTGTCATAGTAAGTCTTTAGGCGATTGACATGAAGCACCCTAAGGGGGCTTCCGGCAGTGCCCAGGCCCACCAGGTAGGTGACTTCACCTTTCTTTTCTACAATTAGAGGGGGTCCACTCCATTTGTCCTGGAGTGCTCTTGGGGCCACAGGCTCCAATACCCACACCTTCTGTCCTGGGTGGTACTATGTCAGGTCATCCTTCTGGTCAAACCATTGCTTTTGGAGCTCTTGGCTGGCCTGAAGGTTTTTAGTCGCCTTTTTCATGGATTCAGCCATTCTACTTCTCAGGCCAAGTACAAACTCCACAATGTCTTGTTTTGGAGCTTTTAAAGGTTGTTCCGAAACCTCCTTAACAACAGCAAGGGGACCCCTAACAGGGTGATCAAATAGGAGTTCAAAGGGGCTGTAGCCCACTCCTTTTTGGGGTACCTCCCTGTAGGCGAAAATGAGGCATGGTGTAAGGAAATGCCTTCCTTGGCATGGTTACTCCCTACCTTTTTGACTTTTGTCGATGCCAGTTATGATTGAAAGTGTGCTGGGACCCTGCTAACCAGGGCCCAGCACCAGTGTTCTTACCCTGAACTGTACCTTTGTTCCCACAATTGGCACAGCCCTGGCACACATATAAGTCCCTTGTAAATGGTACCTCTGGTACCAAGGGCCCTGTGACCAAGGAAGTTTCTAAGGGCTGCAGCATGTATTATGCCACCCTGGGGACCCCTCACTCAGCACATGCACACTGCATCACAGCTTGTGTGTGCTGGTGGGGAGAAAATGACTAAGTCGACATGGCACTCCCCTCAGGGTGCCATGCCCACCACTCACTGCCTGTGGCATAGGTAAGTCACCCCTCTAGCAGACCTTACAGCCCTAAGGTAGGGTGCACTATACCACAGGTGGGGGCATAGTTGCATGGGCACTATGCCCCTACAGTGACTAAGCACAACCTTAGACATTGTAAATGAAGGGTAGCTATGAAGAGTATATGGTCTGGGAGTCTGTCAATTACGAACTCCACAGTTCCATAATGGCTACACTGAAATCTGGGAAGTTTGGTATCAAACTTCTCAGCACAATAAATGCACACTGATGCCAGTGTGGGATTTATTGCAAAATACACCCAGAGGGCATCTTAGAGATGCCCTCTGAATACCAGTTTGACTCCTAGTGCTAGTTGTAGGAGGCTGGCCTGGCTTGTAGAGGGTACCAAGGGGTACTTACACTCTGTACCAGGTCCAGTTATCCCTTATTAGTGTAGAAGAGGTGTTTCTAGCAGCTTAGACTGATAGAAGGTAGCTATAGCAGAGCAGCTTAGGATGAACTAGGAGACATGCAAAGCTCCTACTATACCACTGGTGTCATATGCACAATATCATAAGAAAACACAATACACAGATATACTAAAAATAAAGGTACTTTATTTTTATGACAATATGCCAAGAGTATCTCAGTGAGTATCCCCAGTATGAGGATGCCAAATATAGACAAGATATATGTACACAATACCAAAAATATGCAGTAATAGCAAAAGGAAGTAATGCAAGCAATGTAAAATTACAGTAGATTGCAATAGGAGCACATAGGTATGGGGCAACACAAACCATATACTCCAAAAGTGGAATGCGAACCACGAATGGACCCCAAACCTATGTGAGCTTGTAGAGGGTAGCTGGGACTGTAAGAAAACAGTGAGGGTTACAAAAATAGCCCACCCCAAGACCCTGAAAAGTAGCTGTGAAGTGCACCTATAACCCCCAGAGAGCACAGAAGTCGTGATAGGGGGTTTCTGCAAGGACGACCAACACCAGCAAAGCAACCAAAGTGGATTTCCGGACCTGAGTACCTGTGAAACAAGGGGACCAAGTCCAAGAGTCGCAACAATGTCGAGAGTGGGCAGATGCCCAGGAAATGCCAGCTGAGGGTGCAAAGAAGCTGCCACCGGATGGTAGAAGCTGTGGATTCTGCAAGAATGAAGAGGGCTAGAAACGTCCCCTTTGGAGGATGGATGTCCCACGTCGTGAAGAAGCTTGCAGAGGTGTTCCCACGCAGAAAGACCGCAAACAAGCCTTGCTAGCTGCAAGGGTCGTGGTTAGGGTTTTTGGATGCTGCTGTGGCCCAGGAGGGACCAGGATGTCGCCACTTGGACGAGGAGACAGAGGGGGCGCCTAGCAAGTCAGGGAGCCCTCACCGAAGCAGGCAGCACCCGCAGGCATACCGGAACAGGCACTTAGAAGAGGAGTGAACCAGAGTCCACCCGAAGACACAAAAGGGAGCCCCACGACGCCGGAGGACAACTCAGAAGGTTGTGCACTGCAGGTTAGAGTGTGGGGAACCCAGGCTTGCTGTGCACGAAGGAAATCCTGGAAGAGTGCACAGGAGCCGGAGCAGATGCAAATCACGCTGTACCCAGCAATGCAGTCTAGCGTGGGGAGGCAAGGACTTACCTCCACCAAACTTGGACTGAAGAGTCACTGGACTGTGGAAGTCACTTGGACAGAGTTGCTGAGTTCCAGGGACCACGCTCGTTGTGCTGAGAGGGGACCCAGAGGACCGGTGATGCAGTCTTTTGTTGCCTGCGGTTGCAGGGGGAAGATTCCGTCGTCCCACAGGAGATTTCTTCAGAGCTCCTGGTGCAAGAAGGAGGCAGGCTACCCCCAGAGCATGAACCACCAGGAAACAGTCGAGAAGACGGCAGGATCAAGAGGGCAGAAACCTGCCTGAGGGGTTGGCAGCAGCAGCAGCTGCAGTAAAACCCCAGGAAAGGCAGTTTGGCAGTACCCGGGTCTGTGCTAGAGACTCGGGGGATCATGGAATTGTCTCCCCAATGCCAGAATGGCATTGGGGTGACAATTCCATGATCTTAGACATGTTACATGGCCATGTTCGGAGTTACCATTGTGACGCTATACATAGGTAGTGACCTATGTATAGTGCACATGTGAAATTGTGTCCCCGCTCTCACAAAGTCCGGGGAATTTGCCCTGAACGATGTGAGGGCACCTTGGCTAGTGCCAGGGTGCCCACACACTAAGTAACTTAGCACCCAACCTTTACCAGGTAAAGGTTAGACATATAGGTGACTTATAAGTAACTTAAGTGCAGTGGTAAATGGCTGTGAAATAATGTGGACGTTATTTCACTCAGGCTGCAGTGGTAGGCCTGTGTAAGAATTGTCAGAGCTCCCTATGGGTGGCAAAAGAAATGCTGCAGCCCATAGGGATCTCCTGGAACTCCAATACCCTGGGTACCTCAGTACCATATACTAGGGAATTATAAGGGTGTTCCAGTATGCCAATGTGAATTGGTGAAATTGGTCACCAGCCTGTTAGTGACAATTTGGTAAGTAAAGAGAGAGCATAACCACTGAGGTTCTGGTTAGCAGAGCCTCAGTGAGACAGTTAGTCATCACACAGGGAACACATACAGGGCACACTTATGAGCACTGGGGCCCTGGCTGGCAGGGTCCCAGTGACACATACACTGAAACAACATATATACAGTGAAATATGGGGTAACATGCCAGGCAAGATGGTACTTTCCTACAGGTATCTTGGACACCCTGGCTGTTTTCTTACAGTCCCAGGCACCCTCTACAAGCTCCCATAGGTCTGGGGTCCATTCGTGATTCGCATTCCACTTTTGGAGTATATGGTTTTGTTGTCCCCTAGACCTATGTTCGCCTATTGCATCCTATTGTAATTCTACAATGTTTGCATTACTTTTCTTACTCTTATTTACCTGTTTTGGGTTTTTGTACATGTAACTTGTGTATATTACTTACCTTCTTACTGAGGGTACTCACTGAGATGCTTGTGGCATATTGTCATAAAAATTAAGTACCTTTATTTTTAGTAACTCAGAGTATTGTGTTTTCTTATGATATTGTGCATATGAGATAAGTGGTATAGTAGGAGCTTTGCATGTCTCCTAGTTCAGCCTAAGCTGCTTTGCCATAGCTACCTTCTATCAGCCTAAGCTGCTAGAAACACCTCTATTCTACTAATAAGGGATAACTGGACCTGGCATAGGGTGTAAGTACCACAGGGTACCCACTGTAAGCAAGGCCAGCCTCCTACAGCTATTCCTCAGATAACGAATGCAAGAGCTCACCAGAGTTCCTCTGCACTTCCCTCTTTGACTTCTGCCAAGTATCGACTGCTGACTGCTCCAGGACGGCTGCAAAACCGCAACAAAGTAGCAAGACGACTATCAGCAACATTGTAGTGCCTCATCCTGCCGACTGTTTCCTGGTGGTACATGCTCTGAGGGCTGTCTGCCTTCACACTGCACTGGAAGCCATGAAGAAATCTCCTGTGGGTCGACGGAATCTTCCCCCTGCCTACGCAGGTACCAAACTGCTGCATCACCGGTCCTCTGGGTCCTCTCTCATCCTTGTTTGCCGTATTTCTGCGTGGAAACAACTCTGCATCCTCCAGCATGACCAAAGGAAAAGTTCTTGGCACCTTCCGTTGTTGCAGAATCTTCGGCTTCTTCCACCCGGAGACAGCCCTTTTGCACTTTCATCCGGGGTTTAGTGGGCTCCTGCCCCCTGGACACTTGCGTGACTCTTGGACTGGGTCCCCTTCCTTTACAGGTCCTCAGGTCCAGGAATCCGTCTTCAGTGTTTTGATGGCATTTGTTGTTCTTGCAGCATCCCCTATCTCGACTTTACTGTCTTTCTGGGGTAGTAGGGTAACTTTACTTTCAGGGCCTTGGGGTTGGGTATCTTGGATACCCTTAGTGTTTTTCTAACAGTCCCAGCAATCCTCTACAACCTACACTAGGCCTGGGGTCCATTCGTGATTCACATTCCGCTTTTGGAGTATATGGTTTTTGTTGCCCCTAGGCCTAGTTTTACCTATTGCATCCTATTGTGATTCCACATTGTTTGCACTACTTTTCTTATTGTTACTTACCTGATTTTGGTTTGTGTATATTACTTTCCTCCTAAGTGGGGGCATCTTCTGAGATACTTTTGGCATTTAGGGCCTCATTCCTACCTTGGCAGGCGGCGGACCAGTGGGAAAGGCCCTGCAACCCAGAAGCCGGCTCCGAATGGAGCCGGCGGGGTTGCAGGGGTAAGACGGGTGCAGTTGCACCCGTCGCGATTTTCACTGTCTGCTAAGCAGACAGTGAAAATCATGCTGGGGCCCTGTTAGGGGGCCCCTGCACTGCCCATGCCAGTGGCATGGGCAGTGCAGGGGCCCCCAGGGGCCCCACGACACCCGTTCCCGCCATCCTGTTCCTGGCGGTAAAAACCGCCAGGAACAGGATGGCGGGAAATGGGGTCGGAATCTCCATGGCCATGGAGATTCAGCCCAGCAAGGGGAAAACCGGCGGGAAACCGGCGGGAAACCGCCGGATCCCCTTTTCTGACCACGGCTTTACCGCCGCGGTCAGAATGGGCTGGGAAGCACCGCAAGCCTGTTGGCAGTGCTTCCGTCATTTTAGCCCTGGCGGTCGCCGACCGCCAGGGTTAGAATGACCCCCATTGTCACTAAAATGAAGTACCTTTATTTTTAGTAACTCTGAGTATTGTGTTTTCTTCTGATATGGTGCTATATGACATAAGTGGTATAGTAGGAGCTTTACATGTCTCCTAGTTCAGCCTAAGCTGCTCTGCTATAGCTACCTCTATCACCCTAAGCTGCTAGAACACCTCTATTCTACTAATAAGGGATAACTGGACCTGGCACAAGGTGTAAGTACCACAAGGTACCCAATATATGCCAGACCAGCCTCCTACAACATCCCATCTCCTTCTGAGTTTTTCAGGGAGTCCCATTATCATACCTTTGAGAGTTTTATTAAACCTCTCAACCAGTCCATTTGTTTGTGGATGATAAGGAGTTGTGAACTTGTAAGTTACACCACACTCCCTCCACATTGCTTTGAGGTATGCAGACATGAAGTTACTTCCTCTGTCTGACACCACTTCCTTAGGGAAACCCATTCTGGAAAAGATTCCCAGGAGGGCCTTTGCCACTGCAGGAGCTGTAGTGGTCATTAAGGGGATGGCTTCAGGATACCTAGTGGCATAGTCCACTACCACAAGGATGAATCTATTGCCTGAAGCTGTTGGAGGGTCAAGGGGGGCAACTATGTCAACCCCTACCCTTTCAAAGGGCACCCCAACCACTGGCAGTGGAATTAAAGGGGCCTTTGGAGTGCCACCAGTCTTGCCACTGGCTTGGCAGGTCACACAAGAGCGACAAAGCTCTTTTGTGTCCTCTGACATATGAGGCCAGTGAAACAAGGGGACAAGTCTTTCCCAAGTTTTCGTCTGGCCCAAATGCCCAGCCAAAGGAATGTCATGAGCCAGGGTGAGAAGAAACTCTCTGTACTGCGAGGGAATGACCAATCTCCTGGCAGCTCCAGGTTTAGGGTCTCTTGACCCTGTGTACAAGAGGTTGTCTTCCCGGTACACCCTATGGCTATCACTGACATCCCCATTCTGCTGTTTGACAGCTTTTTGTCTTAAACCCTCTAATGTTGGGCAGGTTTGCTGTGCCACACTCAGCTCTTCCCTGGCAGGCCCCCTGCACCCAAAAGCTCAGCAGTGTCTGCTGCCAGCTCCTCTGGTGTAGGTTCTGCACAGGGAGATGATTCCTCTTCCTCAAAAGCAGAATCTTCTTTAGAGGGAGGGTTAGTGGGCAGGGATTTACCCTTTCTACCCCTAGCTTTTGGGAGCACTTGGTCCATTGTTCCAGGATCCAAGTTTCCCTGTCCTTTTTGCTTCTTGGCCTGAGCCCTTGTCAAAGCAAAAATATGCCCAAGAATGCCCAGCATTGCTGCATGAGCCTCCAACTCCACTTCTGCCCAGGCTGATGTTTCCAAATCATTGCCCAGTAAGCAATCTACAGGTAATTCAGTGGCTATCACAACTTTCTTTGGACCAGTAACCCCCCCCCCTACCAGTTGAGATCCACAACAGCCATGGGGTGGCTAAGTGTGTTATTGTGAGCATCAGTCACTTGGTACTGCTGACCAAGTAGGTGTTGATCAGGGTGAACCAGTTTCTCTATAACCATAGTTACACTGGTCCCTGTGTCCCTGCAGGCCTCAACCTCAACACCATTAAATAGGGGTAGTTGCTTGTACTTACCCATATTAAGGGGACAAGCAACCAAGGTGGCAAATTCAATGCCACCATCAGAGACTAAAACAGCCTCTGTGGTCTCCCTAACAAGACCAATCCCAACTACATTGCCAATAGTGAGCCCAGCTACACCCTTGGATTGGCTATTAGTAGTAGACTTCCCACCACCTCTGCTATTACTAGGGGCACTAGAGGTTGCAGTTGGGGTTGTGGTGGTGGGAGCCTTGGTGTTTTTCTTGGGGCAAGTGGGATCACTTGCCCAATCGCCTTTTACGTTACATAAATAACACCATGGCTTTTTCTGATTGTGAGAAGAGGATTTGGACCCACCACCCCAAGAGGCTTTTTGTGGGCCTGATGAAGACTCAGAACATTTTTTGTCTTTGTCCCCACCCTTGTCATGAGACTTACCATCCTTCTTCTTGCCATCCTTCTCATCCCCTGTATAAACTTTTCTGCTCACTCTTGTTCTGACTCATTTGTCTGCCTTCTTTCCCAATTCTTGGGGAGATGTCAGATCTGAGTCTACCATGTACTGATGCAACAAGTCCGACACACAATTATTCAAGATATGCTCTCTCAAAATTAAATTATACAGGCTTTCATAGTCAGTCACCTTACTGCCATGTAACCATCCCTCCAAGGCCTTCACTGAACAGTCTACAAAGTCTGTCCAGTTTTGAGAGGACTCTTTTCTGGTATCTCTGAACTTTATCCTGTATTGTTCAGTGGTTAAGCCAAATCCATCTAAGAGTGCATCCTTCAAAACTTTGTAATTGTTGGCATCATTCTCCCTGACAGTAAGGAGTCTGTCCCTACCTTTTTCAGTGAAAGATAGCTACAATATAGCAGCCCAATGCCTTTGAGGGACCAACTGTACCATACAGGCCATCTCAAGTGCAGAAAACCACTTGTTAATGTCACCCCCCTCCTTGTAAGGGGGGACAATCTTATGCAGGTTTCTTGAATCTGTTTCTCTAACAGGATGACTATCAAGATTGCTGTTGCTGCCACCATAGGGAACTAACCCCAACTTCTGTCTCTCTCTCTCTCTACAGCTAGGGATTCCCTGTCTAAGGCCAACTGTTGCTGCCTTAGCCTCAGTCTGGCCTCTTCTAACCTCAGCTTTCTGAGTTCCCTGTCTAGGGTATTATCCTCAGGGTGGGAGGTTTGGGAAGTCTCTGAAACAGAGGTAATGTGAGAATGTGCAGAAGTGGACCTTTCTCTGGCTACCTGAACCCTAGTGACTTGGCCTTTAGGAGTGAAAGGTGTCCTACTGTTGTGTGAACCCCTCCCACTACCAGCTTTAATATATGGCCTGCTAAGTGAAAGGTCTTTGGAAGTACCCTTGCCAGAGTTCTCAGGACCCTCCCTTGAATCTATCTGGGTACCCCCTCCTACCTCCTGATCCTGGGTTTGACCAGTCTGACTCTGGTCACTTTCAAGGAGAAGGTTAAGAAAGAGATCTTTGGTAGGGTTCTTAGCAATTCCCAAACTTCTTTTTATACAGAGACCTCTCAAACTTTTAAAGTTTAGATTGTCATAAGTTGCCTTCACAACTTTGGGAGTGGGCTCTACTACAGACATAGTGAGAAGAAAGAGCTTAGGGGTGAGAGAAAAAGTTTAAAGCTTTCAAGAACAGAGAGAAAAAGCTTTTTCAAACTTTTTAAAAACTTTTTAGAAAGTTTTTAGAGTGAAAGTAAGACTGTTAAGTTTACTTGTGTATATTTTTAAGTATTAGGAATCTGATTTTCTTATGAAAAGCACCAATGAGAAAGTGGTAAAGCAGTTACAAGTACTTATCCCACCGCTGCTGCCAATGTAGGAGGCTGGCCTGGCTTTTAGTGGGTACCAATGGTACTTACACCTTAGGCCAGGTTCAGTTATCCCTTATTAGTAGAGTGTAGTAGTGTTCTAGCAGCTTAAGCTGATAGAGGTATCTATAGCAGAGCAGCCAAGGCTGAACCAGGAGACATGCAAAGCTCCTGCAATACCAGTTATATCATATAGGTGCTATATCATAAGAAAGACAATACTCGTAGTTGCTAAAAATAAAGGTTCTTTATTTTTGTGATAATGTGCCAAAAATATCTTAGAGGATATACTCCCTGAGGAGGTAAGTAACATACACAAAATATACACAACTAACCAAATCAAGTAAATAAAACAGTCAGAAAGTAGTGCAAACACTGTAAAACACAATAGGATGCAATAGGCCTAGGGACAACACAAACCATATACTAGGAAAGTAGAATGCGAACCACGAATGGACCCTTAGGGAAGTGTAGTGGGTAGAGGGTCGCTTGGAGTGTAAGAAAACACTAAGGGTGCAAAGGAGACCCCACCCCAAGACACTGGAATATAAGAGTAAAGTAATACTATTTCCCCAAAAACACACTAAAGTCGTGATAAAGGATTTTGCAAGGACCACAACAGACTGCAAAGCACTGAAGATGGATTCCTGGACCTGTAGACCTGCAAAGGAAGGGGACCAAGTCCAAGAGTCGCTAAAGTGTCCATGGGGGCCGGAGCCCACTAAACCCCAGATGAAGGTGCAAAATGGCTGCCTCTGGTTGGAAGAAGTTGTAGGATTTGCAACAACGGCAGGAGGTAGGAAGTTCTTATTCGTGCAGAAGATGTCCCACGGCGTGCTGGAGGATGCAGAGGTGTTTCCTTGGCAAAATACCGCAAACAAGCCTGGGACAGTCTGCAAGAGTCACGTTTGGAGATAAAGGGTGCTGCAGGGCCCAGGAAAGACCAGGATGTCGCCACTTGGGAGAGGAGACAGAGGGGGCCCTCAGCAACGTAGTGAGCCCACGGACAAGAAGGAAGCACCCGCAGAAGTCATTAAACACAGGTTCAAGAAGTCTGAACACGGCGGTCGTCTCAAGACTGAAAAGAGAGGTCCCACAAAACCGGAGATCAACTCAGGGAGCTGAACATCTGCGGACCTAGGCTTGGCTTTGCATGCAGGATTTCTTGAAAATGTGCACAGAAGCCCTTGTAGCTGCAGATCACACGGTGCACATGATCACTGTCTGGGGAAGGGAGGCAAGGACTTACCTCCTCCAAATTTGGACAGCTGGCCCACTGGACAGTCTGGGTCACTTGGGTCCACCACCTGTGTTCCAGAGGCCACGCTCGTCAGGATGTGAGGGGACCCAGTGTACCGGTGAAGCTGAAGTTTGGTGCCTGCTGGAGCAGGGGAAAGATTCCATCAACCCACAGGAGATTTCTTCATGGCTTCCAGCGCAGGTTGAAGACAGGCAGCCCCCAGAGCATGCACCACCAGGAAACAGTCGAGAAAGCCGGCAGGATTAGGTGCTACAATGTCGCTGGTAGTCTTCTGGCTACTTTGTTGCGGTTTTGCAGGCGTCCTGGAGCAGTCAGCGGTCGATCCTGGGCAGAAGTAAAAGAAAGAAGAGCAGAGGAGCCCTGATGAATTCTTGTAAGTCGTAATCTGAGGAAAAGCCCACTAGAGAGACCCTAAATAGCCCTCAGAGGACCTAGTCAGAGGTGTCTCTGACCTCACCTGCTGGCACTGGTCACTCAGAGGTCTCCAGAGTACCCACACACCTCTGAAAACAAGATGGCAGAGATCTGAGACACACTAGAGGAGCTCTGGGAACCACCCCGGGGTGGTTTTGGAGAGGGGACTGGTCACTCCCCTTTCCTTTGTTCAGTTTCGTGCCAGAGAAGGGACTGGGGGTTCCCTAAAGCGGTGTAGACTGGCTTATGTAAGGAGGGCACCATCTGTGCCCTACAAAGCATTTCCAGATGCTGGGAAAGGCTACCCCTCCCCAGCCTTTAACACCTATTTCCAAAGAGAGAGGGTGTAACACCCTGCTCTCAGAGGAAATGCTTTGTTCTGCCTTCCGGGGACCAGGCTGCCCAAGCCCCTGAGGGGCAGAAACCTGTCTGAGGGGTTGGCAGCAGCAGCAGCTACAGTGGAGACCACGGAAAGCAAGTTTGGCAGTACCCGTGTTCTGTGCTAGAGACCCGGGGGATCATGGAATTGTCCCCCCCAATGCCAGAATGGCATTGGGGTGACAATTCCATGATCTTAGACATGTTACATGGCCATGTTCGGAGTTACCATTGTGACGCTATACATAGATAGTGACCTATGTATAGTGCACGCGTGTAATGGTGTCCCCGCACTCACAAAGTTCGGGGAATTCGCCCTGAACGATGTGGGGGCACCTTGGCTAGTGCCAGGGTGCCCACATACTAAGTAACTTTGCACCCAACCTTCACCAGGTGAAGGTTAGACATATAGGTGACTTATAAGTTACTTAAGTGCAGTGGTAAATGGCTGTGAAATAACGTGGACATTATTTCACGCAGGCTGCAATGGCAGGCCTGTGTAAGAATTGTCAGAGCTCCCTATGGGTGGCAAAAGAAATGCTGCAGCCCACAGGGAACTCCTGGAACCCCAATACCCTGGGAACCTCAGTACCATATACTAGGGAATTATATGGGTGTACCAGTATGCCAATGTGAATTGGTAAATTTAGTCACTAGCCTGTTAGTGACAAATTTAAAAAGCAGAGAGAGCATAACAACTGAGGTTCTGGTTAGTAGAGCCTCAGTGAGACAGTTAGGCATCACACAGGGAACATATACAGGGCACATACTTATGAGCACTGGAGTCCTGCCTGGCAGCGTCCCAGTGACACATAGACTAAAACCACATATATATAGTGAAATATGGGGGTAACATGCCAGGCAAGATGGTACTTTCCTACACACACACCCCCCCCCCCAAATGAAGGACAATAAGACTAGCCATGACCTGATGAGTCTTCATTGTCTAAGTGGAAATATCTGGAGAGTCCATCTGCATTGGAGTGGGTACTACCAGGTCTATGTTCCACTGTATAGTCCATTCCCTGTAGAGATATGGACCACCTCAACAATTTAGGGTTTTCACCTTTCATTTGTTCTAGCCAAAGTAGAGGTTTGTGGTCTGTCTGAACAATGAAGTGAGTGTCAAACAGGTATGGCCTCAACTTCTTCAGTGCCCAGACCACAGCAAAGGCCTCCCTCTCTATGGCAGACCAACGCTTTTCTATAGGGGTCAACCTTCTGCTGATAAAAGCAACTGGTTGATCCTGACCCTCAGAATTCAGTTGTGATAAGACTGCCCCTACCCCTAATTCAGATGCATCAGCTTGAACAATGAATTTCTTGGAGTAACATGGGCTTTTTAGGACAGGTGCAGAGCACATGGCCTGCTTGAGCTCCTCAAAAGCTTTCTGACAGCTGGCTGTCCACAATACCTTTTTAGGCATCTTCTTACTAGTGAGATCATTAAGAGGGGCTGCTATGGAGCCATAGTTTTTCATGAATCTCCTGTAATACCCAGTGACGCCTAGGAAGGCTCTCACCTGGGTCTGGGTTGTAGGGGGAACTCAATCATGTTTGGGAGCTTTTAAAAGTTGTTCCCAACCCTCCTTCACAAGTGTTAGTCGTCCTCTTACGGCGTCTCCATAGAGGAGTTCTAAGGGGCTGTAGCCCACTCCTTTCTGGGGTATCTCCTTGTAAGCAAAAAGGAGGCAAGATAACAGGACATCCCATCTCCTCCTGAGTTTTTCAGGGAGTTCCATTATCATACCTTTGAGAGTTTTATTAAACCTATCTACCAGTCCATTAGTCTGTAGATGATAAGGAGTGGTGAATTTGTAGGTTACACCACATTCCTTCCACATAGCTTTCAAGTATGCAGACATAAAGTTGCTACCCCTGTCTGATACAACCTCTTTTGGAAAACCCAAACTGGAAAAGATTCCCAGGAGGGCTTTTGCCACTGCAGGAGCTGTAGTGGTCCTTAGAGGAATTGCTTCAGGATATCTGGTGGCATGGTCCACAACCACCAAGATAAACCTATTGCCTGAAGCAGTAAGAGGGTCAAGGGGGCCAACTATGTCAACCCCTACCCTTTCAAAGGGGACCCCAACCACAGGTAGTGGAATAAGGGGAGCCTTTGGTGTGCCACCAGTCTTGCCACTGGCTTGGCAGGTCACACAAGACTTGCAAAAATCTTTAGTGTCCTCTGACATCCTAGGCCAGTGACACAGGGGGACAAGCCTTTCCCATGTTTTGATCTGGCGCAAATGCCCAGCCAAAGGAATGTCCTGTGCCAGAGTTAGAAGGAACTCTCTGTACTGCACGGGAATGACCAATCATCTGGTTGCTCCAGGTTTTAGGTCCCTTGCCTCGGTGTACAAGAGGTTGTCCTCCCAGTAAACTCTATGTGAGTCACTGACATCCCCATTTTGCTGTTTGACAGCTTGCTGTCTGAGACCCTCTAATGTGGGACAGGTTTGCTGTGCCACACTCAGCTCTTCCCTGGCAGGCCCTCCTCCACCCAAAAGCTCAGCAGTGTCTGCTGCCAGCTCATCTGGTGAAGGTTCTGCACAGTGAGGAAATTCTTCTTCCTCAGAAGGATAATCATCTGTAGAGGGAGGGATAGTGGGTAGGGATTTACCCTTGCTACCCCAGCTTTAGGGAGCACTTGGTCCATTGTTCAAGGATCCAAGTTACCCTGTCCTTTTTGCTTTTTGGCCTGAACCCTTGTCAAAGAAAAAATATGTCCAGGAATGCCCAGCATTGCTGCATGAGCCTCCAACTCCACTTCTGCCCAAGCTGATGTCTCTAAATCGTTCCCTAGTAGACAGTCTACAGGTAAATCTGAGGCAACCACAACTTTCTTTGGACCAGTAACCCCCCCCCCAGTTGAGATTCACAACAGTCATTGGGTGGCTAAGAGTGTTATATGAGCGTCTGTCACTTGGTATTGCTGACCAAGTAGGTGTTGTTCAGGGTGCACCAGTTTCTCTATCACCATGGTAACACTGTCACCTGTGTCCCTGTAGGCCTGAACCTGAACACCATTTATTAGGGGAAGTTGCTTGTACTTATCCATATTAAGGGGACAAGCAACCAAGGTGGCCAAATCAATGGCACCTTCAGAGACCAACACAGCCTCTGTGGTCTCCCTAACAAGACCAACCCCAACAAAATTACCAAAAGTGAGCCCAGCTACTCCCTTGGATTGGCTATTAGTAGGTTTGCTCCCACCACCACTGCTATTACTAGGGGCACTAGAATTTGCAGTAGGGGATGTGGTAGTGGGAGGTTTGGTGTTTTTCTTTGGACAACTGGCATCAGTTGTCCAATGGCCTTTGACTTGACACAAATAACACCAAGGCTTTTTAGGTTGATTTGAAGAGGATTTGGACCCACCACCCCCACCAGAGGATTTTTGTGGGCCTGATGAAGACTCATTTTTAGGGTCAAGCCTGCGTTGCATGCGCTCATGCATGCGTATCGCAGCGAGACGCTTTTGTATTTAGAAAAGGGCTCGGAGCCCTGTCAACTTCACGTCAGTGTTTTTTATTGGTTCGTGGGCTTGCCTAATAAAATCTGCTTGCTTTCATTATTCGAAGGCAAGCATACTTCATGTCTTTTCCGGTGGCTAGCCCTCCTCGAGCGCAGCGACCAAGTACAGAAAACATGCGAGGCTCGCTGTTTTCCATCGGGCCCGTGGACTTCTATTTCTCTAATTTACAAGCGCGATCTCGCTTGGCAGAAGTCGAGCGCTTTACATAGTTAATTTCACTTTTTCGGGTTGTGTACACAAATGCACTTTTGCCCGATAGGTGAAAAGTCGGGTTAGGAGTTTACAACGCGATCAGCGCTAACATGAGCAAACGCGAGACCCGTTGCATTGTAAATGCTTGTTACTTTTGTCCCCACCCTTGTCAGAAGACTTACCATTCTTCTTCTTGCCATCCTTGTCACCCCCCTGTATGAACTTTTCTGTTCACTCTTGTTCTGACCCACTTGTCTGCCTTCTTTCCCAATTCTTGGGGAGAGGTCAGAACTGAGTCCACTAGATATTGGTGTAACAAGACAGACACACAGTTATTCAGAATATGCTCTCTCAGAATAAGATTATACAGGCTTTCATAGTCAGAAACTTTACTGTCATGTAACCACCCCTCCAAGGCCTTCACTGAACAGTCAACAAAGTCTATCCAGTCTTGTGAGGACTCTTTTCTGGTGTCTCTGAACTTAATCCTGTATTGTTCAGTGGTTAAGCCAAATCCATCCAAGAGTGCATCCTTCAAAACTGCAAAATTGTTAGCATCACTTTCTCTAACAGTAAGGAGCCTATCCCTACCCTTTCCAGTGAAAGATAGCCACAATATAGCAGCCCACTGCCTTTGAGGGGACCCCCTGTACCATACAGGCCCTCTCAAGTGCAGCAAACCACTTGTTGATGTCATCCCCCTCCTTGTAAGGGGGGACTATCTTGTGCAGATTCCTGGAATCATGCTCTCTAACAGGATTACTATCAGGAATACTGCTATTGCTGCCACCATGGGGTCCAAACCCCAATCTCTGTCTCTCCTTCTCCAGGTCTAAGGATTCCCTATCTAAGGCCAGCTGTTGCTGTTTAAGCTTGAGTCTGGGCTCTTCAACTCTCAACTTTTTGAGTTCCCTTTCCAACATGTTGTCTTCAGGGTGGGTGGGTTGGGAATGCTTGGACACAGAAGATAAAGTGGAAACAACAGAGGGGTATCTGTCCCTAACTGAAGGAACCCTAGAAACTTGCCCTCTAGGAATAAAGACTTCCCTACTGTGATGGGAACCTCCATTACTACCAACATTACTGTGTGTCTTGTTAGAGGGCAAATCCTGATCAGAACCCTCCCTACCTCCCTCAAGGAGATCCCCTGAGTCAGATTGGGAACCTCCTATTAACCTCTCATTTGAAGTGCCTGCTTGGGACTCATCATTCACAATAAGCATGTTGAATAGAAATTCTTTGGTAGGGTTCTTTCCAATCACTAAACCTCTCTCTAAGCAGAGACTCCTTAGGCTCTTGTAATTCAAATTGTCATAAGTAGTATTGACCATTTTAAGAGCAGACTCTACATCAGACATGATAGTAAAAGGTTTAGAAATAGTGAGAAGGAAGAAAAAGTTTCAGAGCTTTTTAAAGAATAGAGAAAAAAACTTTTTCTAACTTTTTAGAAACTTTTAGAAGTTTTAGAATACTTTTCAGAACTTAGTAAAAAGTTTCAGAGGAGAAAAGCAAAACTTTTTGGTTAGGTGTACATACACTGAACTGTTTTGTATATTATTCTCTTATGAAAAGTACACAATGACAAAGTGGTAAGTAGTTACAAGTACTTATCCCACCGCTGCACAACCAATGTAGGAGGCTGGCCTGGCCTGTAGTGGGTACCAGAGGTACTTACACCTTGTGCCAGGTCCAGTTATCCCTTATTAGTATAGAAGAGGTGTTTCTAGCAGCTTAGGCTGATAGAAGGTAGCTATGGCAAAGCAGCTTAGGCTGAACTAGGAGACATGTAAAGCTCCTACTATACCACTGGTGTCATATGCACAATATCATAAGAAAACACAATACACTGAAGTACTAAAAATAAAGGTACTTTATTTATATGACAATATGCCAAAAGTATCTCAGTGAGTACCTTCAGTATGAGGATAAGATATATACACAAGATATATGTACACAAACAAAATTATGCAGGTAATAGCAAGAAAAGTAATGCAAGCAGTGTAAAATTACAGTAGATTGCAATAGGAGCACATAGGTGTAGGGGCAACACAAACCATATACTCCAAAAGAGGAATGCGAACCACGAATGGACCCCAAACCTATGTGAGCTTGTAGAGGGTCGCTGGGACTGTAAGAAAACAGTGAGGGTTAGAAAAATAGCCCACCCCAAGACCCTGAAAAGTAGGTGTAAAGTGCACCTACTACCCCCAGAGAGCACAGAAGTCCTGATGGGGGGATTCTACAGGAAGAACAAACGCCAGCAATGCAACAACAGTGGATTTCCGGACCTGAGTACCTGTAAGACAAGGGGACCAAGTCCAATAGTCGCGACAGTGTCGAGAGTGGGCAGAAGCCCCCGCAGAAATACTGCAAACAAGCCTTGCTAGCTGCAAGGGTCGTGGTAGAGGTTTTTGGGTGCTGCTGTGGCCCAGGAGGGACCAGGATGTCGCCACTTGGAGGAGGAGACAGAGGGGGCACACAGCAACTCAGGGAGCCCTCACAGAAGCAGGCAGCACCCGCAGAAGTACCTGAACAGGCACTTGTAAGAAAAGTGAACCAGAGTCCACCCGAGTTCACAAAAGGGAGTCCCACGATGACGGAGGACAACTCAGAAGGTTGTGCACTGCAGAAAGGAGTGTGGGGACCCAGGCTTGGCTGTGCACAAAGGAAATCTTGGAAGAGTGCACAGGAGCTGGAACAGCTGCAAATCACGCGGTACTCAGCAATGCAGTCTAGCGTGGGGAGGCAAGGACTTACCTCCACCAAACTTGGACTGAAGAGTCACTGGACTGTGGGAGTCACTTGGACAGAGTTGCTGAGTTCCAGGGACCACGCTCGTCGTGCTGAGAAGGGACGCAGAGGAACAGTGATGCAGTCTTTTGGTGCCTGCGGTTGCAGGGGGAAGATTCCGTCGACCCACGGGAGATTTCTTCAGAGCTGCCGGTGCAGAGAGGAGGCAGGACACCTCCAGAGCATGCACCACCTGGAAACAGTTGAGAAAGCCGGCAGGATGAAGCGATACAAGGTTGCTAGTAGCCGTCTTGCTACTTTGTTGCGGTTTTGCAGGCGTCCTGAGCAGTCAGCGGTCGATCCTTTGGCAGAAGGTGAAGAGGGAGATGAGCTCTTGTATTCGTTATCTAAAGAATTCCCCAAAGCAGAGACCCTAAATAGCCAGAAAAGGAGGTTTGGCTACCAAGGAAGGAGGATTGGCTACCAAGAGAGGTAAGAGCCTATCAGAAGGAGCCTCTGACGTCACCTGCTGGCACTGGCCACTCAGAGCAGTCCAGTGTGCCACAAACACCTCTGTTTCCAAGATGGCAGAGGTCTGGGACACACTGGAGGAGCTCTGGGCACCTCCTCTGGGAGGTGCAGGTCAGGGGAGTGGTCACTCCCCTTTCCTTTGTCCAGTTTGGTGCCAGAGCAGGGCTTGGATATCCCTAAAGCAGTGTAGACTGGCTTATGCAGAGATGGGCACCATCTGTGCCATCAAAGCATTTACAGAGGCTGGGGGAGGCTACTCCTCCCCAGCCCTGACACCTATTTCCAAAGGGAGAGGGTGTTACACCCTCTCTCAGAGGAAATCCTTTGTTCTCCCTTCCTGGGCCAGGGCTGCCTGGACCCCAGGAGGGTAGAAACATGTCTGAGGGGTTGGCAGCAGCTGCAGTGGAGACCCCTGAAAGGCAGTAGCCGGGTGCTGTGCTAGAGACCCGGGGGATCATGGAATTGTCCCCCTATTGCCAGATTGGCATTGGGGTGACAATTCCATGATCTTAGACATGTTACATGGCCATGTTCGGAGTTACCATTGTGACGCTATACATAGGTAGTGACCTATGTATAGTGCACGCGTGCAATGGTGTCCCCGCACTCACAAAGTCCGGGGAATTTGCCCTGAACGATGTGGGGGCAACTTGGCTAGTGCCAGGGTGCCCACACACTAAGTAACTTTGCACCCAACCTTCACCAGGTGAAGGTTAGACATATAGGTGACTTATAAGTTACTTAAGTGCAGTGGTAAATGGCTGTGAAATAACGTGGACGTTATTTCACGCAGGCTGCAATGGCAGGCCTGTGTAAGAATTGTCAGAGCTCCCTATGGGTGGCAAAAGAAGTGCTGCAGCCCATAGGGAATTCCTGGAACCCCAATACCCTGGGTACCTCAGTACCATATACTAGGGAATTATATGGGTGTACCAGTATGCCAATGTGAATTGGTAAATGTAGTCACTAGCCTGTTAGTGACAAATTTAAAAAGCAGAGAGAGCATAACAACTGAGGTTCTGGTTAGTAGAGCCTCAGTGAGACAGTTAGGCATCACACAGGGAACATATTCAGGGCACATACTTATGAGCACTGGGGTCCTGCCTGGCAGGGTCCCAGTGACACATAGACTAAAACAGCATATATACATTGAAATATGGGGGTAACATGCCAGGCAAGATGGTACTTTCCTACACAACCCCTCACCAAACGAAGGACAATGAGACTAGCCATGACCTGATGAGTCTTCATTGTCTAAGTGGAAATATCTGGAGAGTCCATCTGCATTGGAGTGGGTACTCCCAGGTCTATATACCACTGTATAGTCCATTCCCTGTAGAGATATGGACCACCTCAACAATTTACGGTTTTCACCTTTCATTTGTTTTAGCCAAAGTAGAAGTTTGTGGTCTGTCTGAACAATTAAGTGAGTGCCAAACAGGTATGGCCTCAACTTCTTCAGTGCCCAGACCACAGCAAAGGCCTCCCTCTCTATGGCAGACCAACGCTTTTCTCTAGGGGTCAACCTTCTGCTGATAAAAGCAACTGGTTGATCCTGGCCCTCAGAATTCAGTTGTGTTAAGACTGCCCCTACCCCTAATTCAGATGAATCAGTGAATTTCTTGGAGTAACATGGGCTTTTTAGGACAGGTGCAGAGCACATGGCCTGTTTGAGCTCCTCAAAAGCTTTCTGACAGCTGGCTGTACACAATACCTCTTTAGGCATCTTCTTACTAGTGAGATCATTAAGAGGTGCTGCTATGGAGCCATAGTTTTTAATGAATCTCCTGTAATACCCAGTGAGGCCTAGGAAGGATCTCACCTGGGTCTTAGTTGTAGGGGGAACCCAATCCATGATTGTCTGGATTTTCCCCTGAAGTGGTTCAATCTGTTCTCCACCTACCAGGTGTCCCAGTTAAACCACCTTTCCCTGCCCTATTTGGCACTTTGAAGCCTTGATAGTGAGGCCTGCCTTTTGCAGGGCTTCCAAAACTTTCCAAAGGTGGACCAGGTGGAGCTAAAGACAGCTATATAATCTAGATATGCTGCACTAAAAGCATCCAACCCTTGCAGGACTGTGTCCATCAACCTCTGAAAAGTGGCAGGTGCATTCTTCAAACCAAAGGGCATCACTGTAAATTGGTAGTGCCCTCCTATAGTTGAAAATGCAGTTTTAGCTTTAGCATCCTTGGCCAATTTGATCTGCCAATACCCTGCAGTCAAATCACGCTGCTTACATACTTGGCAGATGCCAGTGTATCTATGAGCTCATCTGCCCTGGGCATAGGGTGAGCATCAGTTTTTCTTACCTGATTGAGACCTCTGTAGTCTACACAAAACCTCATCTCCCTTTTTCCATCTTTTGAGTGAGGCTTTGGTACAAGCACCACAGGACTCGCCCATGGGCTTTCAGAAGGTTCAACCACTCCTAGATCAAGCATTTTCTGAACCTCTTGTTTTATGCAGTCCCTGACATGGTCAGGCTGCCTATAGATTTTACTTTTGACAGGCAAGCTGTCTCCAGTATCAATTGTGTGTACACACCAAGATGTGGTGCCTGGCACAGTTGAAAAGAGTTCAGAAAATTGTCCAAGGAGATTTATGCAGTTGTGTTTCTGTTCTGCAGTTTGACAATCTGCCAAAACTACTCCCTCCACTAAAGCATCATTTTCAGTGGTGGAAAAGAGATCAGGTAGAGGGTCACTCTCTTCTTCCTGCTCTCATCTGTTGCCATGAGCAGGGTGAGATCAGCCCTGTCATACTAGGGTTTTAGGCGGTTGACATGAATCACCCTAAGGGGACTCCTGGCAATGCCCAGGTCTGCCAAATAGGTGACCTCGCCCTTTTTCTCAACAATTAGATGGGGTCCACACCATTTGTCCTAGAGTGCTCTTGGGGCCACAGGCTCCAATACCCACACCTTCTGTCCTGGTTAGTACCGGATCAGAACAGCCTTCTGGTCATGCCATTGCTTCTGGAGCTCTTGGCTGGCCTGAAGGTTTTTACTGGCCTTTTTCATGTACTCTGCCATTCTGGATCTTAGGCCAAGTACATAGTCCACTATGTCCTGTTTGGGAGCTTTTAAAAGTTGTTCCCAACCCTCCTTCACAAGTGTTAGTGGACCTCTTACAGGGTGTCCAAAGAGGAGTTCAAAGGGGCTGAAGCCCACTCCTTTCTGGGGTACCTCCCTGTAAGCAAAAAGGAGGAAAGATAACAGGAAATCCCATCTCCTCCTGAGCTTTTCAGGGAGTCCCATTATCATACCTTTGAGAGTTTTATTTAACCTCTCTACCAGTCCATCAGTCTGTGGATGATAAGGAGTGGTGAATTTGTAGGTTATATCACATTCCTTCCACATAACTTTCAAGTATGCAGACATAAAGTTGCTACCCCTGTCTGATACAACCTCTTTTGGAAAACCCACCCTGGAAAATATTCCCAGGAGGGCTTTTGCCACTGCAGGAGCTGTAATGGTCCTTAGAGGAATTGCTTCAGGATATCTGGTGGCATGGTCCACAACCACCAAGATAAACCTATTGCCTGAAGCAGTAGAAGGGTCAAGGGGGCCAACTATGTCAACCCCTACCCTTTCAAAGGGGACCCCAACCACAGTTAGTGGAATAAGGGGAGCCTTTGGTGTGCCACCAGTCTTGCCACTGGCTTGGCAGGTCACACAAGACTTGCAAAAATCTTTAGTGTCCTCTGACATCCTAGGCCAGTGAAACAGGGGGATAAGCCTTTCCCATGTTTTGATCTGGCCCAAATGCCCAGCCAAAGGAATGTCTTGTGCCAGAGTTAGGAGGAACTCCCTGTACTGCACGGGAATGACCAATCTCCTGGCTGCTCCAGGTTTTGGGTCCCTTGCCTCGGTGTACAAGAGGTTGTCCTCCCAGTAAACTCTATGTGAGTCACTGACATCCCCATTTTGCTGTTTGACAGCTTGCTGTCTGAGACCCTCTAATGTGGGACAGGTTTGCTGTGCCACACTCAGCTCTTCCCTGGCAAGCCCCCCTCCACCCAAAAGCTCATCAGTGTCTGCTGCCAGCTCATCTGGTGAAGGTTCTGCACAGTGAGGAAATTCTTCTTCCTCAGAAGGAGAATTGTAGGAAGTTGGCTCTGTATGTGTTATTTCAAAGTAAGGAATAGCATGCACAGAGTCCAAGGGTTCCCCTTAGAGGTAAAATAGTGGTAAAAAGAGATAATACTAATGCTCTATTTTGTGGTAGTGTGGTCGAGCAGTAGGCTTATCCAAGGAGTAGTGTTAAGCATTTGTTGTACATACACATAGACAATAAATGAGGTACACACACTCAGAGACAAATCCAGCCAATAGGTTTTGTTATAGAAAAATATCTTTTCTTAGTTTATTTTAAGAACCACAGGTTCAAATTTAACATGTAATATCTTGTTTGAAAGGTATTGCAGGTAAGTACATTAGGAACTTTGAATCATTTCAATTGCATGTATACTTTTCAAGTTATTCACAAATAGCTGTTTTAAAAGTGGACACAGTGCAATTTTCACAGTTCCTGGGGGAGGTAAGTTTTTGTTAGTTTTACCAGGTAAGTAAGACACTTACAGGGTTCAGTTCTTGGTCCAAGGTAGCCCACCGTTGGGGGTTCAGAGCAACCCCAAAGTCACCACACCAGCAGCTCAGGGCCGGTCAGGTGCAGAGTTCAAAGTGGTGCCCAAAACGCATAGGCTAGAATGGAGAGAAGGGGGGTGCCCCGGTTCCGGTCTGCTTGCAGGTAAGTACCCGCGTCTTCGGAGGGCAGACCAGGGGGGTTTTGTAGGGCACCGGGGGGGACACAAGTCCACACAGAAATTTCACCCTCAGCAGCGCGGGGGCGGCCGGGTGCAGTGTAGAAACAGGCGTCGGGTTTGCAATGTTAGTCTATGAGAGATCTCGGGATCTCTTCAGCGCTGCAGGCAGGCAAGGGGGGGGTTCCTCGGGGAAACCTCCACTTGGTCAAGGGAGAGGGACTCCTGGGGGTCACTCCTCCAGTGAAAGTCCGGTCCTTCAGGTCCTGGGGGCTGCGGGTGCAGGGTCTCTCCCAGGTGTCGGGACTTAGGATTCAAAGAGTCGCGGTCAGGGGAAGCCTCGGGATTCCCTCTGCAGGCGGCGCTGTGGGGGCTCAGGGGGGACAGGTTTTTGTACTCACAGTCTTAGAGTAGTCCTGGGGTCCCTCCTGAGGTGTTGGATCGCCACCAGCTGAGTCGGGGTCGCCGGGTGCAGTGTTGCAAGTCTCACGCTTCTTGCGGGGAGCTTGCAGGGTTCTTTAAAGCTGCTGGAAACAAAGTTGCAGCTTTTCTTGGAGCAGGTCCGCTGTCCTCGGGATTTTCTTGTCTTTTCGAAGCAGGGGCAGTCCTCAGAGGATGTCGAGGTCGCTGGTCCCTTTGGAAGGCGTCGCTGGAGCAGGATCTTTGGAAGGCAGGAGACAGGCCGGTGAGTTTCTGGAGCCAAGGCAGTTGTCGTCTTCTGGTCTTCCTCTGCAGGGGTTTTCAGCTAGGCAGTCCTTCTTCTTGTAGTTGCAGGAATCTAATTTTCTAGGGTTCAGGGTAGCCCTTAAATACTAAATTTAAGGGCGTGTTTAGGTCTGGGGGGTTAGTAGCCAATGGCTACTAGCCCTGAGGGTGGGTACACCCTCTTTGTGCCTCCTCCCAAGGGGAGGGGGTCACAATCCTAACCCTATTGGGGGAATCCTCCATCTGCAAGATGGAGGATTTCTAAAAGTTAGAGTCACTTCAGCTCAGGACACCTTAGGGGCTGTCCTGACTGGCCAGTGACTCCTCCTTGTTTCTTTCTTTGTTCCCTCCAGCCTTGCCGCCAAAAGTGGGGGCCATGGCCGGAGGGGGCGGGCAACTCCACTAAGCTGGAGTGCCCTGCTGGGCTGTGACAAAGGGGTGAGCCTTTGAGGCTCACCGCCAGGTGTCACAGCTCCTGCCTGGGGGAGGTGTTAGCATCTCCACCCAGTGCAGGCTTTGTTACTGGCCTCAGAGTGACAAAGGCACTCTCCCCATGGGGCCAGCAACATGTCTCTGGTGTGGCAGGCTGCTGGAACTAGTCAGCCTACACAGACAGTCGGTTAAGTTTTAGGGGGCACCTCTAAGGTGCCCTCTGTAGTGTATTTTACAATAAAATGTACACTGGCATCAGTGTGCATTTATTGTGCTGAGAAGTTTGATACCAAACTTCCCAGTTTTCAGTGTAGCCATTATGGTGCTGTGGAGTTCGTGTAAAACAGACTCCCAGACCATATACTCTTATGGCTACCCTGCACTTACAATGTCTAAGGTTTTGCTTAGACACTGTAGGGGTACCATGCTCATGCACTGGTACCCTCACCTATGGTATAGTGCACCTTGCCTTAGGGCTGTAAGGCCTGCTAGAGGGGTGTCTTACCTATACTGCATAGGCAGTGAGAGGCTGGCATGGCACCCTGAGGGGAGTGCCATGTCGACTTACTCGTTTTGTCCTCACTAGCACACACAAGCTGGCAAGCAGTGTGTCTGTGCTGAGTGAGAGGTCTCCAGGGTGGCATAAGACATGCTGCAGCCCTTAGAGACCTTCCTTGGCATCAGGGCCCTTGGTACTAGAAGTACCAGTTACAAGGGACTTATCTGGATGCCAGGGTCTGCCAATTGTGGATACAAAAGTACAGGTTAGGGAAAGAACACTGGTGCTGGGGCCTGGTTAGCAGGCCTCAGCACACTTTCAATTGTAAACATAGCATCAGCAAAGGCAAAAAGTCAGGGGGCAACCATGCCAAGGAGGCATTTCCTTACACAACCCCCCCCCAAACGAAAGAGGATGAGACTAAACTTTCCCAAGAGAGTCTTCATTTTCTAAGTGGAAGAACCTGGAAAGGCCATCTGCATTGGCATGGGCAGTCCCAGGTCTGTGTTCCACTATAAAGTCCATTCCCTGTAGGGAGATGGACCACCTCAACAGTTTAGGATTTTCACCTTTCATTTGCATCAGCCATTTGAGAGGTCTGTGGTCAGTTTGAACTAGGAAATGAGTCCCAAAGAGGTATGGTCTCAGCTTCTTCAGGGACAAAACCACAGCAAAGGCCTCCCTCTCAATGGCACTCCAACGCTGCTCCCTGGGGAGTAACCTCCTGCTAATGAAAGCAACAGGCTGGTCAAGGCCATCATCATTTGTTTGGGACAAAACTGCCCCTATCCCATGTTCAGAGGCATCAGTCTGCACAATGAACTGCTTAGAATAATCTGGAGCTTTGAGAACTGGTGCTGAGCACATTGCTTGTTTCAGGGTGTCAAAGGCCTGTTGGCATTCCACAGTCCAGTTCACTTTCTTGGGCATTTTCTTGGAGGTGAGTTCAGTGAGGGCTGTCACAATGGATCCATATCCCTTCACAAACCTCCTGTAATACCCAGTCAAGCCAAGGAATGCCCTGACTTGAGTCTGGGTTTTTGGAGCTACCCAGTCCAGAATAGTCTGGATCTTGGGTTGGAGTGGCTGAACTTGGCCTCCACCTACAAGGTGTCCCAAGTAAACCACAGTTCCCTGCCCTATCTGGCATTTGGATGCCTTGATAGAGAGGCCTGCAGATTGCAGAGCCTTCAAAACCTTCCTCAGGTGGACCAGGTGATCCTGCCAGGTGGAGCTAAAGACAGCAATATCATCAAGATAAGCTGTGCTAAAGGACTCCAAGCCAGCAAGGACTTGATTCACCAACCTTTGGAAGGTGGCAGGGGCATTCTTTAAACCAAAGGGCATAACAGTAAACTGATAATGCCCATCAGGTGTGGAGAATGCTGTTTTCTCTTTTGCTCCAGGTGCCATTTTTATTTGCCAGTACCCTGCTGTCAAGTCAAAGGTACTTAAGAATTTGGCAGCACCTAATTTGTCTATGAGCTCATCAGCTCTTGGAATTGGATGAGCATCTGTCTTGGTGACAGAATTGAGCCCTCTGTAGTCCACACAAAACCTCATCTCTTTCTTTCCATCTTTGGTGTGAGGTTTGGGGACTAAGACCACTGGGCTAGCCCAGGGGCTGTCAGAGCGCTCAATTACTCCCAATTCCAGCATCTTGTGGACTTCCACCTTGATGCTTTCCTTAACATGGTCAGACTGTCTAAAGATTTTGTTCTTGACAGGCATGCTGTCTCCTGTGTCCACATCATGGGTACACAGGTGTGTCTGACCAGGGGTTAAGGAGAAGAGTTCAGGAAACTGTTGTAGGACTCTCCTACAATCAGCTTGCTGTTGGCCAGAGAGGGTGTCTGAGTAGATCACTCCATCTACTGTGCCATCTTTTGGGTCTGATGACAGAAGATCAGGGAGAGGTTCACTCTCTGCCTCCTGATCCTCATCTGTTACCATCAACCGATTGACATCAGCCCTGTCATGGAAGAGCTTAAGGCGGTTCACATGGATCACCCTCTTGGGGCTCCTGCTTGTGCCCAGGTCCACCAGGTAGGTGACCTGACTCTTCCTTTCTAGTACTGGGTAAGGGCCACTCCATTTGTCCTGGAGTGCCCTGGGAGCCACAGGCTCCAGAACCCAGACTTTCTGCCCTGGTTGGAACTCCACCAGTGCAGCCTTTTGGTCATACCAAAACTTCTGGAGCTGTTGGCTGGCCTCAAGGTTTTTGGTTGCCTTTTCCATGTACTCTGCCATTCTAGAGCGAAGGCCAAGTACATAGTCCACTATGTCTTGCTTAGGCTCATGGAGAGGTCTCTCCCAGCCTTCTTTAACAAGAGCAAGTGGTCCTCTTACAGGATGACCAAACAGAAGTTCAAAGGGTGAGAATCCTACTCCCTTCTGTGGCACCTCTCTGTAAGCGAAAAGCAGACATGGCAAGAGGACATCCCATCTCCTTTTGAGTTTTTCTGGGAGCCCCATGATCATGCCCTTTAATGTCTTGTTGAATCTCTCAACTAAGCCATTAGTTTGTGGGTGGTATGGTGTAGTGAATTTATAAGTCACCCCACACTCATTCCACATGTGCTTTAGGTATGCTGACATGAAGTTGGTACCTCTGTCAGACACCACCTCCTTAGGGAAACCCACTCTGGTAAAGATACCAATGAGGGCCTTGGCTACTGCAGGGGCAGTAGTCGACCTAAGGGGAATAGCTTCAGGATACCTGGTAGCATGATCCACTACTACCAGGATATACATATTTCCTGAGGCTGTGGGAGGTTCTAGTGGACCAACTATGTCCACACCCACTCTTTCAAAGGGAACCCCCACCACTGGAAGTGGAATGAGGGGGGCCTTTGGATGTCCACCTGTCCTACCACTGGCTTGACAGGTGGGGCAGGAGAGGCAAAACTCCTTAACCATGTTGGACATATTGGGCCAGTAGAAGTGGTTGACTAACCTCTCCCACGTCTTGGTTTGTCCCAAATGTCCAGCAAGGGGAATGTCATGGGCCAATGTTAGGATGAACTCTCTGAACAGCTGAGGCACTACCACTCTCCTAGTGGCACCAGGTTTGGGGTCTCTGGCCTCAGTGTACAGGAGTCCATCTTCCCAATAGACCCTATGTGTTCCATTTTTCTTGCCTTAGGACTCTTCAGCAGCTTGCTGCCTAAGGCCTTCAAGAGAGGGACAGGTTTCTTGTCCCTTACACAGCTCCTCCCTTGAGGGTCCCCCTGGGCCTAAGAGCTCAACCTGGTAAGGTTCAAGCTCCAAAGGCTCAGTTCCCTCAGAGGGCAGAACTTCTTCCTGAGAAGAGAGGTTCCCTTTCTTTTGCTGTGTTGCAGTTGGTTTCCCAACTGACTTTCCTGTTCTCTTGGTAGGCTGGGCCATTCTTCCAGACTCCAGCTCTACTTGTTCACCCTGTGCCTTGCACTGTGCTCTTGTTTTCACACACACCAGTTCAGGGATACCCAGCATTGCTGCATGGGTTTTTAGTTCTACCTCAGCCCATGCTGAGGACTCCAGGTCATTTCCAAGCAGACAGTCCACTGGGATATTTGAGGAGACCACCACCTGTTTCAGGCCATTGACCCCTCCCCATTCTAAAGTAACCATTGCCATGGGATGTACTTTTCTCTGATTGTCAGCGTTGGTGACTGTGTACGTTTTTCCAGTCAGGTATTGGCCAGGGGAAACCAGTTTCTCTGTCACCATGGTGACACTGGCACCTGTATCCCTCAGGCCCTCTATTCTAGTCCCATTAATTAAGAGTTGCTGTCTGTATTTTTGCATGTTAGGCGGCCAGACAGCTAGTGTGGCTAAATCCACCCCACCCTCAGAAACTAGAGTAGCTTCAGTGTGGACCCTGATTTGCTCTGGGCACACTGTTGATCCCACTTGGAGACTAGCCATACCAGTGTTACCTGGATGGGAGTTTGGAGTGGAACCTTTCTTGGGACAGGCCTTGTCTCCAGTTTGGTGTCCATGCTGTTTACAGCTATGACACCAGGCCTTTTTGGGATCAAAGTTTTTACCCTTGTACCCATTGTTTTGTGAAGAGGCTCTGGGCCCACCCTACTGTGCAGGTTTTTGGGGGCCTGTAGAAGACTCTTTACTATTTTTAGTTTTGGTTGTCTCATCACCCTTCCCCTGGGGAGTCTTTGTGACCCCTTTCTTTTGGTCACCCCCTGTTGAAGTCTTGGACACCCTTGTCTTGACCCAATGGTCCGCCTTCTTTCCCAATTCTTGGGGAGAAATTGGTCCTAGGTCTACCAGATGCTGATGCAGTTTATCATTGAAACAATTACTTAACAGGTGTTCTTTCACAAATAAATTGTACAGCCCATCATAATTACTTACACCACTGCCTTGAATCCAACCATCTAGTGTTTTCACTGAGTAGTCAACAAAGTCAACCCAGGTCTGGCTCGAGGATTTTTGAGCCCCCCTGAACCTAATCCTGTACTCCTCAGTGGAGAATCCAAAGCCCTCAATTAGGGTACCCTTCATGAGGTCATAAGATTCTGCATCTTTTCCAGAGAGTGTGAGGAGTCTATCCCTACACTTTCCAGTGAACATTTCCCAAAGGAGAGCACCCCAGTGAGATCTGTTCACTTTTCTGGTTACACAAGCCCTCTCAAAAGCTGTGAACCACTTGGTGATGTCATCACCATCTTCAAATTTTGTCACAATCCCTTTGGGGATTTTTAACATGTCAGGAGAATCTCTGACCCTATTTATATTGCTGCCACCATTGATGGGTCCTAGGCCCATCTCTTGTCTTTCCCTTTCTATGGCTAGGAGCTGTCTCTCTAAAGCCAATCTTTTGGCCATCCTGGCTAACAGGAGGTCATCTTCACTGAGAGCATCCTCAGTGTTTTCAGAAATGTGGGACCCTCCTGTGAGGGACTCACTATTTCTGACTAACACAGTTGGAGACAGGACTTGAGGGGTCCTGTTCTCCCTATTTAGGACTGGAGGAGGGACATTGGCCTCCAAGTCACTAATTTCTTCCTCTGTGAGGTCATCATCAGAGGGGTTGGCTTTTTCAAACTCTGCCAACAGCTCCTGGAGCTGAATTTTGGTAGGTCTGGAGCCAATGGTTATTTTTTTGATATTACAGAGAGACCTTAGCTCCCTCATCTTAAGATGGAGGTAAGGTGTGGTGTCGAGTTCCACCACATTCATCTCTGTATCAGACATTATTTTGCTAAGAGTTGGAAGACTTTTTAAAGAATCTAAAACTGTTTCTAGAATCTAATTTCAAACTTTTAACAAACTTTTAAACTCTAAAAGACAATGCTAAACAGGGACTTAACACACAAGGCCCTAGCAGGACTTTTAAGAATTTAGAAAAATTTCAAATTGCAAAAATCAATTTCTAATGACAATTTTGGAATTTGTCGTGTGATCAGGTATTGGCTGAGTAGTCCAGCAAATGCAAAGTCTTGTACCCCACCGCTGATCCACCAATGTAGGAAGTTGGCTCTGTATGTGTTATTTCAAAGTAAGGAATAGCATGCACAGAGTCCAAGGGTTCCCCTTAGAGGTAAAATAGTGGTAAAAAGAGATAATACTAATGCTCTATTTTGTGGTAGTGTGGTCGAGCAGTAGGCTTATCCAAGGAGTAGTGTTAAGCATTTGTTGTACATACACATAGACAATAAATGAGGTACACACACTCAGAGACAAATCCAGCCAATAGGTTTTGTTATAGAAAAATATATTTTCTTAGTTTATTTTAAGAACCACAGGTTCAAATTTAACATGTAATATCTTGTTTGAAAGGTATTGCAGGTAAGTACATTAGGAACTTTGAATCATTTCAATTGCATGTATACTTTTCAAGTTATTCACAAATAGCTGTTTTAAAAGTGGACACTTAGTGCAATTTTCACAGTTCCTGGGGGAGGTAAGTTTTTGTTAGTTTTACCAGGTAAGTAAGACACTTACAGGGTTCAGTTCTTGGTCCAAGGTAGCCCACCGTTGGGGGTTCAGAGCAACCCCAAAGTCACCACACCAGCAGCTCAGGGCCGGTCAGGTGCAGAGTTCAAAGTGGTGCCCAAAACGCATAGGCTAGAATGGAGAGAAGGGGGGTGCCCCGGTTCCGGTCTGCTTGCAGGTAAGTACCCGCGTCTTCGGAGGGCAGACCAGGGGGGTTTTGTAGGGCACCGGGGGGGACACAAGTCCACACAGAAATTTCACCCTCAGCAGCGCGGGGGCGGCCGGGTGCAGTGTAGAAACAGGCGTCGGGTTCGCAATGTTAGTCTATGAGAGATCTCGGGATCTCTTCAGCGCTGCAGGCAGGCAAGGGGGGGGTTCCTCGGGGAAACCTCCACTTGGTCAAGGGAGAGGGACTCCTGGGGGTCACTCCTCCAGTGAAAGTCCGGTCCTTCAGGTCCTGGGGGCTGCGGGTGCAGGGTCTCTCCCAGGTGTCGGGACTTAGGATTCAAAGAGTCGCGGTCAGGGGAAGCCTCGGGATTCCCTCTGCAGGCGGCGCTGTGGGGGCTCAGGGGGGACAGGTTTTTGTACTCACAGTCTTAGAGTAGTCCTGGGGTCCCTCCTGAGGTGTTGGATCGCCACCAGCCGAGTCGGGGTCGCCGGGTGCAGTGTTGCAAGTCTCACGCTTCTTGCGGGGAGCTTGCAGGGTTCTTTAAAGCTGCTGGAAACAAAGTTGCAGCTTTTCTTGGAGCAGGTCCGCTGTCCTCGGGAGTTTCTTGTCTTTTCGAAGCAGGGGCAGTCCTCAGAGGATGTCGAGGTCGCTGGTCCCTTTGGAAGGCGTCGCTGGAGCAGGATCTTTGGAAGGCAGGAGACAGGCCGGTGAGTTTCTGGAGCCAAGGCAGTTGTCGTCTTCTGGTCTTCCTCTGCAGGGGTTTTCAGCTAGGCAGTCCTTCTTCTTGTAGTTGCAGGAATCTAATTTTCTAGGGTTCAGGGTAGCCCTTAAATACTAAATTTAAGGGCGTGTTTAGGTCTGGGGGTTAGTAGCCAATGGCTACTAGCCCTGAGGGTGGGTACACCCTCTTTGTGCCTCCTCCCAAGGGGAGGGGGTCACAATCCTAACCCTATTGGGGGAATCCTCCATCTGCAAGATGGAGGATTTCTAAAAGTTAGAGTCACTTCAGCTCAGGACACCTTAGGGGCTGTCCTGACTGGCCAGTGACTCCTCCTTGTTTCTTTCTTTGTTACCTCCAGCCTTGCCGCCAAAAGTGGGGGCCGTGGCCGGAGGGGGCGGGCAACTCCACTAAGCTGGAGTGCCCTGCTGGGCTGTGACAAAGGGGTGAGCCTTTGAGGCTCACCGCCAGGTGTCACAGCTCCTGCCTGGGGGAGGTGTTAGCATCTCCACCCAGTGCAGGCTTTGTTACTGGCCTCAGAGTGACAAAGGCACTCTCCCCATGGGGCCAGCACCATGTCTCTGGTGTGGCAGGCTGCTGGAACTAGTCAGCCTACACAGACAGTCGGTTAAGTTTTAGGGGGCACCTCTAAGGTGCCCTCTGTAGTGTATTTTACAATAAAATGTACACTGGCATCAGTGTGCATTTATTGTGCTGAGAAGTTTGATACCAAACTTCCCAGTTTTCAGTGTAGCCATTATGGTGCTGTGGAGTTCGTGTAAAACAGACTCCCAGACCATATACTCTTATGGCTACCCTGCACTTACAATGTCTAAGGTTTTGCTTAGACACTGTAGGGGTACCATGCTCATGCACTGGTACCCTCACCTATGGTATAGTGCACCCTGCCTTAGGGCTGTAAGGCCTGCTAGAGGGGTGTCTTACCTATACTGCATAGGCAGTGAGAGGCTGGCATGGCACCCTGAGGGGAGTGCCATGTCGACTTACTCGTTTTGTCCTCACTAGCACACACAAGCTGGCAAGCAGTGTGTCTGTGCTGAGTGAGAGGTCTCCAGGGTGGCATAAGACATGCTGCAGCCCTTATAGACCTTCCTTGGCATCAGGGCCCTTGGTACTAGAAGTACCAGTTACAAGGGACTTATCTGGATGCCAGGGTCTGCCAATTGTGGATACAAAAGTACAGGTTAGGGAAAGAACACTGGTGCTGGGGCCTGGTTAGCAGGCCTCAGCACACTTTCAATTGTAAACATAGCATCAGCAAAGGCAAAAAGTCAGGGGGCAACCATGCCAAGGAGGCATTTCCTTACAAGAATCATCTGTAGAGGGAGGGATAGTGGGTAGGGATTTACCCTTGCTACCCCTAGCTCTAGGGAGCACTTGGTCCATTGTTCCAGGATCCAAGTTACCCTGTCCTTTTTGCTTTTTGGCCTGAGCCCTTGTCAAAGCAAAAATATGCCCTGGAATGCCCAACATTGCTGCATGAGCCTCGAACTCCACTTCTGCCCAAGCTGATGTCTCTAAATCGTTCCCTAGTAGACAGTCTACAGGTAAATCTGAGGCAACCACAACTTTCTTTGGACCAGTAACCCCCCCCAGTTGAGACTCACAACAGCCATGGGGTGGCTAAGAGTGTTGTTATGAGCGTTTGTCACTTGGTACTGCTGACCAAGTAGGTGTTGTTCAGGGTGCACCAGTTTCTCTATCACCATGGTAACACTGGCACCTGTGTCCCTGTAGGCCAGAACCTCAACACCATTTATTAGGGGAAGTTGCTTGTACTTATCCATATTAAGGGGACAAGCAACCAAGGTGGCCAAATCAATGGCAGCTTCAGAGACCAACACAGCCTCTGTGGTCTCCCTAACAAGACCAACCCCAACTAAATTACCAAAAGGGATCCCAGCTACTCCCTTGAATTGGCTATTAGTAGGTTTTCTCCCACCACCACTGCTATTACTAGGCGCACTAGAATTTGCAGTAGGGGTTTTGGTAGTGGGAGGTTTGGTGTTTTTCTTTGGACAACTGGCATCAGTAGTCCAATGGCCTTTGACTTTACACAAATAATACCAAGGCTTTTTAGGTGGATTTGAAGAGGATTTGGACCCACCACCCCCACCAGAGGATTTTTGTGGGCCTGATGAAGACTCATTTTTACTTTTGTCCCCACCCTTGTCAGAAGACTTACCATCCTTCTTCTTGCCATCCCTGTCACCCTCTGTATGAACTTGTCTGTTCACTCTTGTTCTGACCCATTTGTCTGCCTTCTTTTCCAATTCTTGGGGAGAGGTCAGATCTGAGTCCACTAGATATTGGTGTAACAAGTCAGATACACCGTTATTCAGAATATGCTATCTCAGAATAAGATTATACAGGCTTTCATAGTCAGAAACCTTACTGACATGTAACCACCCCTCTAAGGCCTTCACTGAACAGTCAACAAAGTCTATCCAGTCTTGTGAGGACTCTTTTCTGGTGTCTCTGAACTTAATCCTGTATTGTTCAGTGGTTAAGCCAAATCCATCCAAGAGTGCATCCTTCAAAACTGCAAAATTGTTAGCATCACTTTCTCTAACAGTAAGTAGCCTATCCCTACCCTTTCCAGTAAAAGATAGCCACAATATAGCAGCCCGCTGCCTTTGAGGCACCCCCTGTACCATACAGGCCCTCTCAAGTACAGCAAACCACTTTTTGATGTCATCCCCCTCCTTGTAAGGGGGGACTATCTTGTGCAGATTCCTGGAATCATGCTCTCTAACAGGATTACTATCAGGAATACTGCTATTGCTGCCACCATGGGGTCCAAACCCCAATCTCTGTCTCTCCTTCTCCAGGTCTAAGGATTCCCTATTTAAGGCCAGCTTTTGCTGTTTAGGCTTGAGTCTGGTCTCTTCAACTCTCAACTTTTTGAGTTCCCTTTCTAACATGTTGTCTTCAGGGTGGGTGGGTTGGCAATGCTTGGACACAGAAGATAAATTGGAAACAACAGAGGGGGATCTGTCCCTAACTGAAGGAACCCTAGCAACTTGCCCTCTAGGAATAAAGACTTCCCTACTGTGATGGGAACCTCCATTACTACCAACATTACTGGGTGTCTTGTTAGAGGGCAAATCCTGATCAGAACCCTCTCACCTCCCTCAAGGAGATCCCCTGAGTCAGATTGGGAACCTTCTATTAACCTCTCATTTGAAGTGCCTGCTTGGGACTCATCATTCACAATAAGCATGTTGAATAGAAATTCTTTGGTAGGGTTCTTTCCAATCACTAAACCTCTCTCTAAGCAGAGACTCCTTAGGCTCTTGTAATTCAAATTGTCATAAGTAGTATTGACCATTTTAAGAGCAGACTCTACATCAGACATGATAGTAAAAGGTTTAGAAATAGTGAGAAGGAAGAAAAAGTTTCAGAGCTTTTTAAAGAATAGAGAAAAAAACTTTTTCTAACTTTTTAGAAACTTTTAGAAGTTTTAGAATACTTTTCAGAACTTAGTAAAAAGTTTCAGAGGAGAAAAGCAAAACTTTTTGGTTAGGTGTACATACACTGAACTGTTTTGTATATTATTCTCTTATGAAAAGTATACAATGACAAAGTGGTAAGTAGTTACAAGTACTTATCCCACCGCTGCACAACCAATGTAGGAGGCTGGCCTGGCCTGTAGTGGGTACCAGAGGTACTTACACCTTGTGCCAGGTCCAGTTATCCCTTATTAGTATAGAAGAGGTGTTTCTAGCAGCTTAGGCTGATAGAAGGTAGCTATGGCAAAGCAGCTTAGGCTGAACTAGGAGACATGTAAAGCTCCTACTATACCACTGGTGTCATATGCACAATATCATAAGAAAACACAATACACTGAAGTACTAAAAATAAAGGTACTTTATTTATATGACAATATGCCAAAAGTATCTCAGTGAGTACCTTCAGTATGAGGATAAGATATATACACAAGATATATGTACACAAACAAAATTATGCAGTTAATAGCAAGAAAAGTAATGCAAGCAGTGTAAAATTACAGTAGATTGCAATAGGAGCACATAGGTGTAGGGGCAACACAAACCATATACTCCAAAAGAGGAATGCGAACCACGAATGGACCCCAAACCTATGTGAGCTTGTAGAGGGTCGCTGGGACTGTAAGAAAACAGTGAGGGTTAGAAAAATAGCCCACCCCAAGACCCTGAAAAGTAGGTGTAAAGTGCACCTACTACCCCCAGAGAGCACAGAAGTCCTGATGGGGGGATTCTGCAGGAAGAACAAACGCCAGCAATGCAACAACAGTGGATTTCCGGACCTGAGTACCTGTAAGACAAGGGGACCAAGTCCAATAGTCGCGACAGTGTCGAGAGTGGGCAGAAGCCCCCGCAGAAATACTGCAAACAAGCCTTGCTAGCTGCAAGGGTCGTGGTAGAGGTTTTTGGGTGCTGCTGTGGCCCAGGAGGGACCAGGATGTCGCCACTTGGAGGAGGAGACAGAGGGGGCACACAGCAACTCAGGGAGCCCTCACAGAAGCAGGCAGCACCCGCAGAAGTACCTGAACAGGCACTTGTAAGAAAAGTGAACCAGAGTCCACCCGAGTTCACAAAAGGGAGTCCCACGATGACGGAGGACAACTCAGAAGGTTGTGCACTGCAGAAAGGAGTGTGGGGGACCCAGGCTTGGCTGTGCACAAAGGAAATCTTGGAAGAGTGCACAGGAGCTGGAACAGCTGCAAATCACGCGGTACTCAGCAATGCAGTCTAGCGTGGGGAGGCAAGGACTTACCTCCACCAAACTTGGACTGAAGAGTCACTGGACTGTGGGAGTCACTTGGACAGAGTTGCTGAGTTCCAGGGACCACGCTCGTCGTGCTGAGAAGGGACGCAGAGGAACAGTGATGCAGTCTTTTGGTGCCTGCGGTTGCAGGGGGAAGATTCCGTCGACCCACGGGAGATTTCTTCAGAGCTGCCGGTGCAGAGAGGAGGCAGGACACCTCCAGAGCATGCACCACCTGGAAACAGTTGAGAAAGCCGGCAGGATGAAGCGATACAAGGTTGCTAGTAGCCGTCTTGCTACTTTGTTGCGGTTTTACAGGCGTCCTGAGCAGTCAGCGGTCGATCCTTTGGCAGAAGGTGAAGAGGGAGATGAGCTCTTGTATTCGTTATCTAAAGAATTCCCCAAAGCAGAGACCCTAAATAGCCAGAAAAGGAGGTTTGGCTACCAAGGAAGGAGGATTGGCTACCAAGAGAGGTAAGAGCCTATCAGAAGGAGCCTCTGACGTCACCTGCTGGCACTGGCCACTCAGAGCAGTCCAGTGTGCCACAAACACCTCTGTTTCCAAGATGGCAGAGGTCTGGGACACACTGGAGGAGCTCTGGGCACCTCCTCTGGGAGGTGCAGGTCAGGGGAGTGGTCACTCCCCTTTCCTTTGTCCAGTTTGGTGCCAGAGCAGGGCTTGGATATCCCTAAAGCAGTGTAGACTGGCTTATGCAGAGATGGGCACCATCTGTGCCCATCAAAGCATTTACAGAGGCTGGGGGAGGCTACTCCTCCCCAGCCCTGACACCTATTTCCAAAGGGAGAGGGTGTTACACCCTCTCTCAGAGGAAATCCTTTGTTCTGCCTTCCTGGGCCAGGGCTGCCTGGACCCCAGGAGGGAAGAAACATGTCTGAGGGGTTGGCAGCAGCAGCAGCTGCAGTGGAGACCCCTGAAAGGCAGTAGCCGGGTGCTGTGCTAGAGACCCGGGGGATCATGGAATTGTCCCCCTATTGCCAGATTGGCATTGGGGTGACAATTCCATGATCTTAGACATGTTACATGGCCATGTTCGGAGTTACCATTGTGACGCTATACATAGGTAGTGACCTATGTATAGTGCACGCGTGCAATGGTGTCCCCGCACTCACAAAGTCCGGGGAATTTGCCCTGAACGATGTGGGGGCAACTTGGCTAGTGCCAGGGTGCCCACACACTAAGTAACTTTGCATTCAACCTTCACCAGGTGAAGGTTAGACATATAGGTGACTTATAAGTTACTTAAGTGCAGTGGTAAATGGCTGTGAAATAACGTGGACGTTATTTCACGCAGGCTGCAATGGCAGGCCTGTGTAAGAATTGTCAGAGCTCCCTATGGGTGGCAAAAGAAGTGCTGCAGCCCATAGGGAATTCCTGGAACCCCAATACCCTGGGTACCTCAGTACCATATACTAGGGAATTATATGGGTGTACCAGTATGCCAATGTGAATTGGTAAATGTAGTCACTAGCCTGTTAGTGACAAATTTAAAAAGCAGAGAGAGCATAACAACTGAGGTTCTGGTTAGTAGAGCCTCAGTGAGACAGTTAGGCATCACACAGGGAACATATACAGGGCACATACTTATGAGCACTGGGGTCCTGCCTGGCAGGGTCCCAGTGACACATAGACTAAAACAGCATATATACATTGAAATATGGGGGTAACATGCCAGGCAAGATGGTACTTTCCTACACAACCCCTCACCAAACGAAGGACAATAAGACTAGCCATGACCTGATGAGTCTTCATTGTCTAAGTGGAAATATCTGGAGAGTCCATCTGCATTGGAGTGGGTACTCCCAGGTCTATGTACCACTGTATAGTCCATTCCCTGTAGAGATATGGACCACCTCAACAATTTACGGTTTTCACCTTTCATTTGTTTTAGCCAAAGTAGAAGTTTGTGATCTGTCTGAACAATTAAGTGAGTGCCAAACAGGTATGGCCTCAACTTCTTCAGTGCCCAGACCACAGCAAAGGCCTCCCTCTCTATGGCAGACCAACGCTTTTCTCTAGGGGTCAACCTTCTGCTGATAAAAGCAACTGGTTGATCCTGGCCCTCAGAATTCAGTTGTGTTAAGACTGCCCCTACCCCTAATTCAGATGAATCAGTGAATTTCTTGGAGTAACATGGGCTTTTTAGGACAGGTGCAGAGCACATGGCCTGTTTGAGCTCCTCAAAAGCTTTCTGACAGCTGGCTGTACACAATACCTCTTTAGGCATCTTCTTACTAGTGAGATCATTAAGAGGTGCTGCTATGGAGCCATAGTTTTTAATGAATCTCCTGTAATACCCAGTGAGGCCTAGGAAGGATCTCACCTGGGTCTTAGTTGTAGGGGGAACCCAATCCATGATTGTCTGGATTTTCCCCTGAAGTGGTTCAATCTGTTCTCCACCTACCAGGTGTCCCAGATAAACCACCTTTCCCTGCCCTATTTGGCACTTTGAAGCCTTGATAGTGAGGCCTGCCTTTTGCAGGGCTTCCAAAACTTTCCAAAGGTGGACCAGGTGGAGCTAAAGACAGCTATATAATCTAGATATGCTGCACTAAAAGCCTCCAACCCTTGCAGGACTGTGTCCACCAACCTCTGAAAAGTGGCAGGTGCATTCTTCAAACCAAAGGGCATCACTGTAAATTGGTAGTGCCCTCCTATAGTTGAAAATGCAGTTTTAGCTTTAGCATCCTCGGCCAATTTGATCTGCCAATACCCTGCAGTCAAATCAACGCTGCTTACATACTTGGCAGATGCCAGTGTATCTATGAGCTCATCTGCCCTGGACATAGGGTGAGCATCAGTTTTTCTTACCTGATTGAGACCTCTGTAGTCTACACAAAACCTCATCTCCCTTTTTCCATCTTTTGAGTGAGGCTTTGGTACAAGCACCACAGGACTCGCCCATGGGCTTTCAGAACGTTCAACCACTCCTAGATCAAGCATTTTCTGAACCTCTTGTTTTATGCAGTCCCTGACATGGTCAGGCTGCCTATAGATTTTACTTTTGACAGGCAAGCTGTCTCCAGTATCAATTGTGTGTACACACCAAGATGTGGTGCCTGGCACAGTTGAAAAGAGTTCAGAAAATTGTCCAAGGAGATTTATGCAGTTGTGTTTCTGTTCTGCAGTTTGACAATCTGCCAAAACTACTCCCTCCACTAAAGCATCATTTTCAGTGGTGGAAAAGAGATCAGGTAGAGGGTCACTCTCTTCTTCCTGCCCTCATCTGTTGCCATGAGCAGGGTGAGATCAGCCCTGTCATAGTAGGGTTTTAGGCGGTTGACATGAATCACCCTAAGGGGACTCCTGGCAATGCCCAGGTCTGCCAAATAGGTGACCTCGCCCTTTTTCTCAACAATTAGATGGGGTCCACACCATTTGTCCTAGAGTGCTCTTGGGGCCACAGGCTCCAATACCCACACCTTCTGTCCTGGTTAGTATTGGATCAGAACAGCCTTCTGGTCATGCCATTGCTTCTGGAGCTCTTGGCTGGCCTGAAGGTTTTTACTGGCCTTTTTCATGTACTCTGCCATTCTGGATCTTAGGCCAAGTACATAGTCCACTATGTCCTGTTTGGGAGCTTTTAAAAGTTGTTCCCAACCCTCCTTCACAAGTGTTAGTGGACCTCTTACAGGGTGTCCAAAGAGGAGTTCAAAGGGGCTGAAGCCCACTCCTTTCTGGGGTACCTCCCTGTAAGCAAAAAGGAGGAAAGATAACAGGACATCCCATCTCCTCCTGAGCTTTTCAGGGAGTCCCATTATCATACCTTTGAGAGTTTTATTTAACCTCTCTACCAGTCCATCAGTCTGTGGATGATACGGAGTGGTGAATTTGTAGGTTATATCACATTCCTTCCACATAGCTTTCAAGTATGCAGACATAAAGTTGCTACCCCTGTCTGATACAACCTCTTTTGGAAAACCCACCCTGGAAAATATTCCCAGGAGGGCTTTTGCCACTGCAGGAGCTGTAATGGTCCTTAGAGGAATTGCTTCAGGATATCTGGTGGCATGGTCCACAACCACCAAGATAAACCTATTGCCTGAAGCAGTAGAAGGGTCAAGGGGGCCAACTATGTCAACCCCTACCCTTTCAAAGGGGACCCCAACCACAGTTAGTGGAATAAGGGGAGCCTTTGGTGTGCCACCAGTCTTGCCACTGGCTTGGCAGGTCACACAAGACTTGCAAAAATCTTTAGTGTCCTCTGACATCCTAGGCCAGTGAAACAGGGGGATAAGCCTTTCCCATGTTTTGATCTGGCCCAAATGCCCAGCCAAAGGAATGTCTTGTGCCAGAGTTAGGAGGAACTCCCTGTACTGCACGGGAATGACCAATCTCCTGGCTGCTCCAGGTTTTGGGTCCCTTGCCTCGGTGTACAAGAGGTTGTCCTCCCAGTAAACTCTATGTGAGTCACTGACATCCCCATTTTGCTGTTTGACAGCTTGCTGTCTGAGACCCTCTAATGTGGGACAGGTTTGCTGTGCCACACTCAGCTCTTCCCTGGCAAGCCCCCCTCCACCCAAAAGCTCATCAGTGTCGGCTGCCAGCTCATCTGGTGAAGGTTCTGCACAGTGAGGAAATTCTTCTTCCTCAGAAGGAGAATCATCTGTAGAGGGAGGGATAGTGGGTAGGGATTTACCCTTGCTACCCCTAGCTCTAGGGAGCACTTGGTCCATTGTTCCAGGATCCAAGTTACCCTGTCCTTTTTGCTTTTTGGCCTGAGCCCTTGTCAAAGCAAAAATATGCCCTGGAATGCCCAACATTGCTGCATGAGCCTCGAACTCCACTTCTGCCCAAGCTGATGTCTCTAAATCGTTCCCTAGTAGACAGTCTACAGGTTAATCTGAGGCAACCACAACTTTCTTTGGACCAGTAACCCCCCCCAGTTGAGATTCACAACAGCCATGGGGTGGCTAAGAGTGTTGTTATGAGCGTTTGTCACTTGGTACTGCTGACCAAGTAGGTGTTGTTCAGGGTGCACCAGTTTCTCTATCACCATGGTAACACTGGCACCTGTGTCCCTGTAGGCCAGAACCTCAACACCATTTATTAGGGGAAGTTGCTTGTACTTATCCATATTAAGGGGACAAGCAACCAAGGTGGCCAAATCAATGGCAGCTTCAGAGACCAACACAGCCTCTGTGGTCTCCCTAACAAGACCAACCCCAACTAAATTACCAAAAGGGATCCCAGCTACTCCCTTGAATTGGCTATTAGTAGGTTTTCTCCCACCACCACTGCTATTACTAGGCGCACTAGAATTTGCAGTAGGGGTTTTGGTAGTGGGAGGTTTGGTGTTTTTCTTTGGACAACTGGCATCAGTAGTCCAATGGCCTTTGACTTTACACAAATAATACCAAGGCTTTTTAGGTGGATTTGAAGAGGATTTGGACCCACCACCCCCACCAGAGGATTTTTGTGGGCCTGATGAAGACTCATTTTTACTTTTGTCCCCACCCTTGTCAGAAGACTTACCATCCTTCTTCTTGCCATCCTTGTCACCCTCTGTATGAACTTGTCTGTTCACTCTTGTTCTGACCCATTTGTCTGCCTTCTTTTCCAATTATTGGGGAGAGGTCAGATCTGAGTCCACTAGATATTGGTGTAACAAGTCAGATACACCGTTATTCAGAATATGCTATCTCAGAATAAGATTATACAGGCTTTCATAGTCAGAAACCTTACTGACATGTAACCACCCCTCTAAGGCCTTCACTGAACAGTCAACAAAGTCTATCCAGTCTTGTGAGGACTCTTTTCTGGTGTCTCTGAACTTAATCCTGTATTGTTCAGTGGTTAAGCCAAATCCATCCAAGAGTGCATCCTTCAAAACTGCAAAATTGTTAGCATCACTTTCTCTAACAGTAAGTAGCCTATCCCTACCCTTTCCAGTAAAAGATAGCCACAATATAGCAGCCCGCTGCCTTTGAGGCACCCCCTGTACCATACAGGCCCTCTCAAGTACAGCAAACCACTTTTTGATGTCATCCCCCTCCTTGTAAGGGGGGACTATCTTGTGCAGATTCCTGGAATCATGCTCTCTAACAGGATTACTATCAGGAATACTGCTATTGCTGCCACCATAGGGTCCAAACCCCAATCTCTGTCTCTCCTTCTCCAGGTCTAAGGATTCCCTATTTAAGGCCAGCTTTTGCTGTTTAGGCTTGAGTCTGGTCTCTTCAACTCTCAACTTTTTGAGTTCCCTTTCTAACATGTTGTCTTCAGGGTGGGTGGGTTGGCAATGCTTGGACACAGAAGATAAAGTGGAAACAACAGAGGGGGATCTGTCCCTAACTGAAGGAACCCTAGCAACTTGCCCTCTAGGAATAAAGACTTCCCTACTGTGATGGGAACCTCCATTACTACCAACATTACTGGGTGTCTTGTTAGAGGGCAAATCCTGATCAGAACCCTCCCTACCTCCCTCAAGGAGATCCCCTGAGTCAGATTGGGAACCTCCTATTAACCTCTCATTTGAAGTGCCTGCTTGGGACTCATCATTCACAATAAGCATGTTGAATAGAAATTCTTTGGTAGGGTTCTTTCCAATCACTAAACCTCTCTCTAAGCAGAGACTCCTTAGGCTCTTGTAATTCAAATTGTCATAAGTAGTATTGACCATTTTAAGAGCAGACTCTACATCAGACATGATAGTAAAAGGTTTAGAAATAGTGAGAAGGAAGAAAAAGTTTCAGAGCTTTTTAAAGAATAGAGAAAAAAACTTTTTCTAACTTTTTAGAAACTTTTAGAAGTTTTAGAATACTTTTCAGAACTTAGTAAAAAGTTTCAGAGGAGAAAAGCAAAACTTTTTGGTTAGGTGTACATACACTGAACTGTTTTGTATATTATTCTCTTATGAAAAGTACACAATGACAAAGTGGTAAGTAGTTACAAGTACTTAACCCACCGCTGCACAACCAATGTAGGAGGCTGGCCTGGCCTGTAGTGGGTACCAGAGGTACTTACACCTTGTGCCAGGTCCAGTTATCCCTTATTAGTATAGAAGAGGTGTTTCTAGCAGCTTAGGCTGATAGAAGGTAGCTATGGCAAAGCAGCTTAGGCTGAACTAGGAGACATGTAAAGCTCCTACTATACCACTGGTGTCATATGCACAATATCATAAGAAAACACAATACACTGAAGTACTAAAAATAAAGGTACTTTATTTATATGACAATATGCCAAAAGTATCTCAGTGAGTACCTTCAGTATGAGGATAAGATATATACACAAGATATATGCACACAAACAAAATTATGCAGTTAATAGCAAGAAAAGTAATGCAAGCAGTGTAAAATTACAGTAGATTGCAATAGGAGCACATAGGTGTAGGGGCAACACAAACCATATACTCCAAAAGAGGAATGCGAACCACGAATGGACCCCAAACCTATGTGAGCTTGTAGAGGGTCGCTGGGACTGTAAGAAAACAGTGAGGGTTAGAAAAATAGCCCACCCCAAGACCCTGAAAAGTAGGTGTAAAGTGCACCTACTACCCCCAGAGAGCACAGAAGTCCTGATGGGGGAATTCTGCAGGAAGAACAAACGCCAGCAATGCAACAACAGTGGATTTCCGGACCTGAGTACCTGTAAGACAAGGGGACCAAGTCCAATAGTCGTGACAGTGTCGAGAGTGGGCAGAAGCCCCCGCAGAAATACTGCAAACAAGCCTTGCTAGCTGCAAGGGTCGTGGTAGAGGGTTTTGGGTGCTGCTGTGGCCCAGGAGGGACCAGGATGTCGCCACTTGGAGGAGGAGACAGAGGGGGCACACAGCAACTCAGGGAGCCCTCACAGAAGCAGGCAGCACCCGCAGAAGTACCTGAACAGGCACTTGTAAGAAAAGTGAACCAGAGTCCACCCGAGTTCACAAAAGGGAGTCCCACGATGACGGAGGACAACTCAGAAGGTTGTGCACTGCAGAAAGGAGTGTGGGGGACCCAGGCTTGGCTGTGCACAAAGGAAATCTTGGAAGAGTGCACAGGAGCTGGAACAGCTGCAAATCACGCGGTACTCAGCAATGCAGTCTAGCGTGGGGAGGCAAGGACTTACCTCCACCAAACTTGGACTGAAGAGTCACTGGACTGTGGGAGTCACTTGGACAGAGTTGCTGAGTTCCAGGGACCACGCTCGTCGTGCTGAGAAGGGACGCAGAGGAACAGTGATGCAGTCTTTTGGTGCCTGCGGTTGCAGGGGGAAGATTCCGTCGACCCACGGGAGATTTCTTCAGAGCTGCCGGTGCAGAGAGGAGGCAGGACACCTCCAGAGCATGCACCACCTGGAAACAGTTGAGAAAGCCGGCAGGATGAAGCGATACAAGGTTGCTAGTAGCCGTCTTGCTACTTTGTTGCGGTTTTACAGGCGTCCTGAGCAGTCAGCGGTCGATCCTTTGGCAGAAGGTGAAGAGGGAGATGAGCTCTTGTATTCGTTATCTAAAGAATTCCCCAAAGCAGAGACCCTAAATAGCCAGAAAAGGAGGTTTGGCTACCAAGGAAGGAGGATTGGCTACCAAGAGAGGTAAGAGCCTATCAGAAGGAGCCTCTGACGTCACCTGCTGGCACTGGCCACTCAGAGCAGTCCAGTGTGCCACAAACACCTCTGTTTCCAAGATGGCAGAGGTCTGGGACACACTGGAGGAGCTCTGGGCACCTCCTCTGGGAGGTGCAGGTCAGGGGAGTGGTCACTCCCCTTTCCTTTGTCCAGTTTGGTGCCAGAGCAGGGCTTGGATATCCCTAAAGCAGTGTAGACTGGCTTATGCAGAGATGGGCACCATCTGTGCCCATCAAACCATTTACAGAGGCTGGGGGAGGCTACTCCTCCCCAGCCCTGACACCTATTTCCAAAGGGAGAGGGTGTTACACCCTCTCTCAGAGGAAATCCTTTGTTCTGCCATCCTGGACCAGGGCTGCCTGGACCCCAGGAGGGTAGAAACATGTCTGAGGGGTTGGCAGCAGCAGCAGCTGCAGTGGAGACCCCTGAAAGGCAGTAGCCGGGTGCTGTGCTAGAGACCCGGGGGATCATGGATTGTCCCCCTATTGCCAGATTGGCATTGGGGTGACAATTCCATGATCTTAGACATGTTACATGGCCATGTTCGGAGTTACCATTGTGACACTATACATAGGTAGTGACCTATGTATAGTGCACGCGTGCAATGGTGTCCCCGCACTCACAAAGTCCGGGGAATTTGCCCTGAACGATGTGGGGGCAACTTGGCTAGTGCCAGGGTGCCCACACACTAAGTAACTTTGCATTCAACCTTCACCAGGTGAAGGTTAGACATATAGGTGACTTATAAGTTACTTAGGTGCAGTGGTAAATGGCTGTGAAATAACGTGGACGTTATTTCACGCAGGCTGCAATGGCAGGCCTGTGTAAGAATTGTCAGAGCTCCCTATGGGTGGCAAAAGAAGTGCTGCAGCCCATAGGGAATTCCTGGAACCCCAATACCCTGGGTACCTCAGTACCATATACTAGGGAATTATATGGGTGTACCAGTATGCCAATGTGAATTGGTAAATGTAGTCACTAGCCTGTTAGTGACAAATTTAAAAAGCAGAGAGAGCATAACAACTGAGGTTCTGGTTAGTAGAGCCTCAGTGAGACAGTTAGGCATCACACAGGGAACATATACAGGGCACATACTTATGAGCACTGGGGTCCTGCCTGGCAGGGTCCCAGTGACACATAGACTAAAACAGCATATATACATTGAAATATGGGGGTAACATGCCAGGCAAGATGGTACTTTCCTACACAACCCCTCACCAAACGAAGGACAATAAGACTAGCCATGACCTGATGAGTCTTCATTGTCTAAGTGGAAATATCTGGAGAGTCCATCTGCATTGGAGTGGGTACTCCCAGGTCTATGTACCACTGTATAGTCCATTCCCTGTAGAGATATGGACCACCTCAACAATTTACGGTTTTCACCTTTCATTTGTTTTAGCCAAAGTAGAAGTTTGTGGTCTGTCTGAACAATTAAGTGAGTGCCAAACAGGTATGGCCTCAACTTCTTCAGTGCCCAGACCACAGCAAAGGCCTCCCTCTCTATGGCAGACCAACGCTTTTCTCTAGGGGTCAACCTTCTGCTGATAAAAGCAACTGGTTGATCCTGGCCCTCAGAATTCAGTTGTGTTAAGACTGCCCCTACCCCTAATTCAGATGAATCAGTGAATTTCTTGGAGTAACATGGGCTTTTTAGGACAGGTGCAGAGCACATGGCCTGTTTGAGCTCCTCAAAAGCTTTCTGACAGCTGGCTGTACACAATACCTCTTTAGGCATCTTCTTACTAGTGAGATCATTAAGAGGTGCTGCTATGGAGCCATAGTTTTTAATGAATCTCCTGTAATACCCAGTGAGGCCTAGGAAGGATCTCACCTGGGTCTTAGTTGTAGGGGGAACCCAATCCATGATTGTCTGGATTTTCCCCTGAAGTGGTTCAATCTATTCTCCACCTAAAAGGTGTCCCAGATAAACCACCTTTCCCTGCCCTATTTGGCACTTTGAAGCCTTGATAGTGAGGCCTGCCTTTTGCAGGGCTTCCAAAACTTTCCAAAGGTGGACCAGGTGGAGCTAAAGACAGCTATATAATCTAGATATGCTGCACTAAAAGCCTCCAACCCTTGCAGGACTGTGTCCACCAACCTCTGAAAAGTGGCAGGTGCATTCTTCAAACCAAAGGGCATCACTGTAAATTGGTAGTGCCCTCCTATAGTTGAAAATGCAGTTTTAGCTTTAGCATCCTCGGCCAATTTGATCTGCCAATACCCTGCAGTCAAATCAACGCTGCTTACATACTTGGCAGATGCCAGTGTATCTATGAGCTCATCTGCCCTGGGCATAGGGTGAGCATCAGTTTTTCTTACCTGATTGAGACCTCTGTAGTCTACACAAAACCTCATCTCCCTTTTTCCATCTTTTGAGTGAGGCTTTGGTACAAGCACCACAGGACTCGCCCATGGGCTTTCAGAAGGTTCAACCACTCCTAGATCAAGCATTTTCTGAACCTCTTGTTTTATGCAGTCCCTGACATGGTCAGGCTGCCTATAGATTTTACTTTTGACAGGCAAGCTGTCTCCAGTATCAATTGTGTGTACACACCAAGATGTGGTGCCTGGCACAGTTGAAAAGAGTTCAGAAAATTGTCCAAGGAGATTTATGCAGTTGTGTTTCTGTTCTGCAGTTTGACAATCTGCCAAAACTACTCCCTCCACCAAAGCATCATTTTCAGTGGTGGAAAAGAGATCAGGTAGAGGGTCACTTTCTTCTTCCTGCCCTCATCTGTTGCCATGAGCAGGGTGAGATCAGCCCTGTCATAGTAGGGTTTTAGGCGGTTGACATGAATCACCCTAAGGGGACTCCTGGCAATGCCCAGGTCTGCCAAATAGGTGACCTCGCCCTTTTTCTCAACAATTAGATGGGGTCCACACCATTTGTCCTAGAGTGCTCTTGGGGCCACAGGCTCCAATACCCACACCTTCTGTCCTGGTTAGTACCGGATCAGAACAGCCTTCTGGTCATGCCATTGCTTCTGGAGCTCTTGGCTGGCCTGAAGGTTTTTACTGGCCTTTTTCATGTACTCTGCCATTCTGGATCTTAGGCCAAGTACATAGTCCACTATGTCCTGTTTGGGAGCTTTTAAAAGTTGTTCCCAACCCTCCTTCACAAGTGTTAGTGGACCTCTTACAGGGTGACCAAAGAGGAGTTCAAAGGGGCTGAAGCCCACTCCTTTCTGGGGTACCTCCCTGTAAGCAAAAAGGAGGAAAGATAACAGGACATCCCATCTCCTCCTGAGCTTTTCAGGGAGTCCCATTATCATACCTTTGAGAGTTTTATTTAACCTCTCTACCAGTCCATCAGTCTGTGGATGATAAGGAGTGGTGAATTTGTAGGTTATATCACATTCCTTCCACATAGCTTTCAAGTATGCAGACATAAAGTTGCTACCCCTGTCTGATACAACCTCTTTTGGAAAACCCACCCTGGAAAATATTCCCAGGAGGGCTTTTGCCACTGCAGGAGCTGTAATGGTCCTTAGAGGAATTGCTTCAGGATATCTGGTGGCATGGTCCACAACCACCAAGATAAACCTATTGCCTGAAGCAGTAGAAGGGTCAAGGGGGCCAACTATGTCAACCCCTACCCTTTCAAAGGGGACCCCAACCACAGTTAGTGGAATAAGGGGAGCCTTTGGTGTGCCACCAGTCTTGCCACTGGCTTGGCAGGTCACACAAGACTTGCAAAAATCTTTAGTGTACTCTGACATCCTAGGCCAGTGAAACAGGGGGATAAGCCTTTCCCATGTTTTGATCTGGCCCAAATGCCCAGCCAAAGGAATGTCTTGTGCCAGAGTTAGGAGGAACTCCCTGTACTGCACGGGAATGACCAATCTCCTGGCTGCTCCAGGTTTTGGGTCCCTTGCCTCGGTGTACAAGAGGTTGTCCTCCCAGTAAACTCTATGTGAGTCACTGACATCCCCATTTTGCTGTTTGACAGCTTGCTGTCTGAGACCCTCTAATGTGGGACAGGTTTGCTGTGCCACACTCAGCTCTTCCCTGGCAAGCCCCCCTCCACCCAAAAGCTCATCAGTGTCTGCTGCCAGCTCATCTGGTGAAGGTTCTGCACAGTGAGGAAATTCTTCTTCCTCAGAAGGAGAATCATCTGTAGAGGGAGGGATAGTGGGTAGGGATTTACCCTTGCTACCCCTAGCTCTAGGGAGCACTTGGTCCATTGTTCCAGGATCCAAGTTACCCTGTCCTTTTTGCTTTTTGGCCTGAGCCCTTGTCAAAGCAAAAATATGCCCTGGAATGCCCAACATTGCTGCATGAGCCTCGAACTCCACTTCTGCCCAAGCTGATGTCTCTAAATCGTTCCCTAGTAGACAGTCTACAGGTTAATCTGAGGCAACCACAACTTTCTTTGGACCAGTAACCCCCCCCAGTTGAGATTCACAACAGCCATGGGGTGGCTAAGAGTGTTGTTATGAGCGTTTGTCACTTGGTACTGCTGACCAAGTAGGTGTTGTTCAGGGTGCACCAGTTTCTCTATCACCATGGTAACACTGTGTCCCTGTAGGCCAGAACCTCAACACCATTTATTAGGGGAAGTTGCTTGTACTTATCCATATTAAGGGGACAAGCAACCAAGGTGGCCAAATCAATGGCAGCTTCAGAGACCAACACAGCCTCTGTGGTCTCCCTAACAAGACCAACTGCAACTAAATTACCAAAAAGGATCCCAGCTACTCCCTTGAATTGGCTATTAGTAGGTTTTCTCCCACCACCACTGCTATTACTAGGCGCACTAGAATTTGCAGTAGGGGTTTTGGTAGTGAGAGGTTTGGTGTTTTTCTTTGGACAACTGGCATCAGTAGTCCAATGGCCTTTGACTTTACACAAATAATACCAAGGCTTTTTAGGTGGATTTGAAGAGGATTTGGACCCACCACCCCCACCAGAGGATTTTTGTGGGCCTGATGAAGACTCATTTTTACTTTTGTCCCCACCCTTGTCAGAAGACTTACCATCCTTCTTCTTGCCATCCTTGTCACCCTCTGTATGAACTTGTCTGTTCACTCTTGTTCTGACCCATTTGTCTGCCTTCTTTTCCAATTCTTGGGGAGAGGTCAGATCTGAGTCCACTAGATATTGGTGTAACAAGTCAGATACACCGTTATTCAGAATATGCTATCTCAGAATAAGATTATACAGGCTTTCATAGTCAGAAACCTTACTGACATGTAACCACCCCTCTAAGGCCTTCACTGAACAGTCAACAAAGTCTATCCAGTCTTGTGAGGACTCTTTTCTGGTGTCTCTGAACTTAATCCTGTATTGTTCAGTGGTTAAGCCAAATCCATCCAAGAGTGCATCCTTCAAAACTGCAAAATTGTTAGCATCACTTTCTCTAACAGTAAGTAGCCTATCCCTACCTACCCTTTCCAGTAAAAGATAGCCACAATATAGCAGCCCGCTGCCTTTGAGGCACCCCCTGTACCATACAGGCCCTCTCAAGTACAGCAAACCACTTTTTGATGTCATCCCCCTCCTTGTAAGGGGGGACTATCTTGTCCAGATTCCTGGAATCATGCTCTCTAACAGGATTACTATCAGGAATACTGCTATTGCTGCCACCATGGGGTCCAAACCCCAATCTCTGTCTCTCCTTCTCCAGGTCTAAGGATTCCCTATTTAAGGCCAGCTTTTGCTGTTTAGGCTTGAGTCTGGTCTCTTCAACTCTCAACTTTTTGAGTTCCCTTTCTAACATGTTGTCTTCAGGGTGGGTGGGTTGGGAATGCTTGGACACAGAAGATAAATTGGAAACAACAGAGGGGGATCTGTCCCTAACTGAAGGAACCCTAGCAACTTGCCCTCTAGGAATAAAGACTTCCCTACTGTGATGGGAACCTCCATTACTACCAACATTACTGGGTGTCTTGTTAGAGGGCAAATCCTGATCAGAACCCTACCTACCTCCCTCAAGGAGATCCCCTGAGTCAGATTGGGAACCTTCTATTAACCTCTCATTTGAAGTGCCTGCTTGGGACTGATCATTCACAATAAGCATGTTGAATAGAAATTCTTTGGCAGGGTTCTTTCCTATCACTAAACCTCTCTCTAAGAAGAGACTCCTTAGGCTCTTGTAATTCAAATTGTCATAAGTAGTATTGACCATTTTAAGAGCAGACTCTACATCAGACATGATAGTAAAAGGTTTAGAAATAGTGAGAAGGAAGAAAAAGTTTCAGAACTTTTTAAAGAACATAGAAAAAACTTTTTCTAACTTTTTAGAAACTTTTAGAAGTTTTAGAATACTTTTTAGAACTTAGTAAAAAGTTTAAGAGGAGAAAAGCAAAACTTTTTGGTTAGGTGTACATACACTGAACTGTTTTGTATATTATTCTCTTATGAAAAGTACACAATGACAAAGTGGTAAGTAGTTACAAGTACTTATCCCATCGCTGCACAACCAATGTAGGAGGCTGGCCTGGCTTGTAGTGGGTACCAGAGGTACTTACACCTTGTGCCAGGTCCAGTTATCCCTTATTAGTGTAGAAGAGGTGTTTCTAGCAGCTTAGGCTGATAGAAGGTAGCTATGGCAAAGCAGCTTAGGCTGAACTAGGAGACATGTAAAGCTCCTACTATACCACTGGTGTCATATGCACAATATCATAAGAAAACAAAATACACAGAAGTACTAAAAATAAAGGTACTTTATTTTTATGACAATATGCCAAAGGTATCTCAGTGAGTACCTTCAGTATGAGGATAAAATATATACACAAGATATATGTACACAAACCAAAATTATGCAGTAATAGCAAGAAAAGTAATGCAAGCAGTGTAAAATTACAGTAGATTGCAATAGGAGCACATAGGTATGGGGGCAACACAAACCATATACTCCAAAAGTGGAATGCGAACCACGAATGGACCCCAAACCTATGTGAGCTTGTAGAGGGTCGCTGGGACTGTATGAAAACAGTGAGAGTTAGAAAAATAGCCCACCCCAAGACCCTGAAAAGTAGGTGTAAAGAGGTCCTACTACCCCCAGAGAGCACAGAAGTCGTGATAGGGGAACTCTGCAGGAAAAACAAACACCAGCAATGCAACAACAGTGGATTTCCAGACCTGAGTACCTGTATGACAAGGGGACCAAGTCCAATAGTCGCAACAGTGTCGAGAGTGGTCAGGAGCCCAGGAAATGCCAGCTGAGGGTGCAAGGAAGCTGCCACCGGATGGAAGAAGTTTGGAGTTCTGCAAGAAAGAAGAGAGCTAGGGACTTCTCCTTTGGAAGACGGATGTCCCACGTCGCGATGAAGCTTGCAGAGGTGTTCCCATGCAGAAACACCGCAAACAAGCCTTACTAGCTGCAAGGGTTGCAGTAGAGGTTTGTTGGTGCTGCTGTGGCCCAGGAGGGACCAGGATGTCGCCACATGGATGAGGAGACAGAGGGGGCACCAAGCAACTCAGGGAGCCCTCACAGAAGCAGGCAGCACCCGCAGAAGTACCTGAACAGGCACTTGGAAGAAAAGTGAACCGGAGTCCACCCGAAGTCACAAAAGGGAGTCCCACAACGCCAGAGGACAACTCAGAAGGTTGTGCACTGCAGGAAGGTGTGTCGGGGTCCCAGGCTTGGCTGTGCACGAAGGAAACCCAAGAGTGCACAGGAGCCAGAGCAGCTGCAAATCACGCGGTACCCAGCAATGAAGTCTAGCGTGGGGAGGCAAGGACTTACCTCCACCAAACACGGACTGAAGAGTCACTGGACTGTGGGAGTCACTTGGACAGAGTTGCTGAGTTTCAGGGACCACGCTCGTCGTGCTGAGAGGGGACCCAGAGGACCAGTGATGCAGTCTTTTGGTGCATACGGTTGCAGGGGGAAGATTTTGTCGACCCACAGGAGATTTCTTCAGAGCTCCTGGTACAGAGAGGAGGCAGGCTACCCCCAGAGCATGCACCACCTGGAAACAGTCGAGAATTCCGGCAAGATGAAGCGATACAAGGTTGCTAGTAGTCGTCTTGCTACTTTGTTGCGGTTTTGCAGGCGTCCTGAGCAGTCAGCGGTCGATCCTTTCGCAGAAGGTGAAGAGGGAGATGCGGAGAAACTCTGATGAGCTCTTGCATTCGTTATCTAAAGAATTCCCCAAAGCAGAGACCCTAAATAGCCAGAAAAGGAGGTTTGGCTACCAAGGAAGGAGGATTGGCTACCAAGAGAGGTAAGAGCCTATCAGAAGGAGCCTCTGACGTCACCTGCTGGCACTGGCCACTCAGAGCAGTCCAGTGTGCCACAAACACCTCTGTTTCCAAGATGGCAAAGGTCTGGGACACACTGGAAAAGCTCTGGGCACCTCCCCTGGGGGGTGCAGGTCAGGGGAGTGGTCACTCCCCTTTCCTTTGTCCAGTTTCGTGCCAGAGCAGGGCTGGGGGATCCCTAAACCGGTGTAGATGGCTTATGCAGAGATGGGCACCATCTGTGCCCATCAGAGGCTGGGGGAGGCTACTCCTCCCCAGCCCTGACACCTATTTCCAAAGGGAGAGGGTGTTACACCCTCTCTCAGAGGAAATCCTTTGTTCTGCCTTCCTGGGCCAGGGCTGCCTGGACCCCAGGAAGGCAGAAACATGTCTGAGGGGTTGGCAGCAGCAGCAGCTGCAGTGGAGACCCCTGAAAGGCAGTTTGGCAGTAGCCGGGTGCTGTGCCAGAGACCCGGGGGATCATGAATTGTCCCCTTATTGCCAGATTGGCATTGGGGTGACAATTCCATGATCTTAGATATGTTACATGGCCATGTTCGGAGTTACCATTGTGATGCTATACATAGGTAGTGACCTATGTATAGTGCACGCGTGTAATGGTGTCCCCGCACTCACAAAGTCCGGGGAATTTGCCCTGAACGATGTGGGGGCACCTTGGCTAGTGCCAGAATGCCCACACACAAAGTAACTTTGCACCCAACCTTCACCAGGGGAAGGTTAGACATATAGGTGACTTATAAGTTACTTAAGTGCAGTGGTAAATGGCTGTGAAATAACGTGGACGTTATTTCACGCAGGCTACAATGGCAGGCCTGTGTAAGAATTGTCAGAGCTCCCTATGGGTGGCAAAAGAAATGCTGCAGCCCATATGGAACTCCTGGAACCCCAATACCCTGGGCACCTCAGTACCATATACTAGGGAATTATATGGGTGTACCAGTATGCCAATGTGAATTGGTAAATTTAGTCACTAGCCTGTTAGTGACAAATTTAAAAAGCAGAGAGAGCATAACCACTGAGGTTCTGGTTAGCAGACCCTCAGTGAGACAGTTAGGCATCACACAGGGAACACATACAGGGCACATACTTAGGAGCACTGGGGTCCTGCCTGGCAGGGTCCCAGTGACACATAGACTAACACAACATATATACAGTGAAATATGGGGGTAACATGCCAGGCAAGATGGTACTTTCCTACAAGGACAAGTTTAGTGTTCATCCAAAAGTGTTCCATATGGCAATATCCATTACACATCACGAGGAAAAATAGCCATAAAAATGTCCATCATATATCCAGAGGAACAACAGCCAAAAGTGTTTCTGGCCTTCTGTGAACCACAGGCAATGCCTGTCGACAGGCAGGATGGGAAAGTGGACATAAGCATCCTGCAAGTCCATGCTATTATCCAGTCTCCCAGGTCCAGGGCAGACAGGACTTGAACGATTGTGAGCATTCTGAATTTCTCCTTCTTGAGGATGAAGTTTTGGGTGCCAATCTAGGATAGGAAGAATGCCTCTGTCATTTTTGGGTACCAGAAAGTAGCAGGAATATCAACCACGACATACTTCTGGCGTCTGCACCCTCTTTATGGCTCCATTGGCCAAGAGGCTGTCACTTCCAGCAGAGAAAGGAGGGGTGGTCGTCTGTCATTCTGTTGCAGTGGGTGGCATGGGAGGAGGGGAGGTCACAAAGGGGATGGAGTAGTCCCTTTGGACAATCTGACAAACCCACTGGTCTGATGTTATAGACTGCCAGTGGGGCAGGTGATGGAGTATACTGCCTCCCACTAGGTACACATGATGGAATACGGGCCAACTAAATGGTTTTGAAGGCTATGTCTGCTGGGGGAGTGGTGGACTGGCCTGACCTCTGGCTGTCTGATCCACGAGGTCTGTGAGTGTCAAGCAGTTGTGCCTTGCGGCACTCTGAAGAAGCAGGGCGGCGCGCGCGCGGGGGGGGAATAATCAGTAAATCTAAATAAAAAATATAAACACTAACCTGGATTGTCGCCACTGCCGAATCTGCTTCCGCAAATCACTGTGCTGCTCCTCTGGTGCAAGAACAGGCCTCCAAGCCTGCCCTGCAGCCAATCCTGACGCTGCTCAGAGTGCTCTCAGACAGATTAAGACCCTTTGCCTGCTCTCTCCAGCCTGGCAACACAGTGCTGGGCTGGAGAGAGCCTACTGCGCATGTGTGTTTGGCTGGCCCGAGATGGCCGGCCAAACACACATGCACTCTGAAGAGAGTGCACAGTGCACTCCCCTCTACTCGTCACCCCCAATGCCCTGCCCCTTTCGGAAGGAAAGGATAACAAACAGTTTTTAATCCTTGCCTTGTGAAAGGATCTGCAGCTTTTACTGCTGGCAGGGGGACAACGCTATGGCGGAGGAGCCGCCACTGTTCGGCACCTGATCTTGGCTTTGAGAACACCTGTTCAGATACTGTTTGACTACATTACGCCCAATACGCAGGACTACAAGGGCTGTGATGTAAGAATATGCTGTAAAAGACTGTGAAAGGCTTAATGTCCACTAAGTCTCCTTCACAACATAGATACAAATTCAAACCTGAAAAGAATCATTTGGCACCCTGCGTGCTTTGATCATTCCCTCACAGGAGTGACTGTTGCTTTCTAGACATATTGTAATTGGGGTTCATCTATTAAACATATTAGGTTGCGTGCCTAAGTACTATTAAATTGGGTAATTTGAACACCTGTTATTTACAAAATTAAGAATGACGAACAAATGCACTATTAAGTGTTATATCATTAACACGTTATTAGCATTATAAATTCACGGGGGTACGGCACAGCAACAGAATAATATAAAACGTGTTTTAAAAATGCTCAGGGTTCTCCAGAACTGCAGGAAAAGATAGTAAAAGATATGAAATCTGGAAGGAATACATTTTTCTCGATTTGTACTTCCTGGAAAAGAAACATATATTGGCATTTTCAAATGTTTTAATTACTGAAAAGGGTGCTGGTATCCCGACTAGAGGTACATAATTATTCTAGGTTTGTGAATATGGAAAGAAACACGTGCTGGGGAACACTACTTAATATAAACTGGCCCTATGCGTTATAGTTACATTTAGCCAAAGCTAGGTAGAGATATAAGGAGAAGTTAAGAATGTGATTGAAATCATTTACCATAGACTGTGTGGCACTTAGAAAAGAACAGCCTCTCTTCCGTCAGCAATAGCAGGCAGCAATATATTGACCAAATTAAGACCTCGTTGGTGCAGGACAGCTGTTCGAACAGGAACTCTTATGAGGGAGGAAATGAGGAAAAAAGTTACGTGAGTAATCATTTTTCACCCGGAACAAATAAGAAAAATGTACATACATGCAATAACTGTTTTCACTATTGGTATTCTCATAGATTTGCCTCTTTTATATATTTGCCTGTGTCAAGCTGGAAATTCCCAAACCCTATAATTTATAGGGCCTGATTTACAGTTTGGTGGCTGGGTTACTCCATCACAAACTTGGTGGATATCCCCTCCACCTTATTACAAGTGCCATAGGGTATAATTCAAGTGTTGTAAGGTGGAAATTACATACCCCACGTTTATTACAGAGTATACTGTTCGCCAAACTCCAAATCAGGTCCATACTTGTTATACGTTAGTCTGTGAAGTCTTTCTGCCTTCGTATGTGTGTTCACAATTCAGCCACTAAAAAGGAAAGGTCTAAACGCCACCCCCGCGTTCAGAAGAATATTTAGAAGAATATAAATAGTGGAACTGTAAAAACAAGGAAGTAACTTCATCCACATTGAATAATTTACAGATGGATACATTTTGAACTGATCTAGATATACAAGCAGTATATAGATTAAAACATGTGTAAAAGAGGATCCGCTTAATTAAACTATTCCAGAGTACTGAGTGTCAAACTCTGGCTCCCATCCTTAACTGCACACCCAGGAAGTAATTATTTGGTGAATGTTTAGCACGTCTGTCTGTGCAGCTGCCTTATAGGTATCCAGGAGGAGTACTAGATTGAAGATTGTTGCTGTGGTTTGGATTCATGTTGGATTAAAACACTGCAGGCTGACGAAGTTCTACATACGTTGGCCCATATTTAAACTTTTTGACGCTGAACTGCGCTAACGTAGTTCAGAGTCAAAAAGTTTATCGCCGGCTAGTGCCATACCAAGACGCCAGCCAGGCGTCATATTTATGGTATGATGCTAGCTTGCAGTAAGGCCCGGCTTGCGTCATAGAAAAGGATGCTAGCCGGTTGGGGGAGACATAGGGAGAGCGGGGTTTAGCATCAGAGGATGACGCTAGTACGGGTAGAAGCAAAAAAAAATCCTTCTGCCCAGACTAGCGGTTTTTCTGATGTTAGAACACCATGGACATGACTCCTGTCTCAGTTAAGACAGGAGTCATGCCCCCAGCCCAATGACCATGCCCAGGGGACTTATGCCATTGGGCCCAGTGCAATGTAGGGGGGCCCAAGTTAGGGCCCCTATTGCACTAAGTAACCTAGAAAGAAATACTTACCCACACCTACCTCTACTTACCTGGGATGGAGCCTCCCCCATCCTTAGGTGTCTTCCTTATGTGGGTGGGGGTGGGTTAGGGTGTCCCTGGGGCCAGGGAGGGGCACCTGTGGGCTCTTTCCATGGTCTCTGACTATGGAAAAAGGCCCAAAGGCCCCTGACGCCAGCCCAGACCAGCCCAGCCCAGCCCCAAGCAAGCTTACCACCATTATTTAAGGCCCCCATCGCCTGTGCTAGATTTTAGCATGGGGGATAAATATGGCGCTAAGGCCATATCGTCGTTTTCTGCACAGGAGCGCCTACCTTGCATCTCATTGATGCACGGTAGGTTTCCATGTCCAGAAAATGATGTAAACTCCATAACTTTGGAACTAGAGGTGTCCAGCGCTAATTAATAAATATGGAGTTAGCTGAATTAGCTGAATTAGCTTAAAAAAATGACGCTAATTCAGTGCAAACCAAATATAAATATGCCCTTTGGTCTAACAAGGTGATGCAAGCAGCGAGTGATCTGCCAATACCACGCTTTCACCAAAAGAAACAAATAGCTGATATGACTTTTTCCAGCAGATTCATAGGCATATGTAATCACCCAGCAAATGAACAGAACATTTCACTGGAGCGACTGGTTCTAGGAGCAATATTCCTGTTTGGTACAATTGAAAAGGACTCAATTTGTAGCAGAAATGTGATCTTTTAAAACATAACAAAGGGCTCCTCACAAAAAAAGCTTGCATTACTTAATTTCACCTGGCTGATTTATTTGCCAACACGAAGGCTATCAAGCAGAGGCATTTGACCAAGGAAGAAATTGACTGGAAATCATTGTCCCTGCACCAAAGAAAAACTATTTTTTAATTGATCATGTGTCTCTCCCTGGTGCTATCTTGAACTACGTGAACAAGTAACTTGTCTCCAGTCCTTAAAAATATCCAGGCTACTGAATGCAAGGTGTTCATGAGCCATGCTTTTTGACAATAATAGTTTCAAGAATTTAAACACAACATTTACATTTCCAGTCGAAGATTAAGATACTTTCAGCGTAAACCCTCCCGAGACATACTGTGCAAACATTATCAAGAAGTCTTGATTGAGACAACGTAAAAATACCATATTTCAATGTCTTTCTTATAAAAAGCTGGTAAATCAACTTCACAAAGTATGTTGGTCTTATATGGCCCTTGATCGACTGAAATTATACTAAGCAATCCAGGATAAACAGACAATAGATGTGTGATGTGAAGCTTTCCTCAACGTGAATACAGCAATTATTGCTGAAGTAATTTCATACCTGAATAAAGATATTTTCACAATCCAAATTATACTGTGCCCACCCTCTGGTAGCTTGGCACTGAGCAGTCAGGCTTAACTTAGAAGGCAATGTGTAAAGTATTTGTGCAATAAATCATACAATAACACAGTGAAAACACCACACAGGTTTACAAAAATGTAGGATATTTATCTGATTAAATTAAGGTCAAAACAATAAAGATTCAAAAGGTCTAAGTTCAAATATCACTTTTGCAGGTTTAAAAAAGAGTCTTAAATCTTAGAAATCAACAGTTGTCTCTTGATTACACAAAGTACCTGGTTTGTGTAAAAAATAACACGCACGGAGACCGCAGAGGAGGAGATGCATGGAAAAATAGGGTGTGTGTTCAGATTTACCAAAGCGGCACGGACAATGTGTTGTTTCTTTCCACGCTGGAAGGGGCTTTGGCGTCATTTTTCGGCACGCAATCTTGGTTTCTCACTGCGACGCGAGGATCTTTTTTACGGCCAGGGACGATGCAGGGAAATGCTGGGTGTGCTGGAAGAAGTCACAGGTGTTGCGTGAAGTGTACAAGTTCCCCTTTCAGTCCAGGTATGTCTGCCAGGGTTCCAGTAGAGGGTTTGGCAGTCCATTATGTGAAGGCAGGCCACTAGCCTTTGATCTGCAAGTGCCAGGCCCTCCACCCTTCCAGCCCAGGAAGACCCATTCAGTATGCAGATGAGTGCAGGTGAGAGTGAGTGTCCTGTGTTTGTGGTTGTCTGGGTGAAATGCACAAGGAAGTTGTCAACCAGCCCAACCCAGACGTTGATTGGAGACAGGCTGCAAAGCACAGATGGAGTTTAAGTGCAGAGAAATGCTCACTTTCTAAAAGTGGCATTTCTAAAATAGTAATATGGAATCCAACCTCACCAATAAGCAGGATTTTCTATTACCATTCTGGCCATACTAAATATGACCTGGTTACCCCTTTCTGATCAGAATCTACCACTCAAACATATGAGGGTAGTCCTAAAGCTATCCTATGAAAGGAGCAGGCCTCACAGTAGTGGAAAAACGAATTTAGGAGTTTTCCACTACCAGGACAGGTAAAACACCAATGTACATGTCCTGCCTTTTACGTACATAGCACCCTGCCCTATGGGCTACCTAGGGCTTACCTTAGGGGTGACATATATGTAGAAAGAGGGGAGATAAAGGCTTGGCAAGTACTTTTAAATGCCAAGTCGAAGTGGCAGTGAAACTGCACAGACACACCTTGCAGTGGCAGACCTGAGACATGGTTAAGGGGCTACGTATGTGGGTGGCACAATCAGTTCTGCTGGCCCACTAGTAGCATTTAATTTAAAGGCCCTAGGCACGTGTAGTACACTTTACTTAGGACTTACAAATAAATTAATATGGCAATTGGGTATGAACCAATGTTACCGTGTTTAAGCGAGAGAGCATATGCTCTTTAGCACTGGTTAGGAGTGGTAAAGTGTGCAGAGTCCTAAAACCAGCAAAAACACTGTCAGAAAAGTGTAGGGAGGCAGGCAAAAAACTAGGGGATAACCACCCTAAGGCTGTCAGGTCTAACAGCAAGCCTGACTGCTTCAAGGGATTTTAGAAGGGTTTGGCAATCAAGAAAAGTTTGTAAAACAATGGACACAATAATGTGTTTTCCAGCACATGTTAATTAAGAAAATTTGAATAAAAAGGCACAAGTTTAACGTTAGTTTCTTAAGAATTAATGAAGTAATTATTAGAGGACTTGAAAATATGCCCCCTTTTTTCCAGCAGTAAGTTTTATTCTAGGCGCAGTAGTGTACATATTGTTAAGTTTGTCCAGTGTTTAAAATATGTATTCCTAATGGAACGCATGTTAAAAATGCCTACATGGTACTTTCCATGAAATCCCATTTGAAAAGCAGATCCTGGTTCCACCAGAATCGCTAAACATGAAGAAATGGCCAGTGTTTTTCACTTAGAAATTTGCCAGCCGTAGCTGAGCATTTTTAGTTCAGCACCATAAAAACTGGTGGAAATTAAAAAACAATACTCAATGCTTATTACTTAAATAAATGCATGGATTTCTGACTGGGAATCCTTATCAGTCCAATTCTTTCTTACTCCTCATATTAACTACGACTTTAGTGATGAGGTGTCCATTCATTCCTCTTGGACCACCACTGTTAAGCTGTTTTCTACTTCTATTAGTAGTCAAAAGACCCCACAAATCCATCCTTCACCCAAATCCCTTCTATTTATATCAAGCCTTCAGCGAAGTCTGGTGAAGGAACAGGATGGGTTGAGAGGTCATAAGTAATGGGATGAATAAGGAAGAATCTGAGTGATGAAGATTGCTTGTAAGTAATCCAGGCATTACCTCCTCTTCTTCCATCCTCAATCCATTCCTTACTACTTGAGGTATGCCAAAGTAATATTTTCTTCATCAGTCTCAAAACAGACACTACAAACTGTACATTTATTTTCATTCAATCACTGTGTTCATGTTATACAGAACTGTGTCTTCAGAGTTCTGTTGCACAAAACCAAACAGAAAGGAAATATGCAGTCGTTTGTCAACAACAAAAATAAAGAAAATGCAGGATCCTCAAGTGGACATTGCTACTCTAATTCTGTAATGTGACACAGAGGTTGAAGATTTAAACCAAGCAGTAGCTCTGCAGATCGATATCCTGAATGGAAACACCTACCCCTCGGCCCATGAGGTTTCCATACCGCTAGGAGAATGCGCCTTGATTCCATCCAGTATATCCTTGCCTTCCACCTGATAACATGAGAAAATAAGCGGCTTCACCCATCTAGCTAAAGCTGAAGAAGATGATTTATCTTCTCCTCTTACAATACCAACGTTAATGAAGACTCTCAGACATTCTAAACTCTGATGATCTAGTGAGAAAGATCTTAAGGGGTCTTACCATATCCAAGAGGTGTAACAAATTGATCTGTGATACTCGCCTCCTGTTGTAATGCAGGAACTATAACTTCTTGGTCTGTTTGGAAGGTACAGTAGACCATTGGCAAAAACCTCGGATCCAAGGATAGGAGTATTCTCTCATCAAAAACCCTCAAATAAAGGTGACTACAGACCACATTTTGAGCTCCCATAACCTCCTTGTGGTGGCAATAGCAACCAAGAAGAATACTTTCACAGTGAGGTCGTATTCAGGTACCTCCTCTGAAGCCTTAAAAGGGTGTTTTTGAAGATAAGAAAGAATTCGTGGTAGGTCCGAAGAAGTTAAGGGAGTTCATATTTTAGGTGTCAGGTGAATTTCTTGGACGACCATCTGTTCTACTGAAGATAGACTACCCCAGGGAGCTCAAAATGTTTTCATTGAGGACCACTGGAGCCTAAGGGTAAGTACAGCCAGTCCCTTATCAAAACCCTCCTGGAGGAACTGAAAAATGTCCAGAGCGGGTGCTGACAATGGGGATAAAGATTTTGCTCTGCACCAAGCATCAAATAAAGTCCAAAGATGTTCATATGATTTAAAGATGGACTTCCTTCTGGATACTTGAAGTGAATCAGAGACTGATAAAGATAATCCCTTTTTTCAACAGCCCACCCCTCTCAATTTCCAACCCAACACTCTTAGTGTGGCTCAAGTTTGTAAAAGTCAAAGAGGGTGACTCAAGGCAATGGATCTGGAAGTAGGATCCATTCCTATTCTGCTGCCAGAAGCTTGATCAGATGGAACCCTGGTGTCCATACCCAGAATAAAACAACCTTGAGCATCTCTGCCTGTTCTCTCTGAAGCCCTGGAAGGACCCTTGGAACAAGAGATATTATTGGGGGGGGGGGCATACAGCGGGTCTGCTGGCCAAAGACTTGTCAAGGCACCAATGCCCACTGCTCCATGAACCTAAAATCTAAAAACAATTGAGGTAGCAGGAAGTTCATAAGAGAGGCTAAATGGTCTATCACATGGACTATCCACCTTCGCAAATCCTCTGAAACATTAAAGGACTGAGAAAAAGTCCTGGGAGGATGGAAACACTTTGTTCAGACAGTATACCTGACAATTTAGAACACCCTTGATGCACACAGCCCTGATACTCTGCAGACTGTTTTCCCTGGGTGCTGTTTAGGTGAACTAATTGGTTCAAGGAAGTGAAGCTTGCCTCACACTGGTGATTTAAGTAGGACATTGCTACTAGGTAGTATGTGCTTATCACCACTGATGCCCTCTCAGCTGGACCGCAAATAATTGTAGAGCTTTCCAGACTGTCATTAGCTCTTTCCAGTTGGCCGAATTGGACTGCTCAAACATACTCCAGAGACTCAGTGCTGCCTGGCATTCTAAGACTGCCTCACACCAAAACTACTGGCATCCCTAGTTAGAACCAATGGCCTTGGGTAAGGAAACTCTCCAGATACAGAGCAATAGGCCACCAACAAAGGTGATGTCATACTGGAGTAGACATAGGAATTAGGTATTCATAATTCAAGGGTCGTCCAAGGAAGGATGGACTATTATTCATCAAGAACAAGAATAGGGGAGACCTACTAACGGAGTCAGGACTATAGTGAAGACTCTGGGAGGGAGAAGTCTTCAGTCACTCATTGAAGCACTCATAAATGCCAATGGTGGTCCCCAATCAGAAACATGGGGAATTCCTGAGATACAGGTGATATGGAAAAATTTAAATATGCATCCCACTGTTGTTACCCCCACCTTTGGCCTGTTTGTGAGTATATGTCAGGGTGTTTTTACTGTCTCACTGGGATCCTGCTAGCCAGGACCCCAGTGCTCATAGTGGAAACCCTATTTGTCAGTGTGTTTTATATGTCTCACTGGGACCATGGTAGCCAGGGCCCCAGTGCTCATAGATTGTGGCCTGTATGTGTATCCCTGTGTAGTGCCTAACTGTGTCACTGAGGCTATGCTAACCAGAACCTCAGTGCATATTCTCTCTCTGCCTTTAAAATTATCACTATAGACTAGTGATCATTTTCACCAATTCTAATTGGCACAGTGGAACACCCTTATAATTCCCTAGTATATGGTACCTAGGTAGCCAGAGTATAGGGGTTCCAGGAGATCTCTATGGGCTGCAGCATTTCTTTTGCAACCCATAGGGAGCTCAGACAATTCTTACTCTCAATTCATCAACTCTAGTGCCCCTAGCAGTAGTGGTAATAGTGGTGGGACTGCTGGCAACTGTCAAAATAAGGGTGTAGTTGGGTTCACTTTTGGGTCCATCATAGAAACTGGGGTAGTCAGTCCAAAGACAGTTTCTGTCACACCTGGTGGCATTGGCCTTGCCACACTGGCTGCTTGTCCCCTTACAATGGATAAGTACAAAGTACAGGCAGTCAGTTTCAATAAATGGTGTTGAGGCCCAGGCCTACAGGGACACAGGTGCCAGTATCATTTTGGTGACTGCAAAGCTAGTGTCTCCTGCACAACACCTCATTGGACAACAGTACAAGATTATTGATGTCAATAACTCCACTCAGTTCCTCCCCTTAGCTATAGTTCAGTTTAGTTGGGGTGGAGTTACTGGCCCGAAGCAGGTGGAGGAATCAACTAGCTTGCCTGTAGATTGTCTCTTAGGTAATGACCTAGAGAACTCAGGTTGGGCTGAAGTAGAGTTTAATACCCATGCATCCATGCTGGGTATCCCTGAGGAATTGCTTCCTGTAATTTCAGCTGAAATGAAAAAGCAAAGGAGAGAAAAAGGCCTGGAAACTCAGGATCCTTCTCCAACAACAGGTAAAAAGGGCATCAAAGTATCCCCTACCTGCCCTGCCATTAAGGATACCATTCCTGTGGTGGGAGAAACCTCTTCTAGGGTGGAACCTGTACCAATGGAACCATCAGCTACCACAGCTGTACTCCCTGAGGTGAAAGTACCTCTCTGTGGAATAACTAATCCTAATGTGAAAAATTGCACCATTTTAGTTATCATGGAGCATCCCTCCAACCCTCCCAGAGAAATGTTAGTGCAGCACCCCTGCACTGCCTCAAAACACTTAGGACAGCAATCTTGCCCTACTGTGGAGCTTATAGGACAGCAGCCCTGCCCTGCTCCAACTCAAGAGAAACGGCAACCCTGTTCTCTCTTACAGCCATATGGACAAACTCTTTGCCCAGCAATGGCTTTTTTGAGACAGCATGGGTTGTGGCCTGTATGTGTACCTCAGTGCTTATGCTCTCTCTGCCTTTAAAATTGTCACTATAGGCTAGTGAACATTTTCACAAATTCTAATTGGCGCACTGGAACACTCTTATAATTCCCTAGAACATGGTACCTAGGTACCCAGGGTATTGGGATTCCAGGAGATCCCTATGGGTTGCAGCATTTCTTCTGCAACCCATAGGGAGTTCAGACAATTCTTACACAGGACTGCCACTGCAGCCTGAGTGAAATAACGTCCACGTTATTTCACAGCCATTTTACACTGCACTTGAGTAACTTATAAGTCACCTATATGTCTAAGCCTCACTCAGTGAAGGTTAGGTGCAAAGTTACTAAGTGTGAGGGCACCATGGCACTTGGTATTAGCTAAGGCGCCCCGCATAGTTCAGGGCAATTTCCCCGGACTTTGTGAGTGCGGGGACACCATTACACGTGTGCACTACATATAGGTCAATACCTATATATAGCTTCACAATGGTAACTCCGAATATGGCCATGTAACATGTCTAAGATCATGGAATTGTCCCCCCATGCCAAATCTGGTATTGGGGTGCCAATCCCATGCATCCCCGCGGCTCCAGCATGGACCCCGGGTACTGACAAACCAGCTCTCTGGGGTTTTCACTGCAGCCACTGCTCCTGCCAACCCACAGACAGGCTTCTGCCCTCCTGGGGTCTGGGCAGCCCAGTCCCACAAAGGCAGAACAAAGAATTTCCTCTGAGAGAGGGTGTTACACCCTCTCCCGTTGGAAATAGGTGTTAAGGGCTGGGGTAGAGTAGCCTCCCCCAGCCTCTGGAAATGCTTTGAAGGGCACGGGTGGTGCTCCCCTTGCATAAGCCAATCTACACCGGTTCAGGGATCCCCCAGCCCCTGCTCTGGCGTGAAACTGGACAAAGGAAAGGGGAGTGACCACTCCCCTGTCCATCACCACCCCAGGGGTGGTGCCCAGAGCTCCTCCAGTGTGTCCCAGACCTCTGCCATCTTGAATCCAGAGGTGTCAGGGCACAATGGAGGCCTGTGAGTGGCCAGTGCCAGCAGGTGACGTCAAAGACCTCTCCTGATAGGTGCTTACCTAAATAGGTGGCCAATCCTCCCCTCAGGGCTATTTAGGGTCTCTCCTGTGGGCTTCTCTTCAGATAACGAATGCAAGAGCTCACCAGAGTTCCTCTGCATCTCCCTCTTCCACTTCTGCCAAGGATGGACAGCTGACTGCTCCACGACGCCTGCAAAACTGCAACAAAGTAGCAAGAAGACTACCAGCGACATTGTAGCGCCTTATCCTGACGGCTTTCTTGACTGTTTCCTGGTGGTGCATGCTCTGGGGGCTGTCTGCCTTCATCCTGCACTGGAAGCCAAGAAGAAATCTCCCGTGGGTCGACAGAATCTTCCCCCTGCTAATGCGGGCACCAAACTTCTGCTTCACCGGTCCTCTGGGTCCCCGTTCATGATGACGGGTCTGGTCCCTGGAACACAGGAGCTGGATCCAAGTGACCCTGACAGTCCAGTGGTCCATCTGTCCAAATTTGGTGGAAGTAAGTCCTTGCCTCCCCTCGCCAGAAAGTAATCCTGTGTACTGCATGAACTGCAGCTGCTAGGGCTTCTGTGCGCTTTTGCAAGGAATCATTCATTCACAGTACAGCCTAGATCCCCAGCACTCGGTCCTGCATTGTTCAACTCGCTGAGTTGACCACCGGCTTCGTGGGACCCTCTTTTGTAGTGTTGAGATGACTGCCATGCTCAGTTTTCTTGAACCCGTGTTCAAGGACTTCTGCGGGTGCTGTCTGCTTCTGCATGGGCTCTCTGTGTTGCTGAGTGCCCCCTCTGTCTCCTCGTCCAAGTGGCGACCTCCTGGTCCTTCCTGGGCCTGGGCAGCACCCTTTTTCTTCAACCATGACCTTTGCAGCTAGCAAGGCTTGTTTGCAGTCTTTCTACATAGAAACAACTCTGCATCCTCCAGCATGCCTGCAACATCTTCTGTGCAAAGGAGAAGTTCCTGGCATCTTCCGTTGTTGCAGAATCTTCAGCTTCTTCCACCCAGAGGCAGCCATTTTGCACCTTCATCCGGGGTTTGGTGGGCTCCTGCTCTCTCTGGACACTTTCAAGACCTTGGACTTGGTCCCCTTCCTTTACAGGTCCTCAGGTACAGGAATCCATCTTCAGTGCTTTGCAGTCAGTTGTGGACTTTGCAGAATCTCCTATCACGACTTTAGTGTGTTTCTGGTGAAGTAGGGTAACATTTTCTCCTACTTTTCAGGGTCCTGGGGTGGGGTATCTTGGACACAATTAGGGGGTCATTACAACATTGGCAGTAAAAGGCGCTTACCGCCGTGCAGAAGACCGCCAATACACCGCTGCGGCGGCGGTATTCCGCCACAGTTATTATGACACACATCTTGGAATCCTCCAAAATTCAGACACCCACACAAGACCGCCACACCAAAGGTCAGTGATAAACTGGCGGAAACAAATCCTCCACCTCCACGCCAACAGAAACACGCCCATGCTATTACGACCCACGAATCCACGCAGCGGTCTTTCAACCGCGGTATTCCATTGGCGGTACACACCGCCGCGCTCAAAATACACACACATATACAAACCACCGCCACATTGGACAATTCCAAATACACACACCTGATACACAAACAAACAACACTCCCACACACCCAATACAATATAAAACACACACCCACATCACCCACAAACCCCTACGACCAAAAAAACACGAACGAAGGACAGAGAGAGAGCACAGAATAAACAACCCCACAGAGGAACACAACACCATCACCCACACAACATCCACGCACAAAACACCACACACCACTACACTCACCACAACCATCACCACATACACCACCCCACACATCACCCACACCACCCCATGTCACGCCAAAGACACCCCCGCTTCTCCGAGGAGGAGCTCAGGGTCATGGTGGAAGAAATCGTCCAGGTAGAGCCACAGCTATTTGGCTCACAGGTACAGCACACATCAATAGCCAGGAAGATGGAGTTATGGCGCAGAATACTGGACAGGGTGAACGCCATGGGACAGCACCCAAGAAATAGGGAGGACATCAGGAAGAGGTGGAACGACCTACAGGGGAAGGTGCGTTCAACGGTCTCCAGGCACAACATCGCGGTACAGCGGACTGGCGGCGGACCCCCACCTACTCCCCCACAACTAACAACATGGGAGGAGCAAGTCTTGACCATCTTGCATCCTGAGGGCCTCGCAGGAGTTGGTGGAGGATGGGACACTGGTAAGTCAAATCTTAACTATCATATCCCCCACCCTACCTGCATGCTATCACACACCCCCTCCCTCACCCCCTTCCCTATCACTACAACTCCTCACTAATGTACCCATGACACAAACCACCGATCCCAACACCAAGCCCTGCATGACACAACTAAGCATGGACACCCCTCACTAAAGCATGCCCACTGCACATACCCAGAACACCCCCCCAACCATCACCACACAAACCCACACACAGGAATGCTTGCACTGGGGTACACAAACACCCACCCATTGCACACCATTACACACACACATGCAATAATCTAGCTCTTATGCCCCTGCAGGAACCCGAAGGACCGTCACCACACCAGAGGGTCCAGACAACACCACTCCACCCCCAGAAGAGGCCCACTGTGACGAGAGCAGCTCTGCCCTACTGGATCCTGATGACCAGCCCGGACCATCGTGGGCCTCAGGACAATCGGTTCCCCTTGCACAGGCATAGCCCAAACCCGACCTTCCACTCTCTGGTAACACCAGCACAGCACCCACCCAGCGGGCCCAAACCTCCGTACCGAGGACAGGTCAATCAGCGGTGTGTCCCCCACTACAAGGCACCCAGGGTAACCCACCACCCCAACAACAACAGGGACCTGGGGGCAGTGGTAGTGGGCACACGGTCCTGGGGACGGAGGCACAGGAACACAGGGGAACTGGGAGGGCTGCTGTGCGACGGGGGGCGGACAGGCCAAGGGAACCCACTCTCCACAAGGCCCTCTCCTCCATCATGGGAGCATACCACCACTCCCAGGAGCTGATGGCGACGGTCCTGGACAAGTTGCAGGAGACCCTGCGCCTGCAGGACGAACTGTATTTGGGGTTCAGGGAGGAGCTCAGGACCATCAGCTCTGTCCTGGGCACCATCGTACGGGTGCTGAAGGACATACAGCAGACCTTGAGGGACACCGTGGCACTCCAAGGAGCCCCTGACACTAGCCAGGACGATGAACTGCCCACCACCTCCGCCGGCGCTAGTGGACAGGACGCCCCTCCACAGGACCAACACACCGGCACCCCACCCCCTGCAGACGGACAACCACCACGCAAGCGGGCCCCTGAGATCCAGGAACAGGACAGAGCAAGATGGCAAGACCCCCACCAGGAAATGAGACCACCCTGATTGTCCTCCCACTGTCCCACTTTGTTACCCTGTCCATACTTAAACTGCACCAGCTCCACTTCCTATGCCCAGATGGGCAGTGCACCTGTGAGACTAATAGACTGGACTCTGCCATGGACATTCCTCCGCCATCACCCATCCTCATTTTACAAATCCCTCACATTTCAGAGCACTTCAATAAACACCCTTGAAACACAAAACAATCTGGAGTCAGTCTGTGATTTAGTAAATATGTATTGTCAATGACAGTGTTATAATGGGTTTACCATTGTAAGGCTAAAATACCTATGTCACACATCACAAGCCCTTGAAGGATGCAAGCAGTTGACACGTAGGTAACCACACCCGTGAAACTGTAATGGAAGGGTACAACTCAGTTACCAAATAGTGATTTAAATCGAGAAACAGGATAGAGGTAGACGTGTGAAAGTTAATGTAATGCTAAAAATGAAAATGTTCTCATCTGTGTCTCACTGGAAATGTTGCTGTATGACTGACTCCCTGTTGTCGTTGTCTTCTTCCTCAGCTTCATCCTCATCACTGTCCACAGGCTCCACAGACTCCACAGCTGCTACAACACTGTCATCTGGATCATCCTCCTGCAGAAAAGGCACCTGGCGTCGCAAAGCCAAATTATGGAGCATGGAGCAGGCAATGTTGATGTCGCACACCTTCTTCGGTGAGTAGAATAGGGATCCACCTGTCATAGGGAGGCACCTGAACCTGGCCTTCAGGAGGCTGAAGATGCGTTCGATCACCCTCCTAGTCCACCCTTGGGCCTCATTGTACCGTTCCTCTGCCCTGGTCCTGGGATTCCTCACTGGGGTCAATAGCCAGGACAGGTTGGGGTAACCAGAGTCCCCCAATAGCCATACACGGTGCCTCTGGAGTTGACCCATCATATCAGGGATGCTGCTATTCCGCAGGATGTAGGCGTCATGCACTGAGCCAGGGAACAAAGCATTTACCTGCGAGATGTACTGGTCTGCCAAACAGACCATCTAGACATTCATGGAATGATAACTCTTCCGGTTCCTGTACACCTGTTCACTCCTGTGGGGGTGGACCAGAGCTACATGGGTCCCATCAATGGCACCTATGACGTTGGGGATATCTCCAAGGGCATAGAAGTCACCTTTCACTGTAGGCAAATCCCCCATCTGAGGGAAAATGATGTATCTCCTTACGTGTTTCAGCAGGGCAGACAACACTCTGGACAACACGTTGGAAAACATAGGCTGGGACATCCCTGATGCCATGGCCGCAGTTGTCTAAAAAGAGCCACTTGCAAGGAAATGGAGCACTGACAGCACCTGCACGTCAGGGGGGATTCCAGTCGGATGGCGGATTGGTGACATCAGGTCTGGCTCCAACTGGGTACATAGTTCCTGGATTGTGGCACGGTCAAACCGGTAGGTTACGATGACATGTCTCTCTTCCATTGTCAACAGGTCCACCAGTGTTCGGTACACCAGAGGATTCCGCCATCTTCTCATATGTCCCAGCTGACGGTGCCTACAAAGGACAACAGCGAAGAACCAGTCATTATACCTCCAGGTATGTACCCACAGTTACACACACGACTACACCACGCACAAAACCCTTCCTGTATGTGTGTTGAGTGTAGGCCTAGCTATTTGTGACGCAGTAGGAAATGAAGCCATGTGGGCCCCTGAAATGGCGGCTGCCTGACCTCTAAACTGGGACAATGGGAAGGTGGGGTAACTGCGCTGGCGTTGCACACCGTCGCGGTAGGCGGTTGTAGACTGCGGCGCAATGCTGCATTGGTTAACATTGGACCCTATGGGTCCCAGGAGCCAATGAACAGGTGCGCTGACGGTGATGATGCGCACCGCCGCGGACGTCACCGCTGCGGACGTCAACGCCGCGGACGTCAACGCCATTTTCTATCTGTTCAATCACTAGATACCTGACCTTCGAGGAGAGGACCTACACTGCAAGTGTTGCTGTGACCTCGGTCTGGAAGCGACGATGGCTGCTGCGTCTGGGGAAAGGGCCCCTGCCTTCACTGCACAGGAGTTGGAGAAACTGGAGGACGGGGTCCTCCCCCAGTACACGCTACTCTACGGTCCTCCAGACCAACAGGTTAGTACACAGGGAGCACGTTGTATGGGGTAGGCCTGGGTGCAGAGGGCTGGTTGGAAGAGGGAAGGGGCAGAGTTCAAAGAACATTAATGCATGTGAATGAATGGGCCAAATGGCCAGAGTAGGGAGGGGGCCACTCACAACGACGGTGCAGTTGGTAATGACTGTTCCTCTTCCCTTGTGCATGTCATGTAGGTCAGCGCCCACCAGAAGAGGGACATCTGGCGTGCCATCGCCAAAGAGGTCCGGACCCTGGGGGCCCACCAGAGACGGCGCACCCACTGCCGGAAGAGATGGGAGGACATTCGTCGCTGCAGCAAGAAGACGGCGGAGGCTCAGCTGGGGATGGCCTCCCAACGTGGGAGGGGTGCCCGTCGCACCATGACCCCCCTGATGTTCCGGATCCTGGCGGTGGCCTACCCGGAGTTGGATGGGCGCTTGAGGGCATCACAGCAGACACAAGGGGGTGAGTACAACCTCATTCTGCAGACTTTGCGTGCAGTGGAGGTGTCTGGGTGGGGGAGGTGGGCTGTGGGTGTCCCTAGGCCAGGGCGAGGTAGGTAGGCAAGGCCCCTCCGTAATGTAGGCCATGTGGCACTCTACCCCACCTCAGCAGAGTGCCAAGTCGAGGTATAGTTGCCCCTGTGGCATCCATGTGCGCAGATGTCCACCATTGCCATATAGGCCATATCCCAGAAATTGCATGTGCAGAGGGCAGGAGCACGGCGTAATGCAGGGGGCTGCTGCGTTTGTCTTGTCCGCCAACGGTAGCGGTATGCCATGCACTAAAACTCTCTTTCTTCTGTCTCCCCCCCTTTTTCTGCTCTCCCTGTCCTTTTGTACATCAGCATCAACAGGCCGAGGTACAGTGGCACCGGAGCACGAGGGAGCTGCATCCCACATGGCCATGGAGGGCCACACCACGGACTCTGAATGCACCAGTGGGACGGAGGGAGAGGGGAGTTTCGCGTCGGCCACCGGATCACCAAGCAGCGACACGGACTCGTTCGCCGATGGGGGCTCCCTTGTGGTGGCGGCACCATCTGTGCCCCCCACCTCTAAAGGTACAGCCGCCACCTCCCCTACCAGCCCCGCCCTCCCAGCAGCCCCTCAGCGTTTGCCCCGTGCCCGCTCACCCAGGAGGGTGGGCATCACCTTCGCCCCAGGCACCTCAGGCCCTGCCCCAGGCACCCCTGCTGCCCTCAGTGAGGAGGCCATTGACCTCCTCAGGTCACTCACTGTTGGGCAGGCTACCATTGTGAATGCCATCCAGGGTGTAGAACGAGAGTTGCAACACAGTAATGCATTTCTGGAGGGCATTCATTCTGGTCAGGCTGTCCTTCAGCGAACCCTGCAATCTCTGGCCTCAGCACTGATGGCAGCCATTGTCCCTGTGTCTAGCCTCCCCCCTCCAACTTCCTCCACCCAGACCCAATCCCCTGTACCCCAGCCCATCCCAAGCACACCTACAGACCAGCATGCACACAAGTCAACACTCACACGTAGCTCAAGCAAACATAGGCACCACACACACCACAGGCACTCACGCAAGCCTCACCCACATACAGACACAGCAACATCCACTGCCTCCACTGTGTCCCCCTCCTCCTCTTCCCCCTCCTCCCTCCCAGTCTCGTCTACACACACACCTGCATGCACCACATCTACAGGCACCATGAATCGCACCAGGACACCCAGCACCACGAGCCGCTCACCTGCACTCACCACCCCCACTGCCATTTACACATCCCCTGTGTCCTCTCCCAGTGTGTCTGTGACGCCCCCTCCCAAAGTACACAAAAGCCGGCAATCACTCACCCAACATCCATCCATCTCACAACAGCCTCCAGTACCTGCACCCAAAAGTGACACCTCCGACAACCACCTCCTCTTCCTTCTCTTCCTCCACTCCCAGACCCCGTCCAGCTACCCATCCCAGTGTTCGTCAGAAACTGTCCCTCTGTAAAGTTGAACTTTTTGCCCCCACCCCCCGTCCACTTCATCAGTCCCGTCGTAGCGCCTCAGCCAAAATGCCTCCAATACCAGTGTTGCCTGTTCAAGGTTTGTGGAGTGCACCGGCCACCAGGGAAGGCAGTAGGACCCAGAGCCAAGGCACTGGCAGCCCACCCCCTGTAAAGGCTCTAAAATTGGAGAGTGGACGACGGGACAGTGTTAAGACTCCTGGTGGGAAAACAACTGACATAGGTTCCAAGGAGATTGGAGAGTCAGCTGTGACTCCACCAAAGGTGGGGAAGGGCCTTAGGAAGTCTGCCCAGCCTGTTGTGAGTGTCACGGCGGAGAAGTGCGCCATCATTTCTGGCGGTCGAAACACAACCGCCAGCACCGTCGTCACTGGTCCAGAGACCACCGCCAGAGTCACAGCCCAGGAGGGTCCAAGTATCGTCACTGGTCCAGAGTTCACCGCCAGAGTCACAGCCCAGGAGGGCCCAAGTATCGTCACTGGTCAGGAGACCACCGCCAGAGTCACAGCCCAGGAGGGCCCAAGTATCGTCACTGGTCCAGAGACCACCGCCAGAGTAACAGCCCAGGAGGGCCTAAGTATCATCACTGGTCAGGAGACCACCGCCGGAGTCAGTGCCCAGGAGGGCCCAAGTATCGTCACTGGTCAGGAGACCACCGCCAGAGTCACAGCCCAGGAGGGCCCAAGTATCGTCACTGGTCCAGAGACCACCGCCAGAGTCACAGCCCAGGAGGGCACAAGTATCGTCACTGGTCTAGAGACCACCGCCACCGCCAGAGTCACAGCCCAGGAGGGCCCAAGTATCGTCACTGGTCAGGAGACCACCGCCAGAGTCACAGCCCAGGAGGGCACAAGTATCGTCACTGGTCCAGAGACCACCGCCACCGCCAGAGTAACAGCCCAGGAGGGCCCAAGTATCGTCACTGGTCAGGAGACCACCGCCAGAGTCACAGCCCAGGAGGGCCCAAGTATAGTCACTGGTCAGGAGACCACCGCCGGAGTCAGTGCCAAGGAGGGCCCAAGTATCGTCACTGGTCAGGAGACCACCGCCAGAGTCACAGCCCAGGAGGGCCCAAGTATCGTCACTGGTCCAGAGACCACCGCCAGAGTCACAGCACAGGAGGGCCCAAGTATCGTCACTGGTCAGGAGACCACCGCCACCGCCGGAGTCAGTGCCCTGGAGGGCCCCGGCTGCCACAGCCCCGCTGGGCAATGATGTAACGTCATGCCACACACCAATGTCCAGTGTAGAGAACGTCATGCCACACACCAATGTCCGTATCAGAAGCGCCATGTCAAAGCACCGCTGAACAGGGCAAAGACCGCCATGGCAAAGCACCGCCTGAACAGTCCTGAACCGCCATGTCAAAGCACCGCTGAACAGGGCAAAGACAGCCATGGCAAAGCACTGCTGAACAGTCATGAACCGCCATGTCAAAGCACTGCTGAACAGGGCAAAGACTGCCATGGCAAAGCACCGCTGAACAGTCCTGAACCGCCATGTCAAAGCACCGCTGAACAGGGCAAAGACCGCCATGGCAAAGCACCGCTGAACAGTCCTGAACCGCCATGGCAAAGCACCGCTGAACAGGGCAAAGACCACCATGGAAAAGCACCGCTGAACAGTCCTGAACCGCCATGTCAAAGCACTGCTGAACAGGGCAAAGAACGCCATGGCAAAGCACCGCTGAACAGTCCTGAACCGCCATGGCAAAGCACCGCTGAACAGGGCAAGCACCGGGTAGGAATGAATGGACCGCCACATCAGGCATCCTTATCCCATGTGCAGCTGGGACAGTGACAGGACACGACCTTTCACGGGGAGACTCATCCAGTCTGGGCACCAGTCCCCCCCAGTACCAGTAGAGACCTGCATCAACTTGAGAGACTGTGGCTTTGCACTCCCCAGGATAGGACATTGGGCAAACCACCCACTGTAGAGACTTGAGAGACTGTGGCTTTGCACTCCCCAGGATGGCACAGTGGGAAACCCACCCACTGTAGAGACTTGAGAGACTGTGGCTTTGCACTCCCCAGGATGGCACAGTGGGAAACCCACCCACTGTAGAGACTTGAGAGACTGTGGCTTTGCACTCCCCAGGATGGCACAGTGGGAAACCCACCCACTGTAGAGACTTGAGAGACTGTGGCTTTGCACTCCCCAGGATGGCACAGTGGGCAAGCCACCAACTGTAGAGACTTGAGAGACTGTGGCTTTGCACTCCCCAGGATGGCACAGTGGGCAAGCCACCCACTGTAGAGACTTGACAGACTGTGGCTTTGCACTCCCCAGGATGGCATAAATGGGCATGGAGCCCCGTCGTGGATCTGGCTTTGCAGTCATCCGGCTGAGGTGCCCCCCCTTCGCTTCCCCCTGAGGTGCCTGTAGTATTTCTATCTGATGCCCCGGCAGTGTTCTCTCCGATTGTGGTCAGGTATCGTTTGTGGGCCTCGCCCATGCATTTTTGGACTGATGGTGCACGGAAACTGTTATGTACATATCTGCACTACTTCTCGTATTGTATATAATTATGACTGATTTTCAAATATATATCTGTATATTTTTGTATGACATGTATATTGGCACATTACAATGTTTGACCGAATTTCGCTTTGTGTTTTCATTCTTCCGGGGGGATTGTGGGTTGTTACTGTGATTTTGTGTGAATGCATTGGTGTGTATGTTGTAATATGCGAGGGTGGGGGTGTTTGGTGGATCTCCCCCTAACTTTTGCCTCCTCCCTCCCCGTGTCGTAGGTGCAGTACTCACCGTTGTCTTTGGCGCCTACGTAGCTGTTGGTCGTAGCGGAGCAGAAACACAAGGGCAGGAAGTATTTGGAGTTCTGGCTCCATGGAGTCCTCGTTCCTCGTGGGATATGTTCAGGTGAGCGTTTTCCCATAACAAAAGCTGTTTCTGCCATGTTTTTATCCACGGAGAATCCGCCCCGGAAAAGGTGGCGGATTGGCGGGTTGTAATACTGTGGGCGGTACATTGTCTTCCACCTGTCTGTTGGCGGTGACCGCCGCGCTGCTTGTGTGTTAAAGTGGCTGTCTTTGTTGGCGGTTTCCGCCAGGGTCATAATTCCCTTTTTTTGTCCGCCGGACTGTTTGCAGTATTTCAGCAGCTTTAACACCGTCCGCCAGGGTTGTAATGACCACCTTAGTGTTTTCTTTTTTTTTTTTTCCTTTTTTTTTCTTTATTTATTTACACAAAATTTACAATACAACACCAGTAACCGCCCTAAGAGCTGTACAGTAAACAATGGAAATACAGTGGTGTACAATAATCTCAAAAGGAACCACCAGAGGCAAATTATAATGATCAAAAATCTCAGCAAAGCGAGCTCAGCTAGGACCCGCAGCCTCCCCGCCATCCATAAGCACAACCATAAAGACACACCACAAGGATAGACCACAAGAGTAGTCACTAGGGCAAAGACACAACCAACACAACTCAACCAACAAAGCAGAGGCGGCAGAGCAAGCACAAACAGCCGGGGTCTACCAGCAGGCGGTGCATACGCATGTTAACCCAACCAATCTAAGCAGTATCTGAATGTAACGTGATATGAAAAGCAGCAGTCCTCACCATTCAGCCCTGAGAGTCCAAAAAGGCACAGAATGGTGCCCAAATATCTCCAGGACGAGAGTTCGAGGGGGCCAGCTCCCAAAAGATTGACAGCTGTTCCTGGCTAAACACAGCGTCCCGCAGCCAGTCAACCTTACGCGGCACCCTGCCTCACTGTAAGGAAATGCCTCCTTGGCATGGTTACCCCCTGACTTTTTGCCTTTGCTGATGCAAAGTTATGATTAGAAAGTGTGCTGAGGCCTTCTAACCAAGCCCCAGCACCAGTGTTCTTTCCCTAACCTGTACTTTTGTTTCCACAATTGGCACACCCTGGCATCCAGGTAAGTCCCTTGTAACTGGTACTCCTACGAAGGGCCCTGATGCCAGGGAAGGTCTCTAAGGGCTGCAGCCACCCTGGGGACCCCTCACTCAGCACAGACACACTGCTTGATAGCTTGTGTGTGCTAGTGGGGATAAAATGACTAAGTCGACATGGCACTTCCCTCAGGGTGCCATGCCAACCTCACACTGCCTATAGGTATAGATAAGTCACCCCTCTAGCAGGCCTTACAGCCCTAAGGCAAGGTGCACTATACCATAGGTGAGGGCATAAGTGCATGAGCACTATGCCCCTACAGTGTCTAAGCAAAACCTTAGACATTGTAAGTGCAGAGTAGCCATAAGAGTATATGGTCTGGGAGTCTGTCATGCACGAACTCCACAGCACCATAATGGCTACACTGAAAACTGTGAAGTTTGGTATCAAACTTCTCAGCACAATAAATGCACACTGATGCCAGTGTACATTTATTGTAACATACACCCCAGAGGCCATCTTAGAGATGCCCCCTGAAACCTTAACCGACTACCAGTGTGGGCTGACTAGTTTTAGCAGCCTGCCACACACCAGACATGTTGCTGGCCACATGGGGAGAGTGCCTTTGTCACTCTGTGGCTAGTAACAAAGCCTGTACTGGGTGGAGGTGCTTCTCACCTCCCCCTGCAGGCACTGTAACACCTGGCGGTGAGCCTCAAAGGCTCGCCCCCTTTGTTACAGCACCCCAGGGCACTCCTGGAGTTGCCCGCCCCCTCCGGCCACGGCCCCACTTTTGGCGGCAAGGCCGGAGGAGATAATGAGAAAAACAAGGAGGACTCACTGGCCAGTCAGGACAGCCCCTAAGGTGTCCTGAGCTGAGGTGACTCTGACTTTTAGAAATCCTCCATCTTGCAGATGGAGGATTCCCCCAATAGGGATAGGAATGTGCCCCCCTCCCCTCAGGGAGGAGGCACAAAGAGGGTGTAGCCACCCTCAGGGCTAGTAGCCATTGGCTACCAGCCCCCCAGACCTAAACACCCCCCTAAATCGAGTATTTAGGGGCTCCCAGAACACAGCAAGATAGATTACTGCAACCTAAGATGAAGAAGGACTGCTGAGCTGAAAAACCTGCAGAGAAGACGGAGACACCAACTGCTTTGGCCGCAGCTCTACCGGCCTGTCTCCATACTTCTAAAGAACTGCTTCAGCGACGCCTTCCACAGGGTCCAGCGACCTCTGAAACCTCAGAGGACTACCCTGCATCTAAAATGAGCAAGAACTCCTGAGGACATCGGCTCTGCTCCAAGAAAGAAGCATCTTTGCAACAAAGAAGCAACTTTGAAACAACACACGTTTCCCGCCGGAAGAGTGAGACTTTGCACTCTGCACCCGACGCCCCCGACTCCACAAACACTACAGGGAGGACTCCCCGGCGACTGCGAGCCCGTGAGTAGCCAGAGTTGACCACCCTGAGCCCCCACAGCGATGCCTGCATAGGGAATCCAGAGGCTCCCCATGACCGCAACTGCCTGCTTCAAAGACCCGACGCCTGGTAAGGACACTGCACCTGCAGCCCCCAGGACCTGAAGGATCTGACCTCCAGTGCAGCAGCGACCCCCAGGTGGCCCTCTCCCATGCCCAGGTGGTGGCTACCCCGAGGACCCCCCCCTTGCCTGCCTACATCGCTGAAGAGACCCCTTGGTCTCCCATTGGATTACATTGCGAACCCGACACCTGTTTGCACACTGCACCCGGCCGCCCCCGTGCCGCTGAGGGTGTACTTTTTGTGCTGACTTGTGTCCCCCCGGTGCCCTACAAAACCCCCCTGGTCTGCCCTCCGAAGACGCGGATACTTACCTGCTGGCAGACTGGAACCGGGCACCCCCTTCTCCATTGAAGCCTATGCGTTTTGAGCACCACTTTGACCTCTGCACCCGAACGGCCCTGAGCTGCTGGTGTGGTAACTTTGGGGTTTCCCTGAACCCACAACGGTGGGCTACCTTGGACCCAACTTTGAACTCTGTAGGTGGTTTACTTACCTGCAAAACTAACAAACACTTACCTCCCCCAGGAACTGTTGAAAATTGCACTGTCTAGTTTTAAAATAGCTATTTGCCATTTGTGTGAAAACTGTATATGCTATTTTGCTAATTCAAAGTTCCTAAAGTTTCTAAGTGAAATACCTTTCATTTAAAGTATTACTTGTAAATCTTGAACCTGTGGTTCTTAAAATAAACTAAGAAAAAATATTTTTCTATATAAAAACCTATTGGCCTGGAATTGTCTTTGAGTGTGTGTTCCTCATTTATTGCCTGTGTGTGTACAACAAATGCTTAACACTACCCTCTGATAAGCCTACTGCTCGACCACACTACCACAAAATAGAGCATTAGAATTATCTCTTTTTGCCACTATCTTACCTCTAAGGGGAACCCTTGGACTCTTTGCATGCTATTTCTTACTTTGTAATGGTACATACAGAGCCAACTTCCTACATTGGTGGATCAGCGGTGGGGTACAAGACTTTGCATTTGCCAGACTACTCAGCCAATACCTGATCACACGACTAAATTCCAAAGATTGCCATTAGAAACTGATTTTTGAAATTTGAGCTATTTTTCTACATTTTTAAAAGTCCTGCTAGAGCCTTGTGTTAGTCCCTGTTAGCATTTCTTTTAGAGTTTAAAAGTTTTGTAAAAGTTTGAATTAAGTTCTAGAGATAGTTTTAGATTCTTAAAAAGTATTCCAACTTTTAGAAACATAGGCGGTCATTCTGACCCTGGCGGTCAAAGACCGCCAGGGCGGAGGACCGCGGGAGCACCGCCGACAGGCCGGCGGTGCTCCAATGGGGATTCCGACCGTGGCGGTAAAGCTGCGGTCGGACCGGCAACACTGGCGGGCTCCCGCCAGTGTACCGCCGCCCCATTGAATCCTCCAAGGCGGCGCAGCTTGCTGCGCCGCCGAGGGGATTCCGACCCCCCCTACCGCCATCCAGATCCCGGCGGTCCGACCGCCGGGATCCGGATGGCGGTAGGGGGGGTCGCGGGGCCCCTGGGGGCCCCTGCAGTGCCCATGCCACTGGCATGGGCATTGCAGGGGCCCCCGTAAGAGGGCCCCTAAATGTATTTCACTGTCTGCTGCGCAGACAGTGAAATACGCGACGGGTGCAACTGCACCCGTCGCACAGCTTCCACCCCGCCGGCTCGATTCCGAGCCGGCTTCATCGTGGAAGCCTCTTTCCCGCTGGGCTGGCGGGCGGCCTGAAGGCGACCGCCCGCCAGCCCAGCGGGAAAGTCAGAATTACCGCCGCGGTCTTTCGACCGCGGAACGGTAACCTGACGGCGGGACTTTGGCGGGCGGCCTCCGCCGCCCGCCAAGGTCAGAATGAGGGCCATAATGTCTAATGCAGAAGAGATTGTGATGGAACTCAACGTCACCCCCTTACCTGCATCTTAGGATGTCAGAGTTAAGGTCTCTCTGCAAAACCAAAAAGATTAAAACTGGTTCAAACCCTACCAAAGTACAGCTCCAGGAGCTTTTGGCAGAGTTTGCTAAGAACAACCCCTCTGAGGATATCTTCCCAGAGGAGGAAGCTAGTGAGCTGGAGGATCTCCCACCCCCACTCCTAGTTAGGGAGAACAGGGTCCCTCAAACCCTGTCTCCACAAGTGATAGTCAGAGATGCTGTTTCTCTCACAGGAGAGTCCAGCAACTCTGGAAACATTGAGGACAGCCTCAATGAAGAGGACCTCCTGCTAGCCAGGATGGCTAAAAGATTGGCTTTAGAGAGACAGCTCCTAGCCATAGAAAGGGAAAGGCAAGAGATGGGTTTTGGTCCCATCAGTGGTGGCAGCAACATAAATAGGGTCAGAGATTCTCCTGACATGTTGAAAATCCCTAAAGGGATTATAACTAAATATGAAGATGGTGATGACATCACCAAATGGTTCACAGCTTTTGAGAGGGCTTGTGCAACCAGAAAAGTAAACAGATCTCACTGGGGTGCTCTCCTTTGGGAAATGCTCACTGGAAAGTGTAGGGATAGACTCCTCACACTCTCTGGAAAAGATGCAGAATCCTATGACCTCATGAAGGCTACCCTGATTGAGGGCTTTGGATTCTCCACTGAGGAGTATAGAATTAGGTTCAGGGGGGCTCAAAAATCCTCGAGCCAGACCTGGGTTGATTTTGTAGACTACTCAGTGAAAACATTGGATGGTTAGATTCAAGGCAGTGGTGTAAATGATTATGATGGGCTGTACAATTTATTTGTGAAAGAACACCTGTTAAGTCATTGTTTCAATGATAAACTGCATCAGCATCAGGTAGACCTAGGACCAATTCCTCCCCAAGAGTTGGGAAAGAAGGCGGACCATTTGGTCAAGACTAGGTTGACCAAGACTTCCACAGGGGGTGACCAAAAGAAAGGGGTCACAAAGACTCCCCAGTGTTGAGACATCCAAGGGAAAAAGTAAAGAGTCTTCTATAGGGCCCCAAAAACCTGCTTAGGAGGGAGGGTCCAGAGCCTCCTCACAATCCAATTTTGGGTACAAGGGTAAAAAATTTGATCCCAAAAAGGCCTGGTGTTGTAGCTGTAATCAGCAAGGACACCAAAATGGAGACAAGGCCTGTCCCAAGAAAGGTTCCACTTCTAACTTTACTCCAGCTAACACTGGAATGGCCAGTCTCCAAGTGGGATCAACAGTGTGCCCAGAGCAAATCAGGGTCCACACTGAAGCTACACTTATCTCTGAGGGTGGGGTGGATTTAGCCACACTGGCTGCCTGGCCCCCTAATATGCAAAAATACAGGCAGCAACTCTTAATTAATGGGCAAAGTGTAGAAGGCCTGAGGGATACAGGTGCCAGTGTCACCATGGTGACAGAGAAATTGGTTTCCCCTGGTCAATACCTGGCTGGACAAACTTATCCAGTCACCAACGCTGACAATCAGACTAAAGTACATCCCATGGCTATGGTAACTTTAGAGTGGGGAGGGGGTCAATGGCCTGAAACAGGTAGTGGTCTCCTGAAATATCCCTGTAGACTGTTTGCTTGGAAATGACCTGTAGTCCTCAGCATGGGCTGAGGTAGAACTCAAAACCCATGCAGCCATGCTGGGTATCCCTGAACTGGTGTGTGTCAAGACAAGGGCACAGTGCAAGGCTCAGGGTGAAAAAGTGGTTTCGGAGCCTGGAAAAAGGGCCCAACCCTCCAAGAGAAAAGGAAAGAAAACTGGGGAACCAGTTTCAACACAACAAGAAAAAGAGAACCTATCTTCTCAGGAAGAAGTTCTGCCCTCTGAGGGAACTGAGCCCATGGAGTTAGAACCTTATCAGGTTGAGCTCCTAGGCCCAGGGGGACCCTCAAGGGAGAAGTTGTGTAAGGGGCAAGAAACCTGTCCCTCTCTTGAAGGCCTTAGGCAGCAAGCTGCTGAAGAGTCCAAAGGGAAAATAACAGGAGCAGAAAGAGTCTATTGGGAAGATGGACTCCTTTACACTGAGGCAAGAGATCCCAAATCTGGTGCCACTAGGAGAGTGGTAGTGCCTCAGGAGTTTAGGGAGTTCATTCTGACCTTAGCTGATTATATTCCTCTTGCTGGGCATTTGGGACAGACCAAGACGTGGGAGAGATTAGTCAACCATTTCTATTGGCCCAACATGTCCCAGAAGGTCAAGGAGTTTTGTGTCTCCTGTGTCACCTGTCAAGCCAGTGGTAAGACAGGTGGACACCCAAAGGCCCCTCTCATTCCACTTCCAGTGGTGGGGGTCCCCTTTGAAAGAGTGGGTGTTGCCATACTGGGTCCACTTGAACCTCCCACAGCCTCAGGGAACCAATACATACTAGTAATAGTGGATCATGCTACTAGATCACCTGAAGCAATTCCCCTTAGGTTGACTACTGCCCCTGCAGTAGCCAAAGCACTCATTGGTATTTTTACCAGAGTGGGATTTCCTAAGGAGGTGGTGTCTGACAGAGGTACCAACTTTATGTCAGCATACCTGAAACATATGTGGAATGAGTGTGGGGTGACTTACAAATTCACCACACCATACCATCCACAAACCAATGGTCTTGTTGAAAGATTTAACAAGACATTGAAAGGCATGATCATGGGGCTCCCTGAAAATTTCAAAAGGAGATTGGATGTCCTCTTGCCATGTCTGCTTTTCGCCTACAGAGAGGTGCCTCAGAAGGGAGTAGGGTTTTCCCCCTTTGAATGTCTTTTTGGCCATCCTGTAACGGGACCACTAGCTCTTGTGAAAGAAGGCTGGGAGAGACCTCTCCATGAGCCTAAGCAAGATATAGTGGACTATGTACTAGGCCTACGTTCAAGGATGGCAGAGTATATGGAAAAGGCAAGTAAAAACCTTGAGGTCAGCCAACAACTCTCGAAGTTGTGGTATGACCAAAAGGCTGCTTTGGTTGAGTTTCAGCCAGGGCAGAAAGTCTGGGTTCTGGAGCCTGTGGCTCCCAGGGCACTTCAGGACAGATGGAGTGGCCCTTACCCAGTGCTAGAAAGGAAGAGTCAGGTCACCTACCTGCTAGACCTAGGCACTAGCAGGACCCCCAGAAGGGTGATCCATGTGAACCGCCTCAAACTCTTCCATGACAGGGCAGATGTAAATCTGTTGATGGTAACAGATGAGGACCACAAAGCTGAGAGTGAACCTCTCCCTGATCTCCTCTCCACAGACCCAAAAGATGGCTCAGTTGATGGAGTGATCTACTCAGACACCCTCTCTGGCCAACAGCAATCTGACTGTAGGAAGGTCCTGCAACAGTTTGCTGAGCTCTTTTCCCTAACCCCTGGTCAGACACACCTGTGTACCCATGATGGGGACACAGGAGACAGCATGCCTGTCAAAAACAAAATTTTCAGATAGTCTGACCAAGTTAAGGAAAGCATCAAAGTGGAAGTCCACAAGATGCTGGAATTGGGAGTCATTGAGCACTCTGACAGCCCCTGGGCTAGCCCAGTGGTCTTAGGGCCAGATGTAGGTAGGGAAAAATTAGCGAGTTGAAGCACCGACTCGCAATTTCCGACTCGCTAAATGAAATGCAAGAAGAAAACGCGAGAACAATTTGCGACTCGCAAATGAAGTCGCACCGCAGATAGCGAGTCCGCTGTTTGCGAGGTCGCTTTTTGCGACCGTGCTAAAAACGGACACGCAATTTGCGAGTGGGTGTCGCAAATTGCGATTGTGCTGCAAATTGAATGCAGGTGCTGCAGAACACTCTGGAAAACATTTCCTGGCACATGTTGAGGACATCACAGCCAGGAAGTTTACTAATACACCTGGGAGGAGGGAGGACCACACCCATTTCAACAGCTGAACTGCAAACAGAAAGAACACCTAACCATGGCAGAGACACCAAAGAAGCGGAAACTCAAGTTTGCAGAGAAAGAGCTGGAGGTGTTGACCGAGGAGTGCTGTCAACACCATGACCAACTGTTTGGAAGGGCAGCCCTCACCGTGCCAGAGGTGGGGAAAAGAAGACTATGGATGGACATCCAAGAGAAAGTGAACTCCCTGGGTGTCAGCCACCGGAGCATAGAAGAACTTCCCGGACCAAGGAGGGGGTGGCAGAGCGGCTCCGGGAGATGAAGGGCACTGGAGGGGGACCATCCACATTCCCACCACCCACACCCCTGGAGGAAAGGGTAGAGGAGACCCTTGAGCCTGAGGCAGTATGCGGGATGGGAGAGCTGGACACATCTGAGCCAGGACCATCAACCGGTGAGTACCATGAGACATGCATGTACCCTCATTAATGCCATACCCCCTCCCACCTTGTACACAGGAGCATGCACAACCAAAAATAGCTCCATTTTAGAGTAGCAATCACCAGAATGGTGCATTATGGGCAATGTAGTCAAGTAGGCAGTTTTATAGGCAACAGTTTATTAGGAAGTTGATAACAGATAGTAGATACTGACAGTGTGTTCCCTATGTCCCACAGGTCTCCCACAAGACACCCCCACCAGCCAAAGCAGCCAGGGGCCACTGGTCAGCCAGCAGCCAACAGAGGGATCAGGACCAGCCACCACTGAGACCTGCACCACCAACACCCTGTCCCCTCATGAGACACCAGTTGGCATACTGTTGTGTGATCCTGCACCAGGTCCCAGCCACAGTGCCACGGTAGACGTAACGGAGCCTCCACTGCGTCGCAGGTGACGTGGAAACTTATCATCCCAGCGGCAGGCAGAGTCAGGGGACACCTCCATGTCACGTGCTGAGGCCGCACTCCTACGGGGTCAGCGCCTGCAAACACAAGAGATTAGGAGGATTACAGGGGCATTGCGGCACATTGAGCGCAATCAAGGCAGTAGCATGCAGCTTGTGCATACAGAGTTGCAACAAATCAATACACACATGGGTGACCTTGCAACCTCCATGAGACAATTTGTGGCTGGACTCCTAACGCAGACAGAGGGTGCACGGCGTCGGGACAGGCAGCTACTGAACCGGCTGGACCGAATGTCAGCATCCATAGTAAGGCTGGCCGTGAACACTACTGGCCTTTCTAGGCGCACGGTCAGCCTCCAAGTGGACATGGACCACTTTGCCAGTGACATGGCACATGGACTGGGCCGTCTCAGCCACGCTGTTGATTTAATGGAGGCACAGCAGGTGGCCAGGGGCGCGGGCGACACGCCGCAAGATAGCGAGGAGGGCTCCACCGTCAGCAGTGTCTCTGCCAGTGACACCAGGGTGTTGCGCAGTGGAAGCGCAAGGCAGGGCACTGCTGACACCCCAGGTACCAGCCATGCTGGCCGAGGCCAGCGTAGGGTTTGAGCTCCACACTGTCCTGGGGTTGGGGCACATGAAGTCAATGTGTCCCATGCCAGGTGGACTTCAACAGCCCCTGAACTGTTCAAAATGTATATAGTTTTTTTGGTTGCACTAATTAAATCACTTGTTCTTTCCACTTAACACATGGACTCTTTCTGTGTGACATTAGTGAGTATGGTGACAGCACGTACCTTCCAAAGTATTGGTTTGCAATGTGTTCCTGTCTCAGTCTGCCTTGATTTGCTATGCTTCTATCCCCAGGATGGCGATGTGGTAGCTCTTGCTCTTCATCCTCAGAATCAGGGTCTTCAGGAGTGAGAGGTAGCCCACGTCTGGTGGCAATGTTGTGCAGTATAGCGCATGCGACAACAATCTTGAAAGCTGTTATTGGGGTATACTGGAGGGCACCTCCACTTCTGTGGAGACATCTGAATCTTGCTTTCAGCAGTCCCAAGGTCCGTTCAATGATATTCCTGGTCCTCTTATGTGCACTGTTGTATCGCCTCTCTGTCTCATTGCTGGGAGTTAAGTACGGGGTGAGTATCCATGGTCGGAGTGCATATGCACTGTCACCTGTTTGGCAAAAAATGTACAATGTTAGCTGGGCATGGATGGTTTCCACATTGACCTTTGTGTATGTCTGCAAGGTATATTCAGCTATACCTAGGAGGTATCCGTCTCCAAACTCCCCACGTTCTAGGCGTTGGTGTATCCCACTGTGCCTAAAAATGTAGGAGTCATGAGTACTCCCTGGAAATTTGGCAACCATGTCAGTGATAACATAATGGGCGTCACATACCACCTGTATGTTGAGTGAGTGGGTACACTTCCTATTGCGGAACAGATATTCCAGGTTTGCAGGAGGGCATATTTGTATATGTGTCCCGTCTACACACCCTATGACATGGGGGAAGTTGGCAATCCTGTAGAATTCCAACTTGGTGCTGTTGATTTCTGCCTAATTCCTGGGTAGGTATATGTATCTGGACATGTGTGTGAGTAAGGCGTCTAGGAACTCCCTAAAGAACCGTGAGAGTGCACTTTGGGATACCCCACCTGCCACAGCAATGACCCCTTGATAGCTACCCGAGGCCATAGGTGCAGTGAGCAAGCACATGCGTAGGGATGGCGCAGCCGCGCACAGTCTGGCGTTGTAGCTGTGGTTTGAGTAATTCTATTAAATCTAGTATAGCTGCACTGCTGAGTCTATATTTATCATAAAACTCCTCCTCAGTCTGTTGGAAAAGTGTCTGCCTGATTCTGTATATCTTCTCCTGTCTCTGGCTCCTCCTCCTCCTCTGCTGTGCGGCGTGGGCTCTTCTCCTCATTCCTATCACATATATCTCTGCTATCTTGAGTAACCCAGATACTTTCTGGGTCTCCTTTTATACTTTGGTAATGGTTACCACCTGTTCTGAGTTAGTGGTAAATTGGAAGTACAAAATGGGCTTTTTGCGACTTGTCGCAATTTGCTATTGCATATGGTTTGCGACTCGCAAATTGCGACTTCCCATTTGTGGGTCGCAATTTTTGCGAGTCGGTAATGGCTTGCGTCGCATTTTGCGAGTCGGAAATGGGATTTTTGCATCCCATTTCTGATTTTGCGGGGTCGCAAATTGCGATTCGGGCCATTTGCGACTTGCAAAAGTTTCCTACATCTGGCCCTTAGTTCCCAAACCTCACACCAAAGATGGAAAGAGAGAGATGAGGTTTTGTATGGACTACAGAGGACTTAACTCTATCACCAAGAAAGATGCCCATCCCATTCCAAGGGCAGATGAATTGATAGACAAGCTAGGTGCTGCCAGATACTTAAGTACCTTTGACTTGACAGCAGGGTACTGGCAAATCAAAATGGCACCAGGAGCAAAAGAAAAGACAGCATTCTCCACATCTGATGGGCATTATCAGTTTACTGTTATACCTTTTGGTTTAAAGAATGCCCCTGCCACCTTCCAAAGGTTGGTGAATCAAGTCCTTGCTGGCTTGGAGTCCTTTAGTGCAGCTTATCTTGACGATATTGCTGTCTTTAGCTCCAGCTGGCAGGATCACCTGGTCCACCTGAAGAAGGTTTTGAAGGCTCTCCAAGCAGCAGGCCTCTATCAAGGCATCCAAATCTCAGATAGGGCAGGGAACTGTGGTTTACTTGGGACACCTAGTAGGTGGAGGCCAAGTTCAGCCACTCCAGCCTAAGATCCAGACTATTCTGGTCTGGGCAGCTCCAAAAACCCAGACTCAAGACAGGGCATTCCTTGGCTTGACTGGGTACTACAGGAGGTTTGTGAAGGGATATGGATCTATAGTGACACCCCTCACAGAACCTACCTCCAAGAAAATGCCCAAGAAGGTAAACTGGACTGTAGAATGCCAACAGGCCTTTGACACCCTGAAACAAGCAATGTGCACAGCACCAGTTCTCAAAGCTCCAGATTGGTCCAAGCAGTTTATTGTGCAGACTGATGCCTCTGAACATGGGATAGGGGCAGTTTTGTCCCAAACAAATGATGATGGCCTTGACCAGCCTGTTGCTTTCATTAGCAGGAGGTTACTCCCCAGGGAGAAGTGTTGGAGTGCCATTGAAAGGGAGGCCTTTGCTGTGGTTTGGTCCCTGAAGAAGCTGAGACCATACCTCTTTGGTACTCACTTTGTAGTTCAGACTGACCACAGACCTCTCAGATGGCTAATGCAAATGAAAGGTGAAAATCCAAAACTGTTGAGGTGGTCCATCTCCCTACAGGGAATGGACTTTATAGTGGAACACAGACCTGGGACTGCCCATGCCAATGCAGATGGCCTTTTCAGGTTCTTCCACTTACAAAATGAAGACTCTCATGGGAAAGGTTAGTTTCATCCTCCTTTGTTTGGGGGTGGGGGGTTGTGTAAGTAAATGCCTCCTTGGCATGGTTACCCCCTGACCTTTTGCCTTTGCTTATGCCAAGTTATGATTAGAACGTGTGCTGAGGCCTGCTAACCAGGCCCCAGCACCAGTGTTCTTTCCCTAACCTGTACTTTTGTTTCCACAATTGGCATACCCTGGCATCCAGGTAAGTCCCTTGTAACTGGTACTCCTGGTACGAAGGGCCTGATGCCAGGGAAGGTCTCTAAGGGCTGCAGCATATCTTATGCCACCCTGGGGACCCCATCACTCAGCACAGACACGCTGCTTGCCAGCTTGTGTGTGCTAGTGGGGATAAAATGACTAAGTCGACATGGCACTCCCCTCAGGGTGCCATGCCAACCTCACACTGCCTATAGGTATAGATAAGTCACCCCTCTAGCAGGCCTTACAGCCCTAAGACAGGGTGCACTATACCATAGGTGAGGGCATAAGTGCATGAGCACTATGCCCCTACAGTGTCTAAGCAAAACCTTAGACATTGTAAGGGCAGGGTAGCCATAAGAGTATATGATCTGGGAGTCTGTCATGCACGAACTCCACAGCACCATAATGGCTACACTGAAAACTGTGAAGTTTGGTATCAAACTTCTCAGCACAATAAATGCACACTGGTGCCAGTGTACATTTATTGTAACATACACCCCAGAGGGCATTTTAGAGATGCCCCCTGAAACCTTAACCGACTACCAGTGTGGGCTGACTAGTTTTAGCAGCCTGCCACACACCAGACATGTTGCTGGCCACATGGGGAGAGTGCCTTTGTCACTCTGTGGCTAGTAACAAAGCCTGCACTGGGTGGAGGTGCTTCTCACCTCCCCCTGCAGGCACTGTAACACCTGGCGGTGAGCCTCAAAGGCTCGCCCCCTTTGTTACAGCACCCCAGGGCACTCCAGCTAGTGGAGTTGCCCGCCCCCTCCGGCCACGGCCCCACTTTTGGAGGCAAGGCCGGAGGAGATAATGAGAAAAACAAGGAGGACTCACTGGCCAGTCAGGACAGCCCCTAAGGTGTCCTGAGCTGAGGTGACTCTGACTTTTAGAAATCCTCCATCTTGCAGATGGAGGATTCCCCCAATAGGGATAGGAATGTGTCCCTCTCCCCTCAGGGAGGAGTCACAAAGAGGGTGTAGCCACCCTTAGGGCTAGTAGCCATTGGCTACTAACCCCTCAGACCTAAACACACCCCTAAATCGAGTATTTAGGGACTCCCAGAACACAGCAAGATAGAACCTAAGACAAAGAAGGACTGCTGAGCTGAAAAACCTGCAGAGAAGACGGAAACACCAACTGCTTTGGCCCCAGCTCTACCCGCCTGTCTCCCCACTTCTAAAGAACTGCTCCAGTGACGCGTTCCACAGAGTCCAGCAACCTCTGAAGCCTCAGAGGACTACCCTGCATCTAAAAGGACCAAGAACTCCAGAGGACAGCGGCTCTGCTCCAAGAAAGAAGCATCTTTGCAACAAAGAAGCAACTTTGAAACAACACACGTTTCCCGCCGGAAGAGTGAGACTTTGCACTCTGCACCCGACGCCCCCGGCTCGACTTGTGGAGAACAAACACTACAGGGAGGACTCCCTGGTGACTGCGAGCCCGTGAGTAGCCAGAGTTGACCCTCCTGAGCCCCCACAGCGACGCCTGCAGAGGGAATCCAGAGGCTCCCCCTGACCGCGACTGCCTGCTTCAAAGACCCGACGCCTCCTAAGGACACTGCACTCGCAGCCCCCAGGACCTGAAGGATCCGACCTCCAGTGCAGGAGCGACCCCCAGGTGGCCCTCTCCCTGGCATCCAGGTAAGTCCCTTGTAACTGGTACTCCTGGTACGAAGGGCCTGATGCTAGGGAAGGTCTCTAAGGGCTGCAGCATATCTTATGCCACCCTGGGGACCCCTCACTCAGCACAGACACACTGCTTGCCAGCTTGTGTGTGCTAATGGGGATAAAATGACTAAGTCGACATGGCACTCCCCTCAGGGTGCCATGCCAACCTCACACTGCCTACAGGTATAGATAAGTCACCCCTCTAGCAGGCCTTACAGCCCTAAGACAGGGTGCACTATACCATAGGTGAGGCCATAAGTGCATGAGCACTATGCCCCTACAGTGTCTAAGCAAAACCTTAGACATTGTAAGGGCAGGGTAGCCATAAGAGTATATGATCTGGGAGTCTGTCATGCACGAACTCCACAGCACCATAATGGCTACACTGAAAACTGTGAAGTTTGGTATCAAACTTCTCAGCACAATAAATGCACACTGGTGCCAGTGTACATTTATTGTAACATACACCCCAGAGGGCATTTTAGAGATGCCCCCTGAAACCTTAACCGACTACCAGTGTGGGCTGACTAGTTTTAGCAGCCTGCCACACACCAGACATGTTGCTGGCCACATGGGGAGAGTGCCTTTGTCACTCTGTGGCTAGTAACAAAGCCTGTACTGGGTGGAGGTGCTTCTCACCTCCCCCTGCAGGCACTGTAACACCTGGCGGTGAGCCTCAAAGGCTCGCCCCCTTTGTTACAGCACCCCAGGGCACTCCAGCTAGTGGAGTTGCCCGCCCCCTCCGGCCACGGCCCCACTTTTGGCGGCAAGGCCGGAGGAGATAATGAGAAAAACAAGGAGGACTCACTGGCCAGTCAGGACAGCCCCTAAGGTGTCCTGAGCTGAGGTGACTCTGACTTTTAGAAATCCTCCATCTTGCAGATGGAGGATTCCCCCAATAGGGATAGGAATGTGTCCCTCTCCCCTCAGGGAGGAGTCACAAAGAGGGTGTAGCCACCCTTAGGGCTAGTAGCCATTGGCTACTAACCCCTCAGACCTAAACACACCCCTAAATCGAGTATTTAGGGACTCCCAGAACACAGCAAGATAGAACCTAAGACAAAGAAGGACTGCTGAGCTGAAAAACCTGCAGAGAAGACGGAAACACCAACTGCTTTGGCCCCAGCTCTACCGGCCTGTCTCCCCACTTCTAAAGAACTGCTCCAGTGACGCGTTCCACAGAGTCCAGCAACCTCTGAAGCCTCAGAGGACTACCCTGCATCTAAAAGGACCAAGAACTCCAGAGGACAGCGGCTCTGCTCCAAGAAAGAAGCATCTTTGCAACAAAGAAGCAACTTTGAAACAACACACGTTTCCCGCCGGAAGAGTGAGACTTTGCACTCTGCACCCGACACCCCGGCTCGACTTGTGGAGAACAAACACTACAGGGAGGACTCCCTGGTGACTGCGAGCCCGTGAGTAGCCAGAGTTGACCCTCCTGAGCCCCCACAGCGACGCCTGCAGAGGGAATCCAGAGGCTCCCCCTGACCGCGACTGCCTGCTTCAAAGACCCGACGCCTCCTAAGGACACTGCACTCGCAGCCCCCAGGACTTGAAGGATCCGACCTCCAGTGCAGGAGCGACCCCCAGGTGGCCCTCTCCCTGGCATCCAGGTAAGTCCCTTGTAACTGGTACTCCTGGTACGAAGGGCCTGATGCCAGGGAAGGTCTCTAAGGGCTGCAGCATATCTTATGCCACCCTGTGGACCCCTCACTCAGCACAGACACACTGCTTGCCAGCTTGTGTGTGCTAGTGGGGATAAAATGACTAAGTCGACATGGCACTCCCCTCAGGGTGCCATGCCAACCTCACACTGCCTACAGGTATAGATAAGTCACCCCTCTAGCAGGCCTTACAGCCCTAAGACAGGGTGCACTATACCATAGGTGAGGCCATAAGTGCATGAGCACTATGCCCCTACAGTGTCTAAGCAAAACCTTAGACATTGTAAGGGCAGGGTAGCCATAAGAGTATATGGTCTGGGAGTCTGTCATGCACGAACTCCACAGCACCATAATGGCTACACTGAAAACTGTGAAGTTTGGTATCAAACTTCTCAGCACAATAAATGCACACTGGTGCCAGTGTACATTTATTGTAACATACACCCCAGAGGGCATTTTAGAGATGCCCCCTGAAACCTTAACCGACTACCAGTGTGGGCTGACTAGTTTTAGCAGTCTGCCACACACCAGACATGTTGCTGGCCACATGGGGAGAGTGCCTTTGTCACTCTGTGGCTAGTAACAAAGCCTGTACTGGGTGGAGGTGCTTCTCACCTCCCCCTGCAGGCACTGTAACACCTGGCGGTGAGCCTCAAAGGCTCGCCCCCTTTGTTACAGCACCCCAGGGCACTCCAGCTAGTGGAGTTGCCCGCCCCCTCCGGCCACGGCCCCACTTTTGGAGGCAAGGCCGGAGGAGATAATGAGAAAAACAAGGAGGACTCACTGGCCAGTCAGGACAGCCCCTAAGGTGTCCTGAGCTGAGGTGACTCTGACTTTTAGAAATCCTCCATCTTGCAGATGGAGGATTCCCCCAATAGGGATAGGAATGTGTCCCTCTCCCCTCAGGGAGGATTCACAAAGAGGGTGTAGCCACCCTCAGGGCTAGTAGCCATTGGCTACTAACCCCTCAGACCTAAACACACCCCTAAATCGAGTATTTAGGGACTCCCAGAACACAGCAAGATAGAACCTAAGACAAAGAAGGACTGCTGAGCTGAAAAACCTGCAGAGAAGACGGAGACACCAACTGCTTTGGCCCCAGCTCTACCGGCCTGTCTCCCCACTTCTAAAGAACTGCTCCAGTGACGCGTTCCACAGAGTCCAGCAACCTCTGAAGCCTCAGAGGACTACCCTGCATCTAAAAGGACCAAGAACTCCAGAGGACAGCAGCTCTGCTCCAAGAAAGAAGCATCTTTGCAACAAAGAAGCAACTTTGAAACAACACACGTTTCCTGCCGGAAGAGTGAGACTTTGCCCTCTGCACCCGACACCCCGGCTCGACTTGTGGAGAACAAACACTACAGGGAGGACTCCCTGGTGACTGCGAGCCCGTGAGTAGCCAGAGTTGACCCTCCTGGGCCTCCACAGCGACGCCTGCAGAGGGAATCCAGAGGCTCCCCCTGAACGCGACTGCCTGCTTCAAAGACCCTAACGCCTCCTAAGGACACTGCACTCGCAGCCCCCAGGACCTGAAGGATCCGACCTCCAGTGCAGGAGCGACCCCCAGGTGGCCCTCTCCCTTGCCCAGGTGGTGGCTACCCCGAGGAGCCCCCCCCTTGCCTGCCTGCATCGCTGAAGAGACCCCTTGGTCTCCCATTGGATTACATTGCGAACCCGACACCTGTTTGCACACTGCACCCGGCCGCCCCCGTGCCGCTGAGGGTTTACTTTTTGTGCTGACTTGTGTCCCCCCCCCCCGGTGCCCTACAAAACCCCCATGGTCTGCCCTCCGAAGACACGGGTACTTATCTGCTGGCAGACTGGAACCGGGGCACCCCCTTCTCCATTGAAGCCTATGCGTTTTGGGCACCACTTTGACCTCTGCACCCGAACGGCCCTGAGCTGATGGTTTGGTAACTTTGGGGTTGCCCTGAACCCCCAACGGTGGGCTACCTTGGACCCAACTTTGAACCCTGTAGGTGGTTTACTTACCTGCAAAACTAACAAACACTTACCTCCCCCAGGAACTGTTGAAAATTGCACTGTCTAGTTTTAAAATAGCTATTTGCCATTTGTGTGGAGACTGTATATGCTATTTTGCTAATTCAACGTTCCGAAAGTTCCTGAGTGAAATACCTTTCATTTAAAGTATTACTTGTAAATCTTGAACCTGTGGTTCTTAAAATAAACTAAGAAAAAATATTTTTCTATATAAAAACCTATTGGCCTGGAATTGTTTTTGAGTGTGTGTTCCTCATTTATTGCCTGTGTGTGTACAACAAATGCTTAACACTACCATCTGATAAGATGCTGCTCGACCACACTACCACAAAATAGAGCATTAGAATTATCTCTTTTTGCCACTATCTTACCTCTAAGGGGAACCCTTGGACTCTTTGCATGCTATTTCTTACTTTGAAATGGTACATACAGAGCCAACTTCCTACATTGGTGGATCAGCGGTGGGGTACAAGACTTTGCATTTGCCAGACTACTCAGCCAATACCTGATCACACGACTAAATTCCAAAGATTGCCATTAGAAACTGATTTTTGAAATTTGAGCTATTTTCTACATTTTTAAAAGTCCTGCTAGAGCCTTGTGTTAGTCCCTCTTAGCATTTCTTTTAGAGTTTAAAAGTTTTGTAAAAGTTTTAATTAAGTTCTAGAGATAGTTTTAGATTCTTAAAAAGTATTCCAACTTTTAGAAACATAGGTGGTCATTCTGACCTCGGCGGTAAAAGGCGCCTACCGCCGGTCAGAAATCCTCCATAATCCCGCCGCGGTCGCGGAAACCCGCCACGGTCATTCTGACCCGCAGCAGCCAAACCTCCGAAAATCCGACAGCCACAACAGACCGCCAGACCAGCGGTCGGCGGAAAAGTGGAGGTGACAAAACCTCCACCGTCACGCCAACAGAAATACGCCCATGCCATTACGACCCACGAATCCACGCGGCGGTCTTTCAAACGCGGTTTTCCATTGGCGGGACACACCGCCGCGGTCAGAATACACACAAACGAACAAAACTCAGCCACATTGGCCGAATTGAATTCCACACACCTGATACACATACACACACCACTCCCACACACACAATACAATATAAAACACACACCCACATCACCCACAAACCCCTACGACCAAAAATTCAGAAAGAAGGCCAGAGCGAGACACCACCATCCACAAACTAGCAGCCACAGCCACTCAACACCATCACCCACACAATATCCACACACAAAACAACACACACCACCACACTCAACACACTTAACTACACATACTCCACCCCACACATCATACACACCACCCCATGGCACCCCAAAGACACCCCCGCTTCTCAGACGAAGAACTCAGGGTCATGGTGGAGGAAATCGTTCGGGTAGAGCCCCAGCTGTTCGGCACACAGATCCAATACACCAGCATTGCCCGGAGGACGGAGCTATGGCAGAGGATTGTCGACAGGGTCAACGCTGTGGGACAGCACCCCAGAAATCGGGAAGACATCAGGAAGCGATGGAACGACCTACGGGGGAAGGTGCGTTCCATGGTATCCAGGCACAACATTGCCGTGCAGAAGACTGGCGGAGGACCCCCACCTCAACCCCCACAATTTACAACATGGGAGGAGGAAGTCTTGAACATCCTGCATCCTGACGGCCTCGCAGGAGTCGGCGGAGGAATGGATACTGGTAAGTTGAAGCTTCACTACTGCTTCCCCCCCACCTGCATGCCAAATCATACCCCAACCCTCACCCCCATCCTCGAACCCCACCCTCACCCCCACCCCCATCCTCACCCCCACCCTCACCCCCACCACCATCCTCACCCCCACCACCATCCTCACCCCCACCCCCAGCACACCTATTCCCTGCCAATGTCTCACCATCACAACCCACACATCCCAAAACCTAGGCCTGCATGCGTCCACTAAGCATGGACACCCATCACCAAAGCATGCCCAATGCATATACACATCCCCCCCACAAGCCACCCTCACCAAAGCCCCCACACACGAATGACAGCACTTGGGGACACGGGAACCCACAGATACACCCATATGCCACACATTGAAACTATAACCATACCTCTATACCCCTGCAGGACCCGACCGTCAACACACCGCCACGGAGGGCCCAGAATTCTCCACACCCCCCACCCAAGAGGCCGTCAGCGATGACAGCAGCTCTGTCGACCTGGACACTGATGACCAGCCCGGACCATCGGGGACCTCTGGACAGTCGGTTCCCCTCACACAGGCACAGGCCACTACAGACCCAAACCCCTCTGGGAACACCAGCACAGCTCCCACCCAGCGGGCCCATGCCTCTGTCTCCAGGGCGCGTCAATCTGCGGTGTGTCTACCACTACAGGGCACCCAGGATAACCCACCACCCCAACAACAACAGGGACCTGGGGGCAGTGGTAGTGGGCACACCAGCCAGGGGGCAGAGGCCCAGGGAAACAGGGCAACTCGGAGGGCAGCTGTGCGACAGGGGGGGGACGGGCCCAGGGAACCCACTCTCCACGAGGCCCTCACCACCATCATGGGAGCATACAACCGCTCCCAGGAGACGATGGCGACGGTACTGGCCCGGTTCCAGGAGATCCAGGTACTGCAGGAGGAACACTATCGGGGGTACAGGGAGGACATCAGAGCCCTCACCTCCACCCTGGTTACCATGGTCGGGCTGCTGCAGGACCTCATCAACACCAGGACGGACACTCAACAACAACAAAGGGCCCCTGCCACTAGCCTGGACCAAGAACAGCCAACCACCTCCGCCGGCGCTAGTGGACAGGAGGCCCCCGCACAACAGCAGCCCACCAGACCCCCACCTCCTGCAGGAGAAGAACCACCCTGCAAGAGGGCCCTGAGATCTCGCAAGAAGACAGAGTAGGATGTCAAGACCCCCGCCAGCAAAGGATACCACCTGATGTCATCCCACTGTCCCACATTGTCACCCTGTCCATCCTTGAACTGCCCATGCTCCATCTCTCCACAGGCCTCTGGACAATGCACCTGTGTGACTGTTACTCTGGACTCTGCCATGGACATTCCTTCACCATAGCCCCCACCCACTTGAAACCACCCATCCCATTTTGAGCACTGAAATAAACACCTATTTTGCACAAAACTATCTGGAGTCTGGCTGTGATTTCAAAATATTGTAATTGACATGACAGTGCAAATATGTCCTTGTACATAGTGAAGTCAACAAACAGCTGCCACAAAGCTGTAGTCCATGGGGAAACGAAGCACAGGACTCGTAGTGGGGACCCCAGATCTGAAATAGGGAGGGAAAAGCCACAACTCAGTCATCATACACTGGGGCAAATAGACAGGCAGCAGAGATGCAGGAGAGTAGTTCAGATTTACTAAATTATCTTTGAATTGTTACCTGTGTCCTATTGGAAGTACTGTTCAATGATTCTGTCCCTGTTGTCTGTTTCAGCCCCGTCGTCTTCCTCCTCGTCACTCTCCACAGGTTCCACCGCTGCCACAACACCACCGTCTCGACCATCCTCCTGCAGGAAAGGCACCTGGCGGCGCAAAGCCAGGTTGTGAAGCATGCAGCAGGCCACGATGATGTGACACACCTTCTTAGGTGAGTACATTAGGGATCCACCTGTCATATGCAGGCACCTAAACCTGGCCTTTAGGAGGCCAAAGGTGCGTTCGATCACCCTCCTAGTACGCCCATGGGCCTCATTGTACCGTTCCTCTGCCCTGGTCCGGGGATTCCTTACTGGGGTCAGTAGCCACGACAGGTTGGGGTACCCAGAGTCCCCCAATAGCCATACACGGTGTCTCTCTAGCTGTTCCATCACGTAAGGGATGCTGCTATTCCTCAGGATGTAGGCGTCATGCACTGACCCTGGGAATTTGGCATTTACATGCGAGATGTACTGGTCAGCCAAACACACCACCTGGATGTTCATGGAATGGTAACTTTTTCTGTTCCTGTACACCTGCTCCCTGTCTCTTGGGGGAACCAAAGCCACATGGGTCCCATCAATGGCACCAATGACGTTGGGAATATGTCCAAGGGCGTAGAAATCACCCTTCACTGTAGCCAATTCGCCCACCTCAGGGAAAATGATGTAGCTCCTCACGTATTTCATCAGGGCAGACAACACTCTGGATAACACCTTCGAAAACATGGGCTGAGACATCCCAGAAGCAATTCCCACTGTTGTCTGAAATGATCCACTTGCCAAGAAATGGAGTACTGACAGGACCTGCACCAGAGGGGGAATCCCTGTGGGTTGGCGGATGGGGGACATCAGGTCGGGCTCCAGCTGGGCACACAGGTCATGTATAGTGGCACGGTCAAGACGGTAGGTCAGGATAATGTGGCGTTCTTCCATTGTCGACAGGTCCACCAGCGGTCGGTACACGGGAGGATTCATCTGTCTCCTCGCCAAACCCAGCGGACGGTGCCTAGGAAGGACAACATGGAGCACACAGTCAAGCAACCCACAGGTACGTACTCACAGCTAGCACAGTAAACGATTCTCTATGCAGTGAATGGCGTGTCTGAGTGGCTATGCAAGGCCTAGGCCTGTGTGACGCAGTTGAAATTGAGCCATGTGGACCCTCGAAATGGCGGCTGCCTGACCTGTGAAGTGTGACAATGGGATGTGAGGTCAATGCGCTGGCGTGGCACACCGCGGCGGTCAGCGGTCGAAGACCGCGGCGCGAAGCCGCATTGGTTAACATTGAAGCCTATGGGTTTCAGGAGCCAATGGCGAAGGGCGCCGGCGGCGGCGGTACGCACCGCCGCGGTACGCACCGCCGCGGACGTGACCGCCATTTTCTATCTACTTATCCACTTGCGACTTGAACTTTCACAGGAGAGGACCTATACTGCAAGTGTTGCTGTGACCTCGGTCTGGAAGGGACAATGGCTGCTGCGACTGGGGAAAGGGCCCCTGCCTTCACTGGAGAGGAGTTGGAGAAACTTGTGGATGGGGTCCTCCCCCAGTATGCGCTACTCTACGGTCCTCCAGACCAACAAGTGAGTTTAATTCAATATGGATTTGGGGCCACTGGCTGGCTTGGGGGCCTGGCGGGGGGCCTGGCGGGGATGGGGGGGCATGTTGGGGCTGGCGGGGGGCATGGCGGGGATGGGGGGCATGTTGGGCCTGGCGGGGGGCATGGCGGGGGCCTGGCGGGGATGGGGGGGCATGTTGGGGCTGGCGGGGGGCATGGCGGGGATGGGGGGCATGTTGGGCCTGGCGGGGGGCATGGCGGGGGGCCTGGTGGGGATGGGGGGCATGTTGGGCCTGGCGGGGGGCATGGCGGGGGGCCTGGCGGGGATGGGGGGGCATGTTGGGGCTGGCGGGGGGCCTGGCGGGGCTGGGGGGCATGTTGGGCCTGGTGGGGGGCATGGCGGGGGGCCTGGCGGGGATGGGGGGCATGTTGGGCCTGGCGGGGGGCATGGCGGGGGGCCTGGCAGGGATGGGGGGCATGTTGGGGCTGGCGGGGGGCCTGGCGGGGGGCCTGGCGGGGATGGGGGGCATGTTGGGCCTGGCGGGGGGCCTGGCGGGGATGGGGGGCATGTTGGGGCTGGCGGGGGGCATGGCGGGGGGCCTGGCGGGGATGGGGGGCGTTGGGCCACTGGCAACGAAAATGCAGACAAACTTGAACGTGGTATTTCTCCCTCCCTGTACGTGTCACATAGGTCCGCGCCCATGAGAAGATCGGGATTTGGCGTGCCATCGCCAAGGAAGTCCGGACCCTGGGGGTCCACCATCGACGGGGCACACACTGCCGCAAGAGGTGGGAGGACATCCGCCACGGGACCAAGAAGACCGCTGAGTCTCTGCTGGGGATGGCCTCCCAACGTAGGCGGGGTGCCTGCCGTCAACTGACCCCCCTGATGTTCCGGATCCTGGCGGTGGCCTACCCTGATTTGGATGGGCGTGTGAGGGCAGCACAGCAGACACAAGGGGGTGAGTACAAGCATTATCTACTCTGTTGTCGCGCAGTGGAGGTGTCTGGGTGGGGGAGGAGGGCTGTGGGTCCCCCTAGGCCAGGGCGATATCTGTAGGCTGGGCACCCCCGTAAGCCCCTGAGTCCCCAGCCACCACCCTCAGTAGTGTGTCAGTACAGCCATCCCTGGGCCGTGTCATCCATGGGTGCAGTTGTCAACTCTAGGCGTGTAGGGCATGTTCCACGGAATGCGTAGCGGACCCCAAGTGCGCAACTTAGTGCAGGGGGCATCTGTGTCTGTCATGTCCGCTAACTGTACCGGAGATCCATGTACTCAATATCCCTTTATTTCTCTCTCCCCCCCCCTTTTTGTTTGTCTTTCTGTGCTTGTGTGCATCAGCATCATCAGGCGGAGGAGAAGTGGCATCGGGGCAGGAGGGAGCTGCATCTCACATGGCCCAGGAGGGCCATGCCACAGAGTCTGACTGGACCAGTGAGACGGAGGGCGAGGGGAGCTCCACAACGGGGACGACTGGACCCTGCAGCGACACGGACACGTCCTCGGAAGGGAGCTCCCTTGCGGGGGTGGCACCATCCGTGCCCCCCGCCATTACAGGTACAGCCGCCACCCAGCGCACCATCTCCGCCCTCCCAGCAGCCCCTCAGCGCTCGCCCCGTGCCCGCTCTGCCAGGAAGCCGGGCATCTCCTTCAACCCAGGCACCTCAGGCCCTGCCCCTGTTACCCCCGCTGCCCTCAGTGAGGAGGTCATTGACCTCCTCCGAACGCTCATTGTTGGGCAGACTACCCTTTTGAATGCCATCCAGGGGGTGGAGAGGGAGGTTCATCGCAGCAATGCGTACCTGGAGGGCATTCATTCGGGTCAGGCTGCCCATCAGCGATCGTTCCAGGCTCTGGCCTCAGCACTGACGGCAGCCATTGTCCCTGTCTCCTGCCTCCCTCTACTAACTCCCTCCTCCCAGTCTCCTGTTCCTCTGCCTGTCCCACCCACACCATCAGACCAGCCTGCACACACCTCAACACCCAAGAGAAGCTCATCCAAACATAAGCACCACAGATCACGCAGACATTCACACACACAACATTCCGATGCAGACATGCCAACAGTCACTACCACCTCTGTGACCCCCACCTCCTCGTCTCCCTCCTCCCTCCCTGTGACGTCTACACTCACACCTCCATTCACCTCACCATCAGCCAGTGTTTCCATCACCAGCACACCCTCCAGTCCAGTCCGCACACGTGCAGTCACCACCCCCACTGCCATTTACACGTCCCCTGTGTCCTCTCCCACTGTGTCTGTCACCCCCTCTTCCACACCACACAAACGCAGCCACCCACCCACCCAACAGCCATCCACCTCACGACAGCCTATCCCTCCTGCACCTGCACCCAAAGACAGCAAACGTGACTCACCTACAACCACATCCTCTCCCTCCACTCCCATTCCCACTGTACCTACCACTCTCCATTGTCCCAAGAAACTCTTCCTCGCCACTGCTAACTTCTTTCCTGACCCTGAGCCCCCCCCTCCTTCTCGTCGGGGTAAGAACAGCACCTCAGCCACCACCAGCCCTGCAGCCCCCTTGACAAGGGTGCAGGGGTATTGGAGCCCACCAGCCCGCATGTCTGGATCTTCGCCCAGCAGCAAGGGGACAGCCAGCCCACCCCCTGGGAAGAGGAGCAGAAGGCGGAAGGGGCGCCGCAGGAGCCCGGCTTCTACATCCCCCCCGGACACCACCCAGACACAGTCACCAGCCACAGCTCCAAAGGGAGGAAAGGGCCACAGACTCCCGACTAAGGAGGGCAAGGGCAGCAAGTCGGAGAGGTCAGGCTGCAGGCCTGCTGCCCAGGAGGAGCCCACCACCCCCATAGCCGCTGGCCAGGGAGGACCCAGCCCAGCTGGCCAGGAGGGCCCCACCATCCACAGCCCAGGTGGGCATTGAAGGAGCACCATCCCCGCTGCCCAGGAGGGCACCACCAGGCAATGAGCAGTTGGCCATAGACCGGCCGCCGTCTCAAGCACCGCTGAACTGGGCCCGCCGTCTCAAGAACCGCTGAACTGGGCCCCGCCGTCTCAAGAACCGCTGAACTGGGCCCCGCCGTCTCAAGCACCGCTGAACTGGGCCCCGCCGTCTCAAGCACCGCTGAACTGGGCCCCGCCGTCTCAAGAACCGCTGAACTGGGCCCGCCGTCTCAAGAACCGCTGAACTGGGCCCCGCCGTCTCAAGCACCGCTGAACTGGGCCCCGCCGTCTCAAGCACCGCTGAACTGGGCCCCGCCGTCTCAAGAACCGCTGAACTGGGCCCCGCCGTCTCAAGCACCGCTGAACTGGGCCCCGCCATCTCAAGAACCGCTGAACTGGGCCCCGCCGTCTCAAGAACCGCTGAACTGGGCCCCGCCGTCTCAAGCACCGCTGAACTAGGCCCCGCCGTCTCAAGAACCACTGAACTGGGCCCCGCCGTCTCCAGCACCGCTCCGCTGGGGACCGCCGTCTCAAGCACCGCTGAACTGGGCCCCGCCGTCTCAAGAACCGCTGAACTGGGCCCCGCCGTCTCAAGCACCGCTGAACTGGGCCCCGCCGTCTCAAGAACCGCTGAACTGGGCCCCGCCGTCTCAAGAACCGCTGAACTGGGCCCCGCCGTCTCAAGCACCGCTGAACTGGGCCCCGCCGTCTCAAGAACCGCTGAACTGGGCCCGCCGTCTCCAGCACCGCTCCGCTGGGGACCGCCGTCTCAAGAACCGCTGAACTGGGCCCGCCGTCTCAAGCACCGCTCCGCTGGGGACCGCCGTCTCAAGAACCGCTGAACTGGGCCCTTCAAGGCAAGACCCGCTGAACTGGGCCCTTCAAGGCAAGAAGCGCTGAACTGGGCCCTTCAAGGCAAGAACCGCTGGCCCTTTGGCAGACGTGGCAGGGCAGGATCTGTCTCGGGCAGGGCTGCAGGATGTCCTCTGGCCAACATGCCTCCTCCAGTGGCAGTGGAGTCTGTTATGGACTGTTTGGACTGTGGCTTTGCTCTCCCCAGGATGGCCCAGTGGGCAGGCCACCCACTGTATGGACTGTATGGACTGTGGCTTTGCTCTCCCCAGGATGGCCCAGTGGGCAGGCCACCCACTGTATGGACTGTATGGACTGTGGCTTTGCTCTCCCCAGGATGGCCCAGTGGGCAGGCCACCCACTGTATGGACTGTATGGACTGTGGCTTTGCTCTCCCCAGGATGGCCCAGTGGGCAGGCCACCCACTGTATGGACTGTGGCTTTGCTCTCCCCAGGATGGCCCAGTGGGCAGGCCACCCACTGTATGGACTGTATGGACTGTGGCTTTGCTCTCCCCAGGATGGCCCAGTGGGCAGGCCACCCACTGTATGGACTGTATGGACTGTGGCTTTGCTCTCCCCAGGATGGCCCAGTGGGCAGGCCACCCACTGTATGGACTGTATGGACTGTGGCTTTGCACTCCCCAGGATGGCCCAGTGGGCAGGCCACCCACTGTATGGACTGTATGGACTGTGGCTTTGCTCTCCCCAGTAAGGCCCAGTGGTCATGGAGTCCCCTCGTGGATCTGGCGTCGTGTACTCAAGTGGCTGAGGTGCCCCCCCTTCCCTTCCCCCTGAGGTGCCTGTCCTATTTTCTTTCTGATGCCCCTGCAGTGTTCTCTCCGTGGAGTTCTTGTCGTGGGACTGGGCCTTGCCCCTTTGCACAGGACCCCTGTGGTCCACGGACAGTGGTTGGACTACATTTAGTAGCTGTATATATTTTGTACATAGTTTATTTATTTATTGGGATTACTGGTGTCCATATTTCAATATATCTGCCCGTTTATGATCTCTTCTTTTGGTCTTTGCATTATTTCGGAGGGGGGGGTTTGTGGGTTGTGACAGTGATCTGTGGGAATGCATTGATGTGTGTGTTGTAGTGGGTGTGGGTGGGTGGGTGTGTGCCGGTACTCTTTTCCCTCCCCTGTGTCGTAGGTGCAGTACTCACCGATGTCTTCCGCGCCGCCGGGCGTGCTCCTGGTACAGGAGCAGGTATAGGAGTGCGGGGATGACCTGCAACTCGGGTTCCATACTGCCGGAATCTCGCGTGGAGTGCGTAGAGGTGAGCGTTTTCCCGTTCGTAGTCTGTTTCCGCCATGTTTTTATCGGCGGTGCTCCCGCCCCGGAAAAGGTGGCGGATTGGTGGGTCGTGATAGGGTGGGCGGTACATTGTCTGCCGCCTGGCTGTTGGCGGGGACCGCCGCGCTGTTTGTTTGTTCCGCCGTGGCGGGCGGAGTGTTAATGCGGCGGGCTGTGTTGGCGGTTCCCGCCAGGGTCAGAATTGCATATTTTGGACCGCCGGCCTGTTGGCGGCTTGGCCGCCGCATTATCACCGACCGCCAGGGTCAGAATGAGGGCCATAATGTCTAATGTAGAAGAGATTGTGATGGAACTCAACGTCACCCCCTTACCTGCATCTTAGGATGTCAGAGTTAAGGTCTCTCTGCAAAACTAAAAAGATTAAAACTGGTTCAAACCCTACCAAAGTACAGCTCCAGGAGCTTTTGGCAGAGTTTGCTAAGAACAACCCCTCTGAGGATACCTTCCCAGAGGAGGAAGCTAGTGAGCTGGAGGATCTCCCACCCCCACTCCTAGTTAGGGAGAACAGGGTCCCTCAAACCCTGTCTCCACAAGTGATAGTCAGAGATGCTGTTTCTCTCACAGGAGAGTCCAGCAACTCTGGAAACATTGAGGACAGCCTCAATGAAGAGGACCTCCTGCTAGCCAGGATGGCTAAAAGATTGGCTTTAGAGAGAAAGCTCCTAGCCATAGAAAGGGAAAGACAAGAGATGGGTTTTGGTCCCATCAGTGGAGGCAGCAACATAAATAGGGTCAGAGATTCTCCTGACATGTTGAAAATCCCTAAAGGGATTGTAACTAAATATGAAGATGGTGATGACATCACCAAATGGTTCACAGCTTTTGAGAGGGCTTGTGCAACCAGAAAAGTAAACAGATCTCACTGGGGTGCTCTCCTTTGGGAAATGCTCACTGGAAAGTGTAGGGATAGACTCCTCACACTCTCTGGAAAAGATGCAGAATCCTATGACCTCATGAAGGCTACCCTGATTGAGGGCTTTGGATTCTCCACTGAGGAGTATAGAATTAGGCTCAGGGGGGCTCAAAAATCCTCGAGCCAGACCTGGGTTGATTTTGTAGACTACTCAGTGAAAACATTGGATGGTTAGATTCAAGGCAGTGGTGTAAATGATTATGATGGGCTGTACAATTTATTTGTGAAAGAACACCTGTTAAGTCATTGTTTCAATGATAAACTGCATCAGCATCTGGTAGACCTAGGACCAATTCCTCCCCAAGAGTTGGGAAAGAAGGCGGACCATTGGGTCAAGACTAGGGTGACCAAGACTTCCACAGGGGGTGACCAAAAGAAAGGGGTCACAAAGACTCCCCAGTGTTGAGACATCCAAGGGAAAAAGTAAAGAGTCTTCTATAGGGCCCCAAAAACCTGCTTAGGAGGGAGGGTCCAGAGCCTCTTCACAATCCAATTTTGGGTACAAGGGTAAAAATTTGATCCCAAAAAGGCCTGGTGTTGTAGCTGTAATCAGCAAGGACACCAAAATGGAGACAAGGCCTGTCCCAAGAAAGGTTCCACTTCTAACTTTACTCCAGCTAACACTGGAATGGCCAGTCTCCAAGTGGGATCAACAGTGTGCCCAGAGCAAATCAGGGTCCACACTGAAGCTACACTTGTCTCTGAGGGTGGGGTGGATTTAGCCACACTGGCTGCCTGGCCCCCTAATATGCAAAAATACAGGCAGCAACTCTTAATTAATGGGCAAAGTGTAGAAGGCCTGAGGGATACAGGTGCCAGTGTCACCATGGTGACAGAGAAATTGGTTTCCCCTGGTCAATACCTGGCTGGACAAACTTATCCAGTCACCAACGCTGACAATCAGACTAAAGTACATCCCATGGCTATGGTAACTTTAGAGTGGGGAGGGGGTCAATGGCCTGAAACAGGTAGTGGTCTCCTCAAATATCCCTGTAGACTGTTTGCTTGGAAATGACCTGTAGTCCTCAGCATTGGCTGAGGTAGAACTCAAAACCCATGCAGCCATGCTGGGTATCCCTGAACTGGTGTGTGTCAAGACAAGGGCACAGTGCAAGGCTCAGGGTGAAAAAGTGGTGTCGGAGCCTGGAAAAAGGGCCCAACCCTCCAAGAGAAAAGGAAAGAAAACTGGGGAACCAGTTTCAACACAACAAGAAAAAGAGAACCTATCTTCTCCGGAAGAAGTTCTGCCCTCTGAGGGAACTGAGCCCATGGAGTTAGAACCTTATCAGGTTGAGCTCCTAGGCCCAGGGGGACCCTCAAGGGAGCAGTTGTGTAAGGGGCAAGAAACCTGTCCCTCTCTTGAAGGCCTTAGGCAGCAAGCTGCTGAAGAGTCCAAAGGGAAAATAACAGGAGCAGAAAGAGTCTATTGGGAAGATGGACTCCTTTACACTGAGGCAAGAGATCCCAAATCTGGTGCCACTAGGAGAGTGGTAGTGCCTCAGGAGTTTAGGGAGTTCATTCTGACCTTAGCTGATGATATTCCTCTTGCTGGGCATTTGGGACAGACCAAGACGTGGGAGAGATTAGTCAACCATTTCTATTGGCCCAACATGTCCCAGAAGGTCAAGGAGTTTTGTGTCTCCTGTGTCACCTGTCAAGCCAGTGGTAAGACAGGTGGACACCCAAAGGCCCCTCTCATTCCACTTCCAGTGGTGGGGGTCCCCTTTGAAAGAGTGGGTGTTGCCATACTGGGTCCACTTGAACCTCCCACAGCCTCAGGGAACCAATACATACTAGTAATAGTGGATCATGCTACTAGATCCCCTGAAGCAATTCCCCTTAGGTTGACTACTGCCCCTGCAGTAGCCAAAGCACTCATTGGTATTTTTACCAGAGTGGGATTTCCTAAGGAGGTGGTGTCTGACAGAGGTACCAACTTTATGTCAGCATACCTGAAACATATGTGGAATGAGTGTGGGGTGACTTACAAATTCACCACACCATACCATCCACAAACCAATGGTCTTGTTGAAAGATTTAACAAGACATTGAAAGGCATGATCATGGGGCTCCCTGAAAATTTCAAAAGGAGATGGGATGTCCTCTTGCCATGTCTGCTTTTCGCCTACAGAGAGGTGCCTCAGAAGGGAGTAGGGTTTTCCCCCTTTGAATGTCTGTTTGGCCATCCTGTAAGGGGACCACTAGCTCTTGTGAAAGAAGGCTGGGAGAGACCTCTCCATGAGCCTGAGCAAGATATAGTGGACTATGTACTAGGCCTACGTTCAAGGATGGCAGAGTATATGGAAAAGGCAAGTAAAAACCTTGAGGTCAGCCAACAACTCTCGAAGTTGTGGTATGACCAAAAGGCTGCTATGGTTGAGTTTCAGCCAGGGCAGAAAGTCTGGGTTCTGGAGCCTGTGGCTCCCAGGGCACTTCAGGACAGATGGAGTGGCCCTTACCCAGTGCTAGAAAGGAAGAGTCAGGTCACCTACCTGCTAGACTTAGGCACTAGCAGGACCCCCAGAAGGGTGATCCATGTGAACTGCCTCAAACTCTTCCATGGCAGGGCAGATGTAAATCTGTTGATGGTAACAGATGAGGACCACGAAGCTGAGAGTGAACCTCTCCCTGATCTCCTCTCCACAGACCCAAAAGATGGATCAGTTGATGGAGTGATCTACTCAGACACCCTCTCTGGCCAACAGCAATCTGACTGTAGGAAGGTCCTGCAACAGTTTGCTGAGCTCTTTTCCCTAACCCCTGGTCAGACACACCTGTGTACCCATGATGTGGACACAGGAGACAGCATGCCTGTCAAAAACAAAATTTTCAGATAGTCTGACCAAGTTAAGGAAAGCATCAAAGTGGAAGTCCACAAGATGCTGGAATTGGGAGTCATTGAGCACTCTGACAGCCCCTGGGCTAGCCCAGTGGTCTTAGGGCCAGATGTAGGTAGGGAAAAATTAGCGAGTTGAAAATTGCGAGTCGGTGCGACTCGCAATTTCCGACTCGCTAAATGGAATGCAAGAAGAAAACGCGAGAACAATTTGCGACTCGCAAATGAAGTCGCACCGCAGATAGCGAGTCCGCTGTTTGCGAGGTCGCTTTTTGCAACTGTGCTAAAAACAGACACGCAATTTGCGAGTGGGTGTCGCAAATAGCGATTGTGCTGCAAATTGAATGCAGGTGCTGCAGAACACTCTGGAAAACATTTCCTGGCACATGTTGAGGACATCACAGCCAGGAAGTTTACTAATACACCTGGGAGGAGGGAGGACCACACCCATTTCAACAGCAGAACTGCAAACAGAAAGAACACCAGCAACCATGGCAGAGACACCAAAGAAGCGGAAACTCAAGTTTGCAGAGAAAGAGCTGGAGGTGTTGACCGAGGAGTGCTGTCAACACCATGACCAACTGTTTGGAAGGGTAGCCCTCACCGTGCCAGAGGTGGGGAAAAGAAGACTATGGATGGACATCCAAGAGAAAGTGAACTCCCTGGGTGTCAGCCACCGGAGCATAGAAGAACTTCCCGGACCAAGGAGGGGGTGGCAGAGCGGCTCTGGGAGATGAAGGGCACTGGAGGGGGACCGTCCACATTCCCACCACCCACACCCCTGGAGGAAAGGGTAGAGGAGACCCTTGAGCCTGAGGTAGTATGCGGGATGGGAGAGCTGGACACATCTGAGCCAGGACCATCAACCGGTGAGTACCATGAGACATGCATGTACCCTCATTAATGCCATACCCCCTCCCACCTTGTACACAGGAGCATGCACAACCAAAATAGCTCCATTTTAGAGTAGCAATCACCAGAATGGTGCATTATGGGCAATGTAGTCAAGTAGGCAGTTTTATAGGCAACAGTTTATTAGGAAGTTGATAACAGATAGTAGATACCAACAGTGTGTTCCCTATGTCCCACAGGTCTCCCACAAGACACCCCCACCAGCCAAAGCAGCCAGGGGCCACTGGTCAGCCAGCAGCCAACAGAGGGATCAGGATCAGCCACCACTGAGACCTGCACCACCAACACCCTGTCCCCTCATGAGACACCAGTTGGCATACTGTTGTGTGATCCTGCACCAGGTCCCAGCCACAGTAGACGTAACGGAGCCTCCACTGCATCGCAGGTGACGTGGAAACTTATCATCCCAGCGGCAGGCAGAGTCAGGGGACACCTCCATGTCACGTGCTGAGGCCGCACTCCTACGGGGTCAGCGCCTGCAAACACAAGAGATTAGGAGGATTACAGGGGCATTGCGGCACATTGAGCGCAATCAAGGCAGTAGCATGCAGCTTGTGCATACAGAGTTGCAACAAATCAATACACACATGGGTGACCTTGCAACCTCCATGCGACAATTTGTGGCTGGACTCCTAACGCAGACAGAGGGTGCACGGCGTCGGGACAGGCAGCTACTGAACCGGCTGGACCGAATGTCAGCATCCATAGTAAGGCTGGCCGTGAACACTACTGGCCTTTCTAGGCGCACGGTCAGCCTCCAAGTGGACATGGGCCACTTTGCCAGTGACATGGCACGTGGACTGGGCCGTCTCAGCCACGCTGTTGATTTAATGGAGGCACGGCAGGTGGCCAGGGGCGCGGGCGACACGCCGCAAGATAGCGAGGAGGGCTCCACCGACAGCAGTGTCTCTGCCAGTGACACCAGGGTGTTGCGCAGTGGAAGCGCAAGGCAGGGCACTGCTGACACCCCAGGTACCAGCCATGCTGGCCGAGGCCAGCGTAGGGTTTGAGCTCCACACTGTCCTGGGGTTGGGGCACATGAAGTCAATGTGTCCCATGCCAGGTGGACTTCAACAGCCCCTGAACTGTTCAAAATGTATATAGTTTTTTTGGTTGCACTAATTAAATCACTTGTTCTTTCCACTTAATAGATGGACTCTTTGTGTGTGACATTAGTGAGTATGGTGACAGCACGTACCTTCCAAAGTATTGGTTTGCAATGTGTTCCCGTCTCAGTCTGCCTTGATTTGCTATGCTTCTATCCCCAGGATGGCGATGTGGTAGCTCTTGCTCTTCATACTCAGAATCAGGGTCTTCAGGGGTGAGAGGTAGCCCACGTCTGGTGGCAATGTTGTGCAGTATAGCGCATGCGACAACAATCTTGAAAGCTGTTATTGGGGTATACTGGAGGGCACCTCCACTTCTGTGGAGACATCTGGATCTTGCTTTCAGCAGTCCCAAGGTCCGTTCAATGATATTCCTGGTCCTCTTATGTGCACTGTTGTATCGCCTCTCTGTCTCATTGCTGGGAGTTAAGTACGGGGTGAGTATCCATGGTCGGAGTGCATATGCACTGTCACCTGTTTGGCAAAAAATGTACAATGTTAGCTGGGCATGGATGGTTTCCACATTGACCTTTGTGTATGTCTGCAAGGTATATTCAGCTATACCTAGGAGGTATCCGTCTCCAAACTCCCCACGTTCTAGGCGTTGGTGTATCCCACTGTGCCTAAAAATGTAGGAGTCATGAGTACTCCCTGGAAATTTGGCAACCATGTCAGTGATAACATAATGGGCGTCACATACCACCTGTATGTTGAGTGAGTGGGTACACTTCCTATTGCGGAACAGATATTCCAGGTTTGCAGGAGGGCATATTTGTATATGTGTCCCGTCTACACACCCTATGACATGGGGGAAGTTGGCAATCCTGTAGAATTCCAACTTGGTGCTGTTGATTTCTGCCTAATTCCTGGGTAGGTATATGTATCTGGACATGTGTGTGAGTAAGGCGTCTAGGAATTCCCTAAAGAACCGTGAGAGTGCACTTTGGGATACCCCACCTGCCACAGCAATGACCCCTTGATAGCTACCCGAGGCCATAGGTGCAGTGAGCAAGCACATGCGTAGGGATGGCGCAGCCGCGCACAGTCTGGCGTTGTAGCTGTGGTTTGAGTAATTCTATTAAATCTAGTATAGCTGCACTGCTGAGTCTATATTTATCATAAAACTCCTCCTTAGTCTGTTGGAAAAGTGTCTGCCTGATTCTGTATATCTTCTCCTGTCTCTGGCTCCTCCTCCTCCTCTGCTGTGCGGCGTGGGCTCTTCTCCTCATTCCTATCACATATATCTCTGCTATCTTGAGTAACCCAGATACTTTCTGGGTCTCCTTTTATACTTTGGTAATGGTTACCACCTGCTCTGAGTTAGTGGTAAATTGGAAGTGCAAAATGGGCTTTTTGCGACTTGTCGCAATTTGCTATTGCATATGGTTTGCGACTCGCAAATTGCGACTTCCCATTTGTGGGTCGCAATTTTTGCGAGTCGGTAATGGCTTGCGTCGCATTTTGCGAGTCGGAAATGGGATTTTTGCATCCCATTTCTGATTTTGCGGGGTCGCAAATTGCGATTCGGGCCATTTGCGACTTGCAAAAGTTTCCTACATCTGGCCCTTAGTTCCCAAACCTCACACCAAAGATGGAAAGAGAGAGATGAGGTTTTGTATGGACTACAGAGGACTTAACTCTATCACCAAGAAAGATGCCCATCCCATTCCAAGGGCAGATGAATTGATAGACAAGCTAGGTGCTGCCAGATACTTAAGTACCTTTGACTTGACAGCAGGGTACTGGCAAATCAAAATGGCACCAGGAGCAAAAGAAAAGACAGCATTCTCCACATCTGATGGGCATTATCAGTTTACTGTTATACCTTTTGGTTTAAAGAATGCCCCTGCCACCTTCCAAAGGTTGGTGAATCAAGTCCTTGCTGGCTTGGAGTCCTTTAGTGCAGCTTATCTTGACGATATTGCTGTCTTTAGCTCCAGCTGGCAGGATCACCTGGTCCACCTGAAGAAGGTTTTGAAGGCTCTCCAAGCAGCAGGCCTCTATCAAGGCATCCAAATCTCAGATAGGGCAGGGAACTGTGGTTTACTTGGGACACCTAGTAGGTGGAGGCCAAGTTCAGCCACTCCAGCCTAAGATCCAGACTATTCTGGTCTGGGCAGCTCCAAAAACCCAGACTCAAGACAGGGCATTCCTTGGCTTGACTGGGTACTACAGGAGGTTTGTGAAGGGATATGGATCTATAGTGACACCCCTCACAGAACCTACCTCCAAGAAAATGCCCAAGAAGGTAAACTGGACTGTAGAATGCCAACAGGCCTTTGACACCCTGAAACAAGCAATGTGCACAGCACCAGTTCTCAAAGCTCCAGATTGGTCCAAGCAGTTTATTGTGCAGACTGATGCCTCTGAACATGGGATAGGGGCAGTTTTGTCCCAAACAAATGATGATGGCCTTGACCAGCCTGTTGCTTTCATTAGCAGGAGGTTACTCCCCAGGGAGAAGTGTTGGAGTGCCATTGAAAGGGAGGCCTTTGCTGTGGTTTGGTCCCTGAAGAAGCTGGGACCATACCTCTTTGGTACTCACTTTGTAGTTCAGACTGACCACAGACCTCTCAGATGGCTAATGCAAATGAAAGGTGAAAATCCAAAACTGTTGAGGTGGTCCATCTCCCTACAGGGAATGGACTTTATAGTGGAACACAGACCTGGGACTGCCCATGCCAATGCAGATGGCCTTTTCAGGTTCTTCCACTTACAAAATGAAGACTCTCATGGGAAAGGTTAGTCTCATCCTCCTTTGTTTGGGGGTGGGGGGTTGTGTAAGGAAATGCCTCCTTGGCATGGTTACCCCCTGACCTTTTGCCTTTGCTTATGCCAAGTTATGATTAGAACGTGTGCTGAGGCCTGCTAACCAGGCCCCAGCACCAGTGTTCTTTCCCTAACCTGTACTTTTGTTTCCACAATTGGCATACCCTGGCATCCAGGTAAGTCCCTTGTAACTGGTACTCCTGGTACGAAGGGCCTGATGCCAGGGAAGGTCTCTAAGGGCTGCAGCATATCTTATGCCACCCTGGGGACCCCATCACTCAGCACAGACACGCTGCTTGCCAGCTTGTGTGTGCTAGTGGGGATAAAATGACTAAGTCGACATGGCACTCCCCTCAGGGTGCCATGCCAACCTCACACTGCCTATAGGTATAGATAAGTCACCCCTCTAGCAGGCCTTACAGCCCTAAGACAGGGTGCACTATACCATAGGTGAGGGCATAAGTGCATGAGCACTATGCCCCTACAGTGTCTAAGCAAAACCTTAGACATTGTAAGGGCAGGGTAGCCATAAGAGTATATGATCTGGGAGTCTGTCATGCACGAACTCCACAGCACCATAATGGCTACACTGAAAACTGTGAAGTTTGGTATCAAACTTCTCAGCACAATAAATGCACACTGGTGCCAGTGTACATTTATTGTAACATACACCCCAGAGGGCATTTTAGAGATGCCCCCTGAAACCTTAACCGACTACCAGTGTGGGCTGACTAGTTTTAGCAGCCTGCCACACACCAGACATGTTGCTGGCCACATGGGGAGAGTGCCTTTGTCACTCTGTGGCTAGTAACAAAGCCTGTACTGGGTGGAGGTGCTTCTCACCTCCCCCTGCAGGCACTGTAACACCTGGCGGTGAGCCTCAAAGGCTCGCCCCCTTTGTTACAGCACCCCAGGGCACTCCAGCTAGTGGAGTTGCCCGCCCCCTCCGGCCACGGCCCCACTTTTGGAGGCAAGGCCGGAGGAGATAATGAGAAAAACAAGGAGGACTCACTGGCCAGTCAGGACAGCCCCTAAGGTGTCCTGAGCTGAGGTGACTCTGACTTTTAGAAATCCTCCATCTTGCAGATGGAGGATTCCCCCAATAGGGATAGGAATGTGTCCCTCTCCCCTCAGGGAGGAGTCACAAAGAGGGTGTAGCCACCCTTAGGGCTAGTAGCCATTGGCTACTAACCCCTCAGACCTAAACACACCCCTAAATCGAGTATTTAGGGACTCCCAGAACACAGCAAGATAGAACCTAAGACAAAGAAGGACTGCTGAGCTGAAAAACCTGCAGAGAAGACGGAAACACCAACTGCTTTGGCCCCAGCTCTACCCGCCTGTCTCCCCACTTCTAAAGAACTGCTCCAGTGACGCGTTCCACAGAGTCCAGCAACCTCTGAAGCCTCAGAGGACTACCCTGCATCTAAAAGGACCAAGAACTCCAGAGGACAGCGGCTCTGCTCCAAGAAAGAAGCATCTTTGCAACAAAGAAGCAACTTTGAAACAACACACGTTTCCCGCCGGAAGAGTGAGACTTTGCACTCTGCACCCGACGCCCCCGGCTCGACTTGTGGAGAACAAACACTACAGGGAGGACTCCCTGGTGACTGCGAGCCCGTGAGTAGCCAGAGTTGACCCTCCTGAGCCCCCACAGCGACGCCTGCAGAGGGAATCCAGAGGCTCCCCCTGACCGCGACTGCCTGCTTCAAAGACCCGACGCCTCCTAAGGACACTGCACTCGCAGCCCCCAGGACCTGAAGGATCCGACCTCCAGTGCAGGAGTGACCCCCAGGTGGCCCTCTCCCTGGCATCCAGGTAAGTCCCTTGTAACTGGTACTCCTGGTACGAAGGGCCTGATGCCAGGGAAGGTCTCTAAGGGCTGCAGCATATCTTATGCCACCCTGGGGACCCCATCACTCAGCACAGACACGCTGCTTGTCAGCTTGTGTGTGCTAGTGGGGATAAAATGACTAAGTCGACATGGCACTCCCCTCAGGGTGCCATGCCAACCTCACACTGCCTATAGGTATAGATAAGTCACCCCTCTAGCAGGCCTTACAACCCTAAGACAGGGTGCACTATACCATAGGTGAGGGCATAAGTGCATGAGCACTATGCCCCTACAGTGTCTAAGCAAAACCTTAGACATTGTAAGGGCAGGGTAGCCATAAGAGTATATGATCTGGGAGTCTGTCATGCACGAACTCCACAGCACCATAATGGCTACACTGAAAACTGTGAAGTTTGGTATCAAACTTCTCAGCACAATAAATGCACACTGGTGCCAGTGTACATTTATTGTAACATACACCCCAGAGGGCATTTTAGAGATGCCCCCTGAAACCTTAACCGACTACCAGTGTGGGCTGACTAGTTTTAGCAGCCTGCCACACACCAGACATGTTGCTGGCCACATGGGGAGAGTGCCTTTGTCACTCTGTGGCTAGTAACAAAGCCTGTACTGGGTGGAGGTGCTTCTCACCTCCCCCTGCAGGCACTGTAACACCTGGCGGTGAGCCTCAAAGGCTCGCCCCCTTTGTTACAGCACCCCAGGGCACTCCAGCTAGTGGAGTTGCCCGCCCCCTCCGGCCACGGCCCCACTTTTGGAGGCAAGGCCGGAGGAGATAATGAGAAAAACAAGGAGGACTCACTGGCCAGTCAGGACAGCCCCTAAGGTGTCCTGAGCTGAGGTGACTCTGACTTTTAGAAATCCTCCATCTTGCAGATGGAGGATTCCCCCAATAGGGATAGGAATGTGTCCCTCTCCCCTCAGGGAGGAGTCACAAAGAGGGTGTAGCCACCCTTAGGGCTAGTAGCCATTGGCTACTAACCCCTCAGACCTAAACACACCCCTAAATCGAGTATTTAGGGACTCCCAGAACACAGCAAGATAGAACCTAAGACAAAGAAGGACTGCTGAGCTGAAAAACCTGCAGAGAAGACGGAAACACCAACTGCTTTGGCCCCAGCTCTACCCGCCTGTCTCCCCACTTCTAAAGAACTGCTCCAGTGACGCGTTCCACAGAGTCCAGCAACCTCTGAAGCCTTAGAGGACTACCCTGCATCTAAAAGGACCAAGAACTCCAGAGGACAGCGGCTCTGCTCCAAGAAAGAAGCATCTTTGCAACAAAGAAGCAACTTTGAAACAACACACGTTTCCCGCCGGAAGAGTGAGACTTTGCACTCTGCACCCGACGCCCCCGGCTCGACTTGTGGAGAACAAACACTACAGGGAGGACTCCCTGGTGACTGCGAGCCCGTGAGTAGCCAGAGTTGACCCTCCTGAGCCCCCACAGCGACGCCTGCAGAGGGAATCCAGAGGCTCCCCCTGACCGCGACTGCCTGCTTCAAAGACCCGACGCCTCCTAAGGACACTGCACTCGCAGCCCCCAGGACCTGAAGGATCCGACCTCCAGTGCAGGAGCGACCCCCAGGTGGCCCTCTCCCTGGCATCCAGGTAAGTCCCTTGTAACTGGTACTCCTGGTACGAAGGGCCTGATGCCAGGGAAGGTCTCTAAGGGCTGCAGCATATCTTATGCCACCCTGGGGACCCCTCACTCAGCACAGACACACTGCTTGCCAGCTTGTGTGTGCTAGTGGGGATAAAATGACTAAGTCGACATGGCACTCCCCTCAGGGTGCCATGCCAACCTCACACTGCCTACAGGTATAGATAAGTCACCCCTCTAGCAGGCCTTACAGCCCTAAGACAGGGTGCACTATACCATAGGTGAGGCCATAAGTGCATGAGCACTATGCCCCTACAGTGTCTAAGCAAAACCTTAGACATTGTAAGGGCAGGGTAGCCATAAGAGTATATGGTCTGGGAGTCTGTCATGCACGAACTCCACAGCACCATAATGGCTACACTGAAAACTGTGAAGTTTGGTATCAAACTTCTCAGCACAATAAATGCACACTGGTGCCAGTGTACATTTATTGTAACATACACCCCAGAGGGCATTTTAGAGATGCCCCCTGAAACCTTAACCGACTACCAGTGTGGGCTGACTAGTTTTAGCAGCCTGCCACACACCAGACATGTTGCTGGCCACATGGGGAGAGTGCCTTTGTCACTCTGTGGCTAGTAACAAAGCCTGTACTGGGTGGAGGTGCTTCTCACCTCCCCCTGCAGGCACTGTAACACCTGGCGGTGAGCCTCAAAGGCTCGCCCCCTTTGTTACAGCACCCCAGGGCACTCCAGCTAGTGGAGTTGCCCGCCCCCTCCGGCCACGGCCCCACTTTTGGAGGCAATGCCGGAGGAGATAATGAGAAAAACAAGGAGGACTCACTGGCCAGTCAGGACAGCCCCTAAGGTGTCCTGAGCTGAGGTGACTCTGACTTTTAGAAATCCTCCATATTGCAGATGGAGGATTCCCCCAATAGGGATAGGAATGTGTCCCTCTCCCCTCAGGGAGGAGTCACAAAGAGGGTGTAGCCACCCTCAAGGCTAGTAGCCATTGGCTACTAACCCCTCAGACCTAAACACACCCCTAAATCGAGTATTTAGGGACTCCCAGAACACAGCAAGATAGAACCTAAGACAAAGAAGGACTGCTGAGCTGAAAAACCTGCAGAGAAGACGGAGACACCAACTGCTTTGGCCCCAGCTCTACCGGCCTGTCTCCCCACTTCTAAAGAACTGCTCCAGTGACGCGTTCCACAGAGTCCAGCAACCTCTGAAGCCTCAGAGGACTACCCTGCATCTAAAAGGACCAAGAACTCCAGAGGACAGCAGCTCTGCTCCAAGAAAGAAGCATCTTTGCAACAAAGAAGCAACTTTGAAACAACACACGTTTCCTGCCGGAAGAGTGAGACTTTGCACTCTGCACCCAACACCCCGGCTCGACTTGTGGAGAACAAACACTACAGGGAGGACTCCCTGGTGACTGCGAGCCCGTGAGTAGCCAGAGTTGACCCTCCTGAGCCTCCACAGCGACGCCTGCAGAGGGAATCCAGAGGCTCCCCCTGACCGCGACTGCCTGCTTCAAAGACCCTAACGCCTCCTAAGGACACTGCACTCGCAGCCCCCAGGACCTGAAGGATCCGACCTCCAGTGCAGGAGCGACCCCCAGGTGGCCCTCTCCCTTGCCCAGGTGGTGGCTACCCCGAGGAGCCCCCCCCTTGCCTGCCTGCATCGCTGAAGAGACCCCTTGGTCTCCCATTGGATTACATTGCGAACCCGACACCTGTTTGCACACTGCACCCGGCCGCCCCCGTGCCGCTGAGGGTTTACTTTTTGTGCTGACTTGTGTCCCCCCCCCCCCGGTGCCCTACAAAACCCCCATGGTCTGCCCTCCGAAGACACGGGTACTTATCTGCTGGCAGACTGGAACCGGGGCACCCCCTTCTCCATTGAAGCCTATGCGTTTTGGGCACCACTTTGACCTCTGCACCCGAACGGCCCTGAGCTGATGGTTTGGTAACTTTGGGGTTGCCCTGAACCCCCAACGGTGGGCTACCTTGGACCCAACTTTGAACCCTGTAGGTGGTTTACTTACCTGCAAAACTAACAAACACTTACCTCCCCCAGGAACTGTTGAAAATTGCACTGTCTAGTTTTAAAATAGCTATTTGCCATTTGTGTGGAGACTGTATATGCTATTTTGCTAATTCAACGTTCCGAAAGTTCCTGAGTGAAATACCTTTCATTTAAAGTATTACTTGTAAATCTTGAACCTGTGGTTCTTAAAATAAACTAAGAAAAAATATTTTTCTATATAAAAACCTATTGGCCTGGAATTGTTTTTGAGTGTGTGTTCCTCATTTATTGCCTGTGTGTGTACAACAAATGCTTAACACTACCATCTGATAAGATGCTGCTTGACCACACTACCACAAAATAGAGCATTAGAATTATCTCTTTTTGCCACTATCTTACCTCTAAGGGGAACCCTTGGACTCTTTGCATGCTATTTCTTACTTTGAAATGGTACATACAGAGCCAACTTCCTACATTGGTGGATCAGCGGTGGGGTACAAGACTTTGCATTTGCCAGACTACTCAGCCAATACCTGATCACACGACTAAATTCCAAAGATTGCCATTAGAAACTGATTTTTGAAATTTGAGCTATTTTCTACATTTTTAAAAGTCCTGCTAGAGCCTTGTGTTAGTCCCTCTTAGCATTTCTTTTAGAGTTTAAAAGTTTTGTAAAAGTTTTAATTAAGTTCTAGAGATAGTTTTAGATTCTTAAAAAGTATTCCAACTTTTAGAAACATAATGTCTAATGTAGAAGAGATTGTGATGGAACTCAACGTCACCCCCTTACCTGCATCTTAGGATGTCAGAGTTAAGGTCTCTCTGCAAAACTAAAAAGATTAAAACTGGTTCAAACCCTACCAAAGTACAGCTCCAGGAGCTTTTGGCAGAGTTTGCTAAGAACAACCCCTCTGAGGATACCTTCCCAGAGGAGGAAGCTAGTGAGCTGGAGGATCTCCCACCCCCACTCCTAGTTAGGGAGAACAGGGTCCCTCAAACCCTGTCTCCACAAGTGATAGTCAGAGATGCTGTTTCTCTCACAGGAGAGTCCAGCAACTCTGGAAACATTGAGGACAGCCTCAATGAAGAGGACCTCCTGCTAGCCAGGATGGCTAAAAGATTGGCTTTAGAGAGAAAGCTCCTAGCCATAGAAAGGGAAAGACAAGAGATGGGTTTTGGTCCCATCAGTGGAGGCAGCAACATAAATAGGGTCAGAGATTCTCCTGACATGTTGAAAATCCCTAAAGGGATTGTAACTAAATATGAAGATGGTGATGACATCACCAAATGGTTCACAGCTTTTGAGAGGGCTTGTGCAACCAGAAAAGTAAACAGATCTCACTGGGGTGCTCTCCTTTGGGAAATGCTCACTGGAAAGTGTAGGGATAGACTCCTCACACTCTCTGGAAAAGATGCAGAATCCTATGACCTCATGAAGGCTACGCTGATTGAGGGCTTTGGATTCTCCACTGAGGAGTATAGAATTAGGCTCAGGGGGGCTCAAAAATCCTCGAGCCAGACCTGGGTTGATTTTGTAGACTACTCAGTGAAAACATTGGATGGTTAGATTCAAGGCAGTGGTGTAAATGATTATGATGGGCTGTACAATTTATTTGTGAAAGAACACCTGTTAAGTCATTGTTTCAATGATAAACTGCATCAGTATCTGGTAGACCTAGGACCAATTCCTACCCAAGAGTTGGGAAAGAAGGCGGACCATTGGGTCAAGACTAGGGTGACCAAGACTTCCACAGGGGGTGACCAAAAGAAAGGGGTCACAAAGACTCCCCAGTGTTGAGACATCCAAGGGAAAAAGTAAAGAGTCTTCTATAGGGCCCCAAAAACCTGCTTAGGAGGGAGGGTCCAGAGCCTCTTCACAATCCAATTTTGGGTACAAGGGTAAAAATTTGATCCCAAAAAGGCCTGGTGTTGTAGCTGTAATCAGCAAGGACACCAAAATGGAGACAAGGCCTGTCCCAAGAAAGGTTCCACTTCTAACTTTACTCCAGCTAACACTGGAATGGCCAGTCTCCAAGTGGGATCAACAGTGTGCCCAGAGCAAATCAGGGTCCACACTGAAGCTACACTTGTCTCTGAGGGTGGGGTGGATTTAGCCACACTGGCTGCCTGGCCCCCTAATATGCAAAAATACAGGCAGCAACTCTTAATTAATGGGCAAAGTGTAGAAGGCCTGAGGGATACAGGTGCCAGTGTCACCATGGTGACAGAGAAATTGGTTTCCCCTGGTCAATACCTGGCTGGACAAACTTATCCAGTCACCAACGCTTACAATCAGACTAAAGTACATCCCATGGCTATGGTAACTTTAGAGTGGGGAGGGGGTCAATGGCCTGAAACAGGTAGTGGTCTCCTCAAATATCCCTGTAGACTGTTTGCTTGGAAATGACCTGTAGTCCTCAGCATGGGCTGAGGTAGAACTCAAAACCCATGCAGCCATGCTGGGTATCCCTGAACTGGTGTGTGTCAAGACAAGGGCACAGTGCAAGGCTCAGGGTGAAAAAGTGGTGTCGGAGCCTGGAAAAAGGGCCCAACCCTCCAAGAGAAAAGGAAAGAAAACTGGGGAACCAGTTTCAACACAACAAGAAAAAGAGAACCTATCTTCTCAGGAAGAAGTTCTGCCCTCTGAGGGAACTGAGCCCATGGAGTTAGAACCTTATCAGGTTGAGCTCCTAGGCCCAGGGGGACCCTCAAGGGAGCAGTTGTGTAAGGGGCAAGAAACCTGTCCCTCTCTTGAAGGCCTTAGGCAGCAAGCTGCTGAAGAGTCCAAAGGGAAAATAACAGGAGCAGAAAGAGTCTATTGGGAAGATGGACTCCTTTACACTGAGGCAAGAGATCCCAAATCTGGTGCCACTAGGAGAGTGGTAGTGCCTCAGGAGTTTAGGGAGTTCATTCTGACCTTAGCTGATGATATTCCTCTTGCTGGGCATTTGGGACAGACCAAGACGTGGGAGAGATTAGTCAACCATTTCTATTGGCCCAACATGTCCCAGAAGGTCAAGGAGTTTTGTGTCTCCTGTGTCACCTGTCAAGCCAGTGGTAAGACAGGTGGACACCCAAAGGCCCCTCTCATTCCACTTCCAGTGGTGGGGGTCCCCTTTGAAAGAGTGGGTGTTGCCATACTGGGTCCACTTGAACCTCCCACAGCCTCAGGGAACCAATACATACTAGTAATAGTGGATCATGCTACTAGATCCCCTGAAGCAATTCCCCTTAGGTTGACTACTGCCCCTGCAGTAGCCAAAGCACTCATTGGTATTTTTACCAGAGTGGGATTTCCTAAGGAGGTGGTGTCTGACAGAGGTACCAACTTTATGTCAGCATACCTGAAACATATGTGGAATGAGTGTGGGGTGACTTACAAATTCACCACACCATACCATCCACAAACCAATGGTCTTGTTGAAAGATTTAACAAGACATTGAAAGGCATGATCATGGGGCTCCCTGAAAATTTCAAAAGGAGATGGGATGTCCTCTTGCCATGTCTGCTTTTCGCCTACAGAGAGGTGCCTCAGAAGGGAGTAGGGTTTTCCCCCTTTGAATGTCTGTTTGGCCATCCTGTAAGGGGAACACTAGCTCTTATGAAAGAAGGCTGGGAGAGACCTCTCCATGAGCCTGAGCAAGATATAGTGGACTATGTACTAGGCCTACGTTCAAGGATGGCAGAGTATATGGAAAAGGCAAGTAAAAACCTTGAGGTCAGCCAACAACTCTCGAAGTTGTGGTATGACCAAAAGGCTGCTATGGTTGAGTTTCAGCCAGGGCAGAAAGTCTGGGTTCTGGAGCCTGTGGCTCCCAGGGCACTTCAGGACAGATGGAGTGGCCCTTACCCAGTGCTAGAAAGGAAGAGTCAGGTCACCTACCTGCTAGACCTAGGCACTAGCAGGACCCCCAGAAGGGTGATCCATGTGAACCGCCTCAAACTCTTCCATGGCAGGGCAGATGTAAATCTGTTGATGGTAACAGATGAGGACCACGAAGCTGAGAGTGAACCTCTCCCTGATCTCCTCTCCACAGACCCAAAAGATGGATCAGTTGATGGAGTGATCTACTCAGACACCCTCTCTGGCCAACAGCAATCTGACTGTAGGAAGGTCCTGCAACAGTTTGCTGAGCTCTTTTCCCTAACCCCTGGTCAGACACACCTGTGTACCCATGATGTGGACACAGGAGACAGCATGCCTGTCAAAAACAAAATTTTCAGATAGTCTGACCAAGTTAAGGAAAGCATCAAAGTGGAAGTCCACAAGATGCTGGAATTGGGAGTCATTGAGCACTCTGACAGCCCCTGGGCTAGCCCAGTGGTCTTAGGGCCAGATGTAGGTAGGGAAAAATTAGCGAGTTGAAAATTGCGAGTCGGTGCGACTCGCAATTTCCGACTCGCTAAATGGAATGCAAGAAGAAAACGCGAGAACAATTTGCGACTCGCAAATGAAGTCGCACCGCAGATAGCGAGTCCGCTGTTTGCGAGGTCGCTTTTTGCAACTGTGCTAAAAACGGACACGCAATTTGCGAGTGGGTGTCGCAAATTGCGATTGTGCTGCAAATTGAATGCAGGTGCTGCAGAACACTCTGGAAAACATTTCCTGGCACATGTTGAGGACATCACAGCCAGGAAGTTTACTAATACACCTGGGAGGAGGGAGGACCACACCCATTTCAACAGCAGAACTGCAAACAGAAAGAACACCAGCAACCATGGCAGAGACACCAAAGAAGCGGAAACTCAAGTTTGCAGAGAAAGAGCTGGAGGTGTTGACCGAGGAGTGCTGTCAACACCATGACCAACTGTTTGGAAGGGTAGCCCTCACCGTGCCAGAGGTGGGGAAAAGAAGACTATGGATGGACATCCAAGAGAAAGTGAACTCCCTGGGTGTCAGCCACTGGAGCATAGAAGAACTTCCCGGACCAAGGAGGGGGTGGCAGAGCGGCTCCGGGAGATGAAGGGCACTGGAGGGGGACCGTCCACATTCCCACCACCCACACCCCTGGAGGAAAGGGTAGAGGAGACCCTTGAGCCTGAGGTAGTATGCGGGATGGGAGAGCTGGACACATCTGAGCCAGGACCATCAACCGGTGAGTACCATGAGACATGCATGTACCCTCATTAATGCCATACCCCCTCCCACCTTGTACACAGGAGCATGCACAACCAAAATAGCTCCATTTTAGAGTAGCAATCACCAGAATGGTGCATTATGGGCAATGTAGTCAAGTAGGCAGTTTTATAGGCAACAGTTTATTAGGAAGTTGATAACAGATAGTAGATACCGACAGTGTGTTCCCTATGTCCCACAGGTCTCCCACAAGACACCCCCACCAGCCAAAGCAGCCAGGGGCCACTGGTCAGCCAGCAGCCAACAGAGGGATCAGGACCAGCCACCACTGAGACCTGCACCACCAACACCCTGTCCCCTCATGAGACACCAGTTGGCATACTGTTGTGTGATCCTGCACCAGGTCCCAGCCACAGTGCCACGGTAGACGTAACGGAGCCTCCACTGCATCGCAGGTGACGTGGAAACTTATCATCCCAGCGGCAGGCAGAGTCAGGGGACACCTCCATGTCACGTGCTGAGGCCGCACTCCTACGGGGTCAGCGCCTGCAAACACAAGAGATTAGGAGGATTACAGGGGCATTGCGGCACATTGAGCGCAATCAAGGCAGTAGCATGCAGCTTGTGCATACAGAGTTGCAACAAATCAATACACACATGGGTGACCTTGCAACCTCCATGCGACAATTTGTGGCTGGACTCCTAACGCAGACAGAGGGTGCACGGCGTCGGGACAGGCAGCTACTGAACCGGCTGGACCGAATGTCAGCATCCATAGTAAGGCTGGCCGTGAACACTACTGGCCTTTCTAGGCGCACGGTCAGCCTCCAAGTGGACATGGGCCACTTTGCCAGTGACATGGCACGTGGACTGGGCCGTCTCAGCCACGCTGTTGATTTAATGGAGGCACGGCAGGTGGCCAGGGGCGCGGGCGACACGCCGCAAGATAGCGAGGAGGGCTCCACCGACAGCAGTGTCTCTGCCAGTGACACCAGGGTGTTGCGCAGTGGAAGCGCAAGGCAGGGCACTGCTGACACCCCAGGTACCAGCCATGCTGGCCGAGGCCAGCGTAGGGTTTGAGCTCCACACTGTCCTGGGGTTGGGGCACATGAAGTCAATGTGTCCCATGCCAGGTGGACTTCAACAGCCCCTGAACTGTTCAAAATGTATATAGCTTTTTGGTTGCACTAATTAAATCACTTGTTCTTTCCACTTAATACATGGACTCTTTGTGTGTGACATTAGTGAGTATGGTGACAGCACGTACCTTCCAAAGTATTGGTTTGCAATGTGTTCCCGTCTCAGTCTGCCTTGATTTGCTATGCTTCTATCCCCAGGATGGCGATGTGGTAGCTCTTGCTCTTCATACTCAGAATCAGGGTCTTCAGGGGTGAGAGGTAGCCCACGTCTGGTGGCAATGTTGTGCAGTATAGCGCATGCGACAACAATCTTGAAAGCTGTTATTGGGGTATACTGGAGGGCACCTCCACTTCTGTGGAGACATCTGAATCTTGCTTTCAGCAGTCCCAAGGTCTGTTCAATGATATTCCTGGTCCTCTTATGTGCACTGTTGTATCGCCTCTCTGTCTCATTGCTGGGAGTTAAGTACGGGGTGAGTATCCATGGTCGGAGTGCATATGCACTGTCACCTGTTTGGCAAAAAATGTACAATGTTAGCTGGGCATGGATGGTTTCCACATTGACCTTTGTGTATGTCTGCAAGGTATATTCAGCTATACCTAGGAGGTATCCGTCTCCAAACTCCCCACGTTCTAGACGTTGGTGTATCCCACTGTGCCTAAAAATGTAGGAGTCATGAGTACTCCCTGGAAATTTGGCAACCATGTCAGTGATAACATAATGGGCGTCACATACCACCTGTATGTTGAGTGAGTGGGTACACTTCCTATTGCGGAACAGATATTCCAGGTTCGCAGGAGGGCATATTTGTATATGTGTCCCGTCTACACACCCTATGACATGGGGGAAGTTGGCAATCCTGTAGAATTCCAACTTGGTGCTGTTGATTTCTGCCTAATTCCTGGGTAGGTATATGTATCTGGACATGTGTGTGAGTAAGGCGTCTAGGAATTCCCTAAAGAACCGTGAGAGTGCACTTTGGGATACCCCACCTGCCACAGCAATGACCCCTTGATAGCTACCCGAGGCCATAGGTGCAGTGAGCAAGCACATGCGTAGGGATGGCGCAGCCGTGCACAGTCTGGCGTTGTAGCTGTGGTTTGAGTAATTCTATTAAATCTAGTATAGCTGCACTGCTGAGTCTATATTTATCATAAAACTCCTCCTCAGTCTGTTGGAAAAGTGTCTGCCTGATTCTGTATATCTTCTCCTGTCTCTGGCTCCTCCTCCTCCTCTGCTGTGCGGCGTGGGCTCTTCTCCTCATTCCTATCACATATATCTCTGCTATCTTGAGTAACCCAGATGCTTTCTGGGTCTCCTTTTATACTTTGGTAATGGTTACCACCTGCTCTGAGTTAGTGGTAAATTGGAAGTGCAAAATGGGCTTTTTGCGACTAGTCGCAATTTGCGAGTTGCTATTGCATATGGTTTGCGACTCGCAAATTGCGACTTCCCATTTGTGGGTCGCAATTTTTGCGAGTCGGTAATGGCTTGCGTCGCATTTTGCGAGTCGGAAATGGGATTTTTGCATCCCATTTCTGATTTTGCGGGGTCGCAAATTGCGATTCGGGCCATTTGCGACTTGCAAAAGTTTCCTACATCTGGCCCTTAGTTCCCAAACCTCACACCAAAGATGGAAAGAGAGAGATGAGGTTTTGTATGGACTACAGAGGACTTAACTCTATCACCAAGAAAGATGCCCATCCCATTCCAAGGGCAGATGAATTGATAGACAAGCTAGGTGCTGCCAGATACTTAAGTACCTTTGACTTGACAGCAGGGTACTGGCAAATCAAAATGGCACCAGGAGCAAAAGAAAAGACAGCATTCTCCACATCTGATGGGCATTATCAGTTTACTGTTATACCTTATGGTTTAAAGAATGCCCCTGCCACCTTCCAAAGGTTGGTGAATCAAGTCCTTGCTGGCTTGGAGTCCTTTAGTGCAGCTTATCTTGACGATATTGCTGTCTTTAGCTCCAGCTGGCAGGATCACCTGATCCACCTGAAGAAGGTTTTGAAGGCTCTCCAAGCAGCAGGCCTCTATCAAGGCATCCAAATCTCAGATAGGGCAGGGAACTGTGGTTTACTTGGGACACCTAGTAGGTGGAGGCCATGTTCAGCCACTCCAGCCTAAGATCCAGACTATTCTGGTCTGGGCAGCTCCAAAAACCCAGACTCAAGTCAGGGCATTCCTTGGCTTGACTGGGTACTACAGGAGGTTTGTGAAGGGATATGGATCTATAGTGACACCCCTCACAGAACTTACCTCCAAGAAAATTCCCAAGAAGGTAAACTGGACTGTAGAATGCCAACAGGCCTTTGACACCCTGAAACAAGCAATGTGCACAGCACCAGTTCTCAAAGCTCCAGATTGGTCCAAGCAGTTTATTGTGCAGACTGATGCCTCTGAACATGGGATAGGGGCAGTTTTGTCCCAAACAAATGATGATGGCCTTGACCAGCCTGTTGCTTTCATTAGCAGGAGGTTACTCCCCAGGGAGAAGTGTTGGAGTGCCATTGAAAGGGAGGCCTTTGCTGTGGTTTGGTCCCTGAAGAAGCTGGGACCATACCTCTTTGGTACTCACTTTGTAGTTCAGACTGACCACAGACCTCTCAGATGGCTAATGCAAATGAAAGGTGAAAATCCAAAACTGTTGAGGTGGTCCATCTCCCTACAGGGAATGGACTTTATAGTGGAACACAGACCTGGGACTGCCCATGCCAATGCAGATGGCCTTTTCAGGTTCTTCCACTTACAAAATGAAGACTCTCATGGGAAAGGTTAGTCTCATCCTCCTTTGTTTGGGGGTGGGGGGTTGTGTAAGGAAATGCCTCCTTGGCATGGTTACCCCCTGACCTTTTGCCTTTGCTTATGCCAAGTTATGATTAGAACGTGTGCTGAGGCCTGCTAACCAGGCCCCAGCACCAGTGTTCTTTCCCTAACCTGTACTTTTGTTTCCACAATTGGCATACCCTGGCATCCAGGTAAGTCCCTTGTAACTGGTACTCCTGGTACGAAGGGCCTGATGCCAGGGAAGGTCTCTAAGGGCTGCAGCATATTTTATGCCACCCTGGGGACCCCATCACTCAGCACAGACACACTGCTTGCCAGCTTGTGTGTGCTAGTGGGGATAAAATGACTAAGTCGACATGGCACTCCCCTCAGGGTGCCATGCCAACCTCACACTGCCTATAGGTATAGATAAGTCACCCCTCTAGCAGGCCTTACAGCCCTAAGACAGGGTGCACTATACCATAGGTGAGGGCATAAGTGCATGAGCACTATGCCCCTACAGTGTCTAAGCAAAACCTTAGACATTGTAAGGGCAGGGTAGCCATAAGAGTATATGATCTGGGAGTCTGTCATGCACGAACTCCACAGCACCATAATGGCTACACTGAAAACTGTGAAGTTTGGTATCAAACTTCTCAGCACAATAAATGCATACTGGTGCCAGTGTACATTTATTGTAACATACACCCCAGAGGGCATTTTAGAGATGCCCCCTGAAACCTTAACCGACTACCAGTGTGGGCTGACTAGTTTTAGCAGCCTGCCACACACCAGACATGTTGCTGGCCACATGGGGAGAGTGCCTTTGTCACTCTGTGGCTAGTAACAAAGCCTGTACTGGGTGGAGGTGCTTCTCACCTCCCCCTGCAGGCACTGTAACACCTGGCGGTGAGCCTCAAAGGCTCGCCCCCTTTGTTACAGCACCCCAGGGCACTCCAGCTAGTGGAGTTGCCCGCCCCCTCCGGCCACGGCCCCACTTTTGGAGGCAAGGCCGGAGGAGATAATGAGAAAAACAAGGAGGACTCACTGGCCAGTCAGGACAGCCCCTAAGGTGTCCTGAGCTGAGGTGACTCTGACTTTTAGAAATCCTCCATCTTGCAGATGGAGGATTCCCCCAATAGGGATAGGAATGTGTCCCTCTCCCCTCAGGGAGGAGTCACAAAGAGGGTGTAGCCACCCTCAGGGCTAGTAGCCATTGGCTACTAACCCCTCAGACCTAAACACACCCCTAAATCGAGTATTTAGGGACTCCCAGAACACAGCAAGATAGAACCTAAGACAAAGAAGGACTGCTGAGCTGAAAAACCTGCAGAGAAGACGGAAACACCAACTGCTTTGGCCCCAGCTCTACCGGCCTGTCTCCCCACTTCTAAAGAACTGCTCCAGTGACGCGTTCCACAGAGTCCAGCAACCTCTGAAGCCTCAGAGGACTACCCTGCATCTAAAAGGACCAAGAACTCCAGAGGACAGCGGCTCTGCTCCAAGAAAGAAGCATCTTTGCAACAAAGAAGCAACTTTGAAACAACACACGTTTCCCGCCGGAAGAGTGAGACTTTGCACTCTGCACCCGACGCCCCCGGCTTGACTTGTGGAGAACAAACACTACAGGGAGGACTCCCTGGTGACTGCGAGCCCGTGAGTAGCCAGAGTTGACCCTCCTGAGCCCCCACAGCGACGCCTGCAGAGGGAATCCAGAGGCTCCCCCTGACCGCGACTGCCTGCTTCAAAGACCCGACGCCTCCTAAGGACACTGCACTCGCAGCCCCCAGGACCTGAAGGATCCGACCTCCAATGCAGGAGCGACCCCCAGGTGGCCTTCTCCCTGGCATCCAGGTAAGTCCCTTGTAACTGGTACTCCTGGTACGAAGGGCCTGATGCCAGGGAAGGTCTCTAAGGGCTGCAGCATATCTTATGCCACCCTGGGGACCCCTCACTCAGCACAGACACACTGCTTGCCAGCTTGTGTGTGCTAGTGGGGATAAAATGACTAAGTCGACATGGCACTCCCCTCAGGGTGCCATGCCAACCTCACACTGCCTATAGGTATAGATAAGTCACCCCTCTAGCAGGCCTTACAGCCCTAAGACAGGGTGCACTATACCATAGGTGAGGGCATAAGTGCATGAGCACTATGCCCCTACAGTGTCTAAGCAAAACCTTAGACATTGTAAGGGCAGGGTAGCCATAAGAGTATATGGTCTGGGAGTCTGTCATGCACCAACTCCACAGCACCATCATGGCTACACTGAAAACTGTGAAGTTTGGTATCAAACTTCTCAGCACAATAAATGCACACTGGTGCCAGTGTACATTTATTGTAACATACACCCCAGAGGGCATTTTAGAGATGCCCCCTGAAACCTTAACCGACTACCAGTGTGGGCTGACTAGTTTTAGCAGCCTGCCACACACCAGACATGTTGCTGGCCACATGGGGAGAGTGCCTTTGTCACTCTGTGGCTAGTAACAAAGCCTGTACTGGGTGGAGGTGCTTCTCACCTCCCCCTGCAGGCACTGTAACACCTGGCGGTGAGCCTCAAAGGCTCGCCCGCTTTGTTACAGCACCCCAGGGCACTCCAGCTAGTGGAGTTGCCCGCCCCCTCCGGCCACGGCCCCACTTTTGAAGGCAAGGCCGGAGGAGATAATGAGAAAAACAAGGAGGACTCACTGGCCAGTCAGGACAGCCCCTAAGGTGTCCTGAGCTGAGGTGACTCTGACTTTTAGAAATCCTCCATCTTGCAGATGGAGGATTCCACCAATAGGGATAGGAATGTGTCCCTCTCCCCTCAGGGAGGAGTCACAAAGAGGGTGTAGCCACCCTCAGGGCTAGTAGCCATTGGCTACTAACCCCTCAGACCTAAACACACCCCTAAATCGAGTATTTAGGGACTCCCAGAACACAGCAAGATAGAACCTAAGACAAAGAAGGACTGCTGAGCTGAAAAACCTGCAGAGAAGACGGAGACACCAACTGCTTTGGCCCCAGCTCTACCGGCCTGTCTCCCCACTTCTAAAGAACTGCTCCAGTGACGCGTTCCACAGAGTCCAGCAACCTCTGAAGCCTCAGAGGATTACCCTGCATCTAAAAGGACCAAGAACTCCAGAGGACAGCAGCTCTGCTCCAAGAAAGAAGCATCTTTGCAACAAAGAAGCAACTTTGAAACAACACACGTTTCCTGCCGGAAGAGTGAGACTTTGCACTCTGCACCCGACGCCCCCGGCTCAACTTGTGGAGAACAAACACTACAGGGAGGACTCCCTGGTGACTGCGAGCCCGTGAGTAGCCAGAGTTGACCCTCCTGAGCCCCCACAGCGACGCCTGCAGAGGGAATCCAGAGGCTCCCCCTGACCGCGACTGCCTGCTTCAAAGACCCGACGCCTCCTAAGGACACTGCACTCGCAGCCCCCAGGACCTGAAGGATCCGACCTCCAGTGCAGGAGCGACCCCCACGTGGCCCTCTCCCTTGCCCAGGTGGTGGCTACCCCGTGGAGCCCCCCACTTGCCTGCCTGCATCGCTGAAGAGACCCCTTGGTCTCCCATTGGATTACATTGCGAACCCGACACCTGTTTGCACACTGCACCCGGCCACCCCCGTGCCGCTGAGGGTTTACTTTTTGTGCTGACTTGTGTCCCCCCCCCCGGTGCCCTACAAATCCCCCCTGGTCTGCCCTCCGAAGACACGGGTACTTATCTGCTGGCAGACTGGAACCGGGGCACCCCCTTCTCCATTGAAGCCTATGCGTTTTGGGCACCACTTTGACCTCTGCACCCGAACGGCCCTGAGCTGCTGGTGTGGTAACTTTGGGGTTGCCCTGAACCCCCAACGGTGGGCTACCTTGGACCCAACTTTGAACCCTGTAGGTGGTTTACTTACCTGCAAAACTATCAAACACTTACCTCCCCCAGGAACTGTTGAAAATTGCACTGTCTAGTTTTAAAATAGCTATTTGCCATTTGTGTGGAGACTGTATATGCTATTTTGCTAATTCAACGTTCCTAAAGTTCCTGAGTGAAATACCTTTCATTTAAAGTATTACTTTTAAATCTTGAACCTGTGGTTCTTAAAATAAACTAAGAAAATATATTTTTCTATATAAAAACCTATTGGCCTGGAATTGTTTTGAGTGTGAGTTCCTCATTTATTGCCTGTGTGTGTACAAAAAATGCTTAACACTACCCTCTGATAAGCCTACTGCTCGACCACACTACCACAAAATAGAGCATTAGAATTATCTTTTTTTGCCACTATCTTACCTCTAAGGGGAACCCATGGACTCTGTGCATGCTATTTCTTACTTTAAAATAGTACATACAGAGCTAACTTCCTACACTCACCCCCAGCACATCGCCACCCTTCTCTTTGCCAGTAGAAGCAGCATGCCTACCAGACGCCTCCAAGCCAATGGTACCCCATCCAGCAACCCAAGCAGCGCCAACACCGGAGAAAAAGGCAGATCTAAGCCTGTCATTCCAGAAATTACATGCATCACATCTTCCCAGAAGGCATGCACCTCAGCGCAGTTCCACGCTAGATGCAAAAAGTCAGCATCTGGAGCCTGACAACGTTCACAGCATGCGTCAGCCCGCAGACCCATGGCACACAAACTACGCGGAGTGTAGTACAACCGGTGCAGGAATTTAAAATGGATAAGCCGCAAGCTGTAATTGGGTGACAGCATTCGCATATGCGCACAACAGCTCCTCCACATTTCCTCAGTAAGCACCTCCCCCACATCCAGCTCCCACTAAGCCCTAGCAGCCTCAACTTCTTTCTTCCACTGCTCCTGCATGCACCCATACAATCGAGTAATAAGCCTTCACGGAGACTGCGCCCGCCACATCAATTCGATGCTTTACAAGTCTCAGGCACGGCCGGGAGACCAGGATACCCCGCCCAGAGCATCGCGTAAACCTGCAACAAATATAACCTGTGCAGCGCCTCCCCTTGTGAGAGCATGCTCTCATTCACAAACCAGTCCCCCAATAATGACAACTCAGATGCCCCAAGAAACTCTTGCAGGCGAACATCACAGGACATTCGCACGTCTGCCACGTCCAACACTGGCATCGCAGGGCAAAAGGCACACCTGTCCCAGATCTACGCACCAAAGCAGCCCAGGCCCTGGAAATACACGCCACGATATCCATCCCTTCTGCACGAGCCCAAGACATACACCGAGGACTCTCGTCAGGCAATCCGGCCAGACCAAATCACTCTTGGGCGCAACATAAGGCAGATATCTTATAGTATGAATCCAGTAATATGCGAAGTGGGCCTGAGCTCAGTAATAATAAAGTTCCAGATCGGGGGGAGGAAGACCCCCCATTTCGAACGGCAGCATCAACTTCTCCCAGGCAATCCCCGCCCACACCAGCCGCACCAAAGCAGATCTCAGCCTCCTAAGAAAATTCACAGTGAGCACCAGTGGCAAATTAACAAAAAGATACAGAAACTTTGGCAAGACAACCACTTTAGCAATGCCAATGTGCCCACTGAGCGAAAGTGGCAGCGTACGCCACACCTCCAGTCTATCTTCCAGCCAGGCCATCAGCCTACCGTAATTGGCAAGCCATAACGTCTCTACATCGCAGCTCAGCCACACACCCAAATACTGGACCGGGCCCTCCGCCCATTCAACCGGATACCGCGACGAGCAGTGCACAGTACCACTAGTAAGGGGAGCACAACCGACTTAGACCAATTCATAGTGATACCCAAAAAACCGCCAAATCGAACGACCTCAGTCAGCAGGACATCCATATTCACACCTGGCTCCCGCACGTACAACGCAATATCATCCGCATACAGTGAGATCAAATCGGACTCTGCCGAAACTGCACACCCCTATGATTATGATGCTGCCGCAGATGAGCCGCCAACGGTTCCATCGCGATAGCAAATAGGAGCGGAGACAAAGGGCATCCCTGACGAGTCCCCCGGGCCACAGGGAAAGGCTCCGAAATACAACCATTCAGCCTCAGCCGTGCCACTGGATCCGAGTACAGCAAGCAAATCAATTTAATAAATCGGGCACTCAAGCCCACTCTGCCCAATAGCTCGAACAAATATGACCAGGCCAAAGAATCAAACGCCTTAGTCGCGTCCAAAAACATAGCAGCAGCCTCATCATCTGCCGAAAGGCCACTCAATACAGCGAAAAAGGTACACAGATTATGCATCGTCGACCGCTCCGACACAAAGCCAGACTGGTCCGGGAGCACTAAGCGCAACATGAGGGTTTGCAAACGTAACGCCAACAGTTTAGCAAGAATTTTATTGTCCACGTTGATCATGGACAGTGGGCGATACGAATCACAGCTGTACGGGTCCTTGCCCGGCTTAAGGATCATAACAATCAGCGCCTCTCTCATGGAAGCAGGAAGAGATCCCGTCTCCAAGGCCTCAGCATAGACCTCCAACAGATGAGGAGCCAGAATATCCACATACTCCTTATAAAAGGCAGGAGTTAATCCATCCAAACCTGGGGGCTTCTCACCAGGCAGCCCACTGAAAACTGCCTTGACCTCCTCCACTGAAAAGGGCTCATCAAAATAAGCCCTATGAGCTTCCTCGAACCAAAGCAAACTTATCTCTGAGAAGTAAGCCTGTGCTGCATCAAGGTTGTGCTCAGAGGGAGCAGAGTATAGATCCGCAAAGTATTGCAACAAAACTTGCATTACCCCTTCTGTACCCAGCACCCGCTCACCCCCTTGTCTGTTAATACCGGTCACATACCCATTGACCGGGGAGTGATCCGATAGGGTCCGAGCCAAAGGATCCACCAACCTCGTCCTCATCTCCACATCCCGAGTGCCCAGCCTTCAGTCTAAGCGAGACCAACTATTATGAACATAATTGACGCACGTGCCCTCTCTCTGATCCCCATGCTTCACCTTCCATAAGTCAACCAGGGCACCATCAGACATGACAGTCTTTAACGCAGCAGCAGCAGCAGAATGTCGAGGCCTAGTCGCACTCTCCCGATCACGCTCAGGATCCAAAACAACATTGAAGTAACCTCCCCAAATCACAGACCCGCTTCCCAGTGAATCAATCAGGCGCCCCACCTCGCAGAAAAACCCAGGGTCATCAACATTCGGGCCATACACTGACACCAGCTGACAAGGCCGATCTAGCAGGGTGCCATACAACAACACATATCGCCCCTCTGGATCCACAATCACTCGATGAGTGCGCCACTGCAGCCCCCTACGTATCAGAATCGCCACTCTTCTCGCGTAACGCGAAAACCCTGCACCAAGGCATTCACCAATCCACCCAGCCCGCAACCGATTCATCATAGATCCATTGAAATGCATCTCCTGGAGCATACAGATATCTATATGGTGACGCTGAAGATAAGCAGATATGAGCCGCACTTTACACTGATCATTCAAGCCACGCACATTCCATGTAAGACAATTAACTGTCGCCATCAGACCCTGCCATTAACCAGCATCCTATACCACTTCCCCCCCGCGTGCCACTCATAGCCACCTGCCAACCTTACAAACTCCCAAAAAAATGAACAATATCTCCACATAACACTAAAGCACCCAACCAGAGAACACGCCACCCCCCACCCACGCCGACCCCCCCAACCAGGTCAAAGCAGAGACACCCCCTCCCAACCCCCCCAAAAAAACATACAGGGGTCCACAACATAGGTAAGGGACTCATCCCAGGGTTATGAGCTAGCCATCCAGACCATCTGCAAGCACACGGCTTGGAAAGGATGAAGGGCCTATAAGAAAAACAAAGATACAGACATAGCAGCGTCAAAAAGGGAAATGAAGACCAATACGCCAAACACTCCCAACAGGAGCCAGGTTCCAGCAGTACCACAGCGCAGAGGCAGTCAATCAGTGTCACTGAGATTCACCCCTCTGGGCCAGCACCACTAGTCCCCTCAGTTACAGCGCGGCGCAATACAGTTTTAACAAATTTGTCCGCCAGCTTCGGGTCCGTAAAGAATTGCAGAGTGCCACCATGCTGAATCCGAAGTTTCGCCGGATAAATAAGCGAAAAACGAGCCGCAGTCAAGCTCAATGAACGCTTAACCGGCAAAAAAGCCTTGCGCGCTGCCTGCACAGTCGGAGTATAATCAGGAAAAAAAGATAACTCTGTATTCCCGTATAGCACTGGGCGGCACTCACGAGCCAGTCGCAGTACAGTGTCCCGGTCATGATAGTTTAAGAGGCGAAAAATAACAGGACGCGGCGGGGTCCTGGGGGGAGGTCGAGGACCCAGCGATCGATGAGCCCTCTCCACCACCAGCATGCGAGAGAGCTCGCCTGGGAACAGGTCAGCAAGCAGCTTCTCCATGAAGTCCTCCATTCTACAAATGTCCGTGGATTCAGGAAGACCAAGCATCCTGACATTGTTGCGCCTGCAAAGCGCCTCCAAATCCTCATTCTTATTCCTGATAACCTCCAAGACCCGTTCCATCTGTAGCAATCGTTCTCTCTCACCCTGCCCCCGGTCCTACAGCTCCGAGGTGCACGACTCAAGCTGCTCAAAACAGGCATTATGCTCATCCACCCGGGCACGGATGCGGTCCATCTGTTCGGTTAAATGGTCCAGCTTGGCGTCAATGCCCGCCAAGCTACTCTTGAGATCCAAAAACATGGATCGAACCGAAGCTTCCGAGGCCCCTTCCTCCATCGGCACCTTTCCAGCTGATGGCCCTGGGGTGCCCCCCTTATGCTTACCACCATCAAAAGAGAGCTTCGCCTGCCGATGCTCCGCCTTACCCATAATGTACTGCACCAGGGGGGCCAGTCTCCAGCTAACCTTCAGCTTCAGTGCCCTGCTAATTCAAACGAATAACTCAGGACCCAGACAGAGCCCCCTGCAGAGCCCTCAGCCACCTCCAACCAGGCAGCACCCAGCCAAAGCCAGGTGAGTATCAGAGACCCTCAACGCACTCAGTAAGCGTCCCACAGGCGTCAAGGATCGTCCAGGCACTCCATCACATTGCCATCACTACCAACAGATCTTCAGCTGTCGCCGTCACCGCAGCTAGCAGAGGTCACATCACAGTTCAACCACAGAAGGCCTCAAAAACACAATAATGCCAAGGCAGCACCAGATGTCCCAAGCCGCTCCCTCTGGCCTGATGCAGAGGGCGAACAAGACCCCCCAGGGCCCACCAGCAAAGCCCAGTGCCAAGCAGCCCAAAAAACGGGGCAACCAATGCCTAGGGCCCAGTCTCTGGTCCAGTCGAGCAGCACACAGTACAGATGAGTGGGGGGCCCCCCCTCCCCGATATGAGTGCTGATCTAGGGGCCCCTCCAGGCTCTACCAAGCCAACACAATGCGGCAGCCCTCCTCCGCCCTCCCAGGAAGGCAGCCCAAGCCGTTCAGGCAGCGCGGGCGCCACCACTAGGCCGCGGACCCCAAACCCAGGGCCGGCCGAGTCACGCACTCAGAAGGGGGGGGCCGCGGCCCAAAACGACTGCCGAAGGTCCCTCACAGGCAGCACCCACCTCATGTCCCTCGCACGTGGGGCGCAAGGCCTCCCCGCCAGCCACCACCAATGCGGCAGAGCGCATCCACCACCCGCGCCGACGCGGGTCGGGCCCAGCCGATCACGCCACGCGGCCACACAGCCGCCACCTACAGGCCGAAGCAACCGCCGAAGGTCCCCCCCTGGAAGCGTCCTCCACACGCCCGGAACCAAGGGACACCAAAGCCTCCTTCAGCCACCAGCGTGATCGCGTGGCAGCCCTCGCAGTCGGTCAGGCCACCAAAGCAGGTCCGCCCCCGGCCCAGCCCGCTCCGTGTCACCCCGCTGCGGGGGAATCAGCAATCTGGAGGGTTCCCAGTACAGGGGGCCCTCCTAATGCCACAACGTCAGGATAAATTGTTGAATAAAGCCCTAAGTCCGGCAGAGCCTCATAAAGTGACGCCCATCTTGCCGGCAGGCTAGCTTCGCCCCCCCCCACACTTAGGGGGTCATTCCGACCCTGGCGGTCATGGACCGCCAGGGCTGGGGACGGAGGAAGCACCGCCAACAGGCTGGTGGTGCTTGAGGGGCAATTCTGACCGCGGCGGTAAAGCCGCAGTCAGAAAAGGGAAACCAGCGGTTTCCCGCCGGTTTTCCCCTGCCCCAGGGAATCCTCCACGGCGGCGCTGCAAGCAGCGCCGCCATGGGGATTCCGACCCCCTTCCTGCCATCCTGTTTCTGGCGTCTTTCACCGCCAGAAACAGGATGGCGGGAACGGGTGTCGTGGGGCCCCCTAAAAGGGCCCCATTAGGATTTTCAGTGTCTGCAAAGCAGACACTGAAAATCGCGATGGGTGCAACTGCACCCGTCGCACACCAGCAACTCCGCCGGCTCCATTCGGAGCCGGCTTCATCGTTGCTGGTGCGTTCCCGCTGGGCGGGCGGGCGGCCTTTTGGCGGTCGCCCGCCAGCCCAGCGGGAAAGTCAAAATGACCGCTGTGGTCATTTGACCGTGGAACGGTCTTTTGGCGGTCACCGCCTGGCGGGCGGCGCCCGCCGCCCGCCGGGGTAGGAATGACCCCCTTAGTGTTTTCTTACACTCCCAGCGACCCTCTACACACTGCACTAGGCCTCGGGTCCATTTGTGGTTCGCATTCCACTTTTAGAGTATATGGTTTGTGTTGCCCCTAGGCCTATTGCATCCTATTGTATTCTACAGTGTTTGCACTATTTTACTGTTTACTTACCTGATTTTGGTTTGTGTGTATATTTTGTGTGTTTTACTTACCTCCTAAGGGAGTATATCCTCTGAGATATTTCTGACACATTGTCACTAAAATAAAGTACCTTTATTTTTAGTAACTCTGACTATTGTGATTCTTATGATATAGTGCTATATGATATAAGTGGTATAGTAGGAGCTTTGAATGTCTCCTAGTTCAGCCTAACCTGCTCTGCTATAGCTACCTCTATCAGCCTAAGCTTCTAGAACACTATTAATCTACTAATAAGGGATATCTGTACCTGGTACAAGGTGTAAGTACCATCTGGTACCCACTATAAGCAAGGCCAACCTCCTATACTTATCGTCTTGCTTGCGTTCAGCTTTACAAATAACAGACTTATAAGATTTCCTAGCAGTATGGATAACGACTACATCCTTGGATTTAACAGCCTGGATCAAAAGTTTATTTAAAGCTTGTGGGTGACTGGCCCCTATCTCGACTTTACTGTCTTTCTGGGGTAGTAGGGTAACTTTACTCCTACTTTTCAGGGCCTTGGGGTTGGGTATCTTGGACACCCTTAGTGTTTTCCAACAGTCCCAGCGACCCTCTACACCCTCCCATAGGACTGGGGTCCATTCGTGATTCGCATTCCACTTTTGGAGTATATAGTTTGTGTTGCCCCTAGGCCTATGTCTACCTATTGCATCCCATTGTGATTCTACATTGTTTGCACTACTTTTCTTACTGTTACTTACCTGTTTTGGGTTTGTGTACATATAATTTGTGTATATTACTTACCTCCTAAGTGAGGGTATCCTCTGAGATACTTTTGGCATATTGTCACTAAAATAAAGTACCTTTATTTTTAGTAACTCTGAGTATTGTGTTTTCTTATGATATTGTGCTATATGATATAAGTGGTATAGTAGGAGCTTTGCATGTCTCCTAGTTCAGCCTAAGCTGCTTTGCCATAGCTACCTCTATCAGCCTTTAGCTGCTAGAAACACCTCTGTTCTACTAATAAGGGATAACTGGACCTGGGACAAGGTGTAAGTACCATCAGGTACCCACTATAAGCCAGGCCAGCCTCCTACACACAGGTCGACCTTTGTTAGAAAATCTCCAGAGAAAATTAGTGGACTAGCCTGCTGCAGCATGTTTTCTTTAAAAGCACAGTTGGGATGAACCTGTTCAGAAACCTGAGATTTATTATAATCTGGTATTTGCCAAAGACATTCTTGACCAGGAATACCTTTGAATAATAACCGCGACCCCTCTCTTGATGGGGGACCTTAATTATGGCTTTCATGCCCGGGAGTACAGAAAAACTATCCTTCAAAGCCTCTCTTTATGTTTCTGAAGGCCGAGGTGATTATATAAAATGTGGGTCCTGAAATTCTGGAGAAACATCTGTAAGATAGCCCTGGGTGAAGATCTGCAGTACCCAATTGTCTGAGATCCACTCCTTCCATATGTGTTGTATGTGCTTCTGACTTTTGAAAGAGTTTTTGAGTACTTCCTGGAAGTTGGAAAAAATGTGTGTGTGCTTCTGACTTTTGAAAGAGTTTTTGAGTACTTCGTCCAACTCCTCACCAAAAAGCGTATTACCCGAAAAAAGGCATTCTCACAGGGCAATGTTTTGAGCTGCCTCCATCTTCCAGCCGATGCGATATAAGTGACGCCGGGCAGTCCCAGAGTTAGCACAAGCCATAAGGTATGATAATTACATCCAAAAGGAACTTGGCTTGGATCTCCAATCAACCCAGCAGTTGAGAAAAATCCTCAGCTTCCTGAATGGAAGCTATGTGATTGTTGTGATGCCTGGAACTTAGGGATATGAAGGGTACTGAAACTGTCTAAACCATTCATTGCTTGTGGTAGGTTAATCTTCCTCCATTGGTACCTAGAGGTCTGAAGAGAGGCAAGAAATCACTGGTCTTAGATACTCTTTAAGAATATATTTGCTCCTATTTGAGGAGTTAGCAGGAAAACCAACTTCTCCTTCATCATAGTCTGGAGATACCCAAGAGGAAGCAAATGAGGGATAAGAGGCTGACCAATGGAAAGCAGCTGAAAGAGAGGTCTGAGAAAGGGGACTTTTTCCATACTTTCTTTCCTGGGATCTGGGGCAGGTCTCTGATGCTCCCGGACAGAGGAGTTGAAGTTGTTGCTCTCACTCTTCAGAGGTGATGGCCAATGATGTTTTCTCTGCAGCATGTGGGGGAAGGGTGACAATCCTCTTTCTCCTTCACTGCCTCTTCCTCCTGACATGCAGGTAGGGTAGGTGCAGCACATACAGGGCAATGGCCCTTTCTCTTCCCTGCAGCTCCCACTTGGCATACGAGGGTAGCAGGCAACATGAACAAGGTGATGGCCGCTCCACCACCTTCAAAGGTCAGACCCAAGCCCCCTTCACCTCCCAAACGTAAAGCCAAGCCCCCCCATCCCAGTCGTAAGTCCCCACCCCCACCATCCCTTCCCCTGTCCCCTGAGGTGCCTGGATGCCCCATTGTTGCCCCTATGAGGTGGAGTACCTTTGTACTTGTGGGAGTCAAGTTTGGGTAATTTGGGCCCATCGGACGTCGAACTATGGACTGGCCATTGGCCTTATGTTGCACTTCTGTTTGAGCTTAATTAAAGTTTGTGTGGCCAGTGTTGGTTTTGGCACGCTCAGGATCTGTGGTTTATCATTTCTTTGGTTTGGGGTTTACTTTGGGCAGGTTTAATTTGCCTTGTGTCAGGTAAGTACCTCTTGTTCTGGGGTGTATGGCTTGTGCTGTTGTGAAGGGTTGTAGGTGCGTTGCAGGGTGGGTGGGTATATAATTGTGCCCTTTCTTCCCTTGTTTAGTAGGTTGCAGTACTTACCGTTGTCGTCTTCGTCGGCGGTCTCGGTCATGGAGGTATATGGCAAGGAGCAGGGCTGGCATGATTTGCAACTCTATCCATTTCTGCTTCGGTGTGTTGTGTGAGCCTCCGGTGAGTTTTTCCTTTTATTTTGTTTGTTTCCGTCTGGCTTTGCGTGGCGGCGGTTCCCACCCCGGAACTGACGGCGGTCAAGTGCTTCATTATTTGATGGGTGGGTAGGGCCTTTCCATCGCCTGTGGGCGGGCTCTGCCGTCATTGTTGGCACTCGTCTGTTGGCAGTGAGTTGATTTCAGGCTGCCTGTTTTATAGGTGGTTCATTATTTGGCGGTCCAGACCGCCTGACTTTTGGCGGTAGTTACTGCCACCGCCGGCGGAGCGGTGTTTACCACTGTGTTCATAATGAGGGCCTTAGTAACTTTGCACCTAACCTTCTGCAAGTGAAGGTTAGACATATAGGTGACTTATAAGTTACTTAAGTGCAGTGAAAATGGCTGTGAAATAATGTGTGTGTTATTTCATGCAGACTCCAATGGCAGGCCTGTGCAAGGGTTTGTCTGAGCTCCCTATGGGTGGCAAAAGAAATGGTGCAGCCTATATGGATCTCCTGGAACCCCAATGCCCTGGGTACCTAGGTACCATATACTAGGGACTTATAAGGGGGGTCCAGTGTGCCAATTGAAATTGGTAAATGAAGTCACTAGCCAACAGTGACAAATTTAAAAACAGAGAGAGCATAAGCACTGAGGTTCTGATTAGCAGAGCCTCAGTGACACAGTCAAGCACTATACAGACACACACATTAGGCCAAAAACTATGAGCACTGGTATCCTGGCCAGCAGGATCCCAGTGACACAGGCAAAAACATACTGACATACAGGTAAAAATGGGGGTAACATGCCAAGGAAGATGGTACTTTCCTACACTTAACTAGCAACATATGTGACAGCTGATCCAGTGCTGTTTTATAGCTGTAACCTGGATAGGATACTGGAGGAGTTTCGGAAGGATGTGGGCCACTGGAGGCAGGGCAGCCCATTAAAAACTGAGTTACCTGCCCAAGTTCTTATAAATCTTGCAGATTTACCCATATAAGACTCCTGACTGTTTTTTCTAGCTAATAGTTATGATGAGACTGCTGCTATGGGATGGGAGGGCTGCACGGATAGCGCTGTCCACGCTGACCAAGAAACCTGAAGACAATGGAGTGCCGAACCTTCAGCTTTACTCCTAGGCTTGCTGAGCTATTGGTTGTTAATGACTGGACCTTTGCATGCAAGAACTCTTACTACTGGTCAAAAGTGGGGGAATGGACCCAGAGGGATAAGTACAACTGCTGTATGGTAGTAACCGCCTTATTGATCTCTCAAGCCGACAGCTGTAATGGTCTAGATATGGAGGATGGTGGTAAGACAGCTGGTATGGAGTGATGGGGTGACCCTGAAGACCCCTTTATGAGAAACTGAAGTACTAAAAAACCGTCAACTGGTGGTAAGCCACCATAAATGGGACCTTATTGGTATCACCAAGCTGGGAGACTGATATCTTTTCCTGACCTGCAGAGGCAATATGAGCATTCAGATTGTCAATATTTGTGATATCTCCAGATTCTGCATATTCCACAGGGATATGGGGAAGTACTGCAGTATGTGGCGAGAACTCCCCACTCTAATATAAAGTCCTAGAAGCCCCTATGACAAAACATACATGTATCTCAGATTTACGGGAAACATCCTGAACAACTAGGTCTAAACCACTACGTGCTTGAACCACTACTGCTAAACAACTAAAAAGTCTCTACAACTAAGTACTGAACAACTACTGTCTAAACAACAAATGTGCCTGAATAACAATTGCCTGAACAACTAATTTTAAGGAAAGTTTTCTTTTTGGTTTTTATGGTTTATTAGTTGTTTAGAATATATATATATATATATATATATATATATATATATATATATATTAGTTGTTCAGGCAATTGTTATTCAGGCACAATTGTTGTTTAGACAGTAGTTGCTCAGTACTTAGTTGTAGAGACTTTTTAGTTGTTTGGAGGGTGTATATTAGAAGGCCACCCCGTCTGAGGGCAATTAGCGGTAGGCGCGACAACATAAGGGTCATATACCCACAGTTTGTACACGACTGAGCCAACACAATCAAGGATTTGCGTGTATGGTGTGGGGAAGGGCCGAGGAGGGAGAAGGGGTTATGTTGGGGAAGGGTTAATATTTGTTTACTTCATCAGCCGGACTCCAGGATGAAGGTGATATTGTTGTAGGTTACCTAATGCAAACTAAACCATTAAAATTAAATAAAATAGAAATTATTCAAAACCAGGATATAGCGGACGCAATGGCCTTCACTGAGCTCTGCACGGAAGTGCCTTAACAGCACAGAGGCCAATGTGTGAAGGGTTTCCACTAGTATGCTTAGTTTAACAGCACCCCTTAACAACACCTCCTGGAAAGCAGAAATACAATCTGTTAAAAACTGGGTTTTTGGTTGACTGGGGTGTAAGCTCCGGTCAAGTAATAGCCACAGTCCTTTGCAGGGTGAACCAGAAAAAGTCACTAAAGTAAAATATAGCACTTAAAAGATCAAAACGCCAACCGCAGACATCTAGCAGGCGAGACTAGGTTAAAGTAAAAAAAAATGACTGACCGAGCTGGAATGTGCGTCGGATGCAGGAAATGGATTGGATCCGATCAGCCCTTACCTTCAGACTTAGAAAACGTCTTGAGAAAAATGTTCTGAGAAGGTAAAGTTTGGAGGGGCAAGGCTGCAGGAGATGTCCGAGAAGGAAGCGTTGTCCGTGGATCGAAGCCACAATGAAGATTTCTGCTTTCTGTCTGTTCTCTGTAATGGAAGTAAAAAATCTTGAGCGGAATGAGGCAGAGGGCTGTAGCCGAAGACAGTTCCAAGAGGCCAAATACCCCTTTAGTGAAGGACCACTGAAATGTATTTGCTGCTGTGGAGAAGAACATAGTGGGAGAAGCCCCAAAGTCAATCCAACCAGCAATGCACCTAGGGCAGATAGGCGAGCAAGGCCAGCAGGTTGGTACCAGTCTTCGCCTGGTTCTCAGAGCATTTTTCAACCAAAATAATGTCCCTGCTTCTGGATTGTGGCTTTCTGGGCAACTTTAGCACCACATTCAAGGGTCCAGGACTCGAGGGGCATAACTTGGAGGGTCAGGAGCCACTTATGCCTGCCCCAGGTGCAGGTTCAAGATGGAGTAAGCCTTTTGTGCCCTCGTGGCTGTCAACAGAAGGCCAGCAAACCAGCACTTGTGAGTCACTCTGGAGAGCCTTGGATAGTTGAGGATCCAGTCCTTGTCCACGGGCAGAAGGTAGCAGAGCAGCATGACATGCAGGGCAGCAATCCAGCAGGTCAGTAGTCTTTTAGAGCAGCAGTCCAACAGACTGGCAAACCCTCAAGCAGGACAGCAGTCCTAGACAAAGTATCCAGAGGTCCAGAAGTGTAGTGAAGAGTGGGTCTGAAGGTCCTATTTTTATACCCTAGAGCCCTTCTTTGGGAAGATGAGAGAAGCTTCTGGGAAGGTTCTTTGAAGTGCATAGCAATTCACGACTCCCCTGCCCTGGCTCTAAGCTAGCTGCAGTGACAATGTAGGGTTGTTAGGCCCTTTGTGTGAAGGTAGAGGACAGGCTATTCAGTTGTAAGTGGGGCTGTGCTCAGCTCTCTCCCTCATCCTGCCAGCACATGGCCCATTGTGGCACCCTGTTCCCTCTATCATGTGATTGCCAGGGAGGAAACATGTGGGCAAGGCAGCATATTCCTAGAGCGTGTCAGCCAGCGCTGATGCAGGAGTTTAAAATGCCATATTAGGGCATAACTGTCATATTACTTTAATGGTGAATGTTTTATTTATTTATGTTTTGCATTAACATAATTGCCATGAAAACCTGTATCCTAAATGGGTGTATTAAGTGATGTGCAATGAAATTCACCTGTCAAACATCATATAGAAAAATGGTCTGGGGCCATCTCAGAGCATGTGCAGACATATTTGCTCTTTCTTAATACTACTTACTGCTTCCTTATTGATTTTCAACCAAATTCTTTATCAAAATGGAGTTTAAAATATACCATTTGGCCCTCTAGTGTTCTAAATCGCACAACGTATTATGGAAGTTGGGCTTACTTGCTTTACTCACTAAGGTCAGACTCGTCACCATCTTTTATGCCCCACCACTTTCAAAACTAACCAGCCACCAAGACCAACCTCAATGTTCTCTTTTCACTGACTAAGACGTCGAGCCAGTATATGGCTGATGAAGTCAGTCTTTGACCTGGAACTGCACACATCAATCAAGCCTGTTTCCCATGTCTAGATATGAAGTGTTTGTTATGCCTACTCCTCTCCCTGGATCTTCTCCATTGGGAATCCTTTTTGTGGAAAGAACTCAGGCCCAGTAAAATGACTGACTACACTGGCCACTTTATAGCACTCCCAAACCTCTTTAAGCTTCTGCCACTTGAGGGCACCCCTGCAACATAACTGAGGTGAATGCCCTCACTGTCCTTCAGGGTCCTCTGGGACATGTTTGGCAAAAGGAGCATTCTTCCATACCATGGGCTTTGAGAAGTCAGACCACACAACGGGCAAGTGAGCCATTTACCACCCTTTTTCTTCAACAGATACAGTACCTGATAAAAAGAGATTACATTTTCTTGTCAAAGGGAGCGGAATAAGCGAACAGAAAAACAAAATTCTTGTTAGCAAACTCTTAAAACATCAAATCCATCAAGGGAAACCTTACATGAGAAGATAGAATAGATTTTGTTTTGTGAAAAAAGAAAAGTTTAGAACTCTTCCCCCCTTCCCCAAGATATCCTTTCATCACACTCTGGAAAAAAGAACTCCCGTTCTTCAGCAAATGCCATTACGAAGTATGAAGGGATGGGGAAGGTTGCTAGATTTTTTAAAGGATAGTCTCGATAACTGTGCACACGCTCTATCTTCCTAATGATGTATTTCAGGATAAATGCATACCCAGTGGTGGCTGGTGACTGAAAGCAGTGGTGGGGCACAAATACAAGACGGAATTGCACCTTGTGAGAGAGCCTCACTACCCACGTATTTCCATTCACCTACTCACCCACTGCCTTTGGTTACCTACCCATTTACTCATCCACATTGTCATCCACTGCCATTCACACAACTCTTATACACAGACACCCACATTTTCTCAGCCACTCTGTCAAGCCCTGCAAACACATTCAAACAAACACACATTGCCTCACCCATCCAGTATTCAGCAGTTTCAGTGATAAAAGGTACACGTTTATTTGAGCTGCAGATTACATGTTTAATATGACATATCACGTCATTAGTCTGCAGAAGAAATAAAACAATAACTAGCCATGATAAATTACAGGAACCATTACTGCCTTTGAGAGACGAAATCACCTACAGAGCCAGTGAAAGGAGAGGAGAGCTGAGAGAACAGATTATTTTCTTATTGTCTGTAAAAAAGATAGAGCTCCAACTTACTTGTGTGCAGGGTTGTCTTTGGCATATTTATGACTTGAGGTCTTCAGGTCACACTCCTGTCTCCCAGAGAGCCCTGGATGGAGTTATTTATTGTATTTATTCAATTTCTCTGCCACAGACTGGGGATTTTCTTTGCGCAATGCCACGTTCTTTTAATAAAATGTTACCTCTGGTACGTAGACCCTTCTGATCACACCCCACCATTTGAGTAAATAGGAAAGGGCGGAGAATAATATCGGAGTGACATGAAGTTTTCAGAAACCCGGGCTGAAAAAAAAACACTCCAGGCTGTTTACAATCAGGGCTTCTGGTGGAGGAGGAGATAAGCCAGGGACGTCACTGTGTTCTGAGAAAACATTTGCGTGGGCAAGCCCTGTCAACCCTACTGTGCAGCTTTCAGACACATACTGACGCAGGCGCAGTGGGGCGTTTCAAAGTGCACAACTTTCACTCCGAAAATGTTGTGCGGAAAATGTTTTACTTTCATCATGTAATTAAATTTATGCTTCACTAGAGAGGCCAGAGACGGCTAGGGGCGCAGCCCCCTAGCCCTTGAACACTAGCCGCCACTGTGCATAACTCAAGTTTATTGAGTAATTATGATTCAATTCTGCCTACAATAACATCTCACTGACATTACTTCTCAATGCCCTACTAAACTAGCTGAATTGTGAGTGATTATTTGAGTGTATTACCTGGGATGTCAGCACGTATAAAGGCTGGGGCATACTTCGCTGGAGAATGCACCAACACAGCAGAAATACACTGTGCACTGGCCACTTGCATGAGCTCATCTCTGGACAGTAAAATCTAGGAGAAAACAACGATGGGAAGTTAAAAAAGTTTGACTTCAACCTCACTTAACATTAGTTCAACAAACGACGTGAAGAAATTAACATTACCTTATGAAAAGTCAAAGAGAAAAAATATATTCCCATTCAGGGGTCAACTAAGAAATAAGACTGAAACTTTAAATGTCAGAGGGCAACTGGTTTTTAGAGTATCTAGAATGCTCAACCCCAGAGAAATCACTTTATTTTTCAGCTTCGATATAGACATTTTTTTAAATACATGAAGAATACGCAAGTGTAATTTTTACAATCAGTAGACAACACCTAGCTGTGGAAACTACAAAATACTCATTCAAACTACTGGTATTAGTGGAGTGTTTAACCCCTCTTAGACTGTACTCATAAAATGTCCAGTAATAGGCTGGGAAAGCATTACATTTTTCTAAAGCCTACGTCTATCACTTCAGGAAAAGAAGTGGGCCCAACTGTGCTCAGTTCGTAGCCTTACATATACCAGTCGGCTTACAGAGCTCCAGTGCTACTTTGTTTCTACAGTCCAAGCCAAAAGTACAGATAAGATAGAATGGAGTTGGTGTCAAAACTGTATGAAGAAGAAGGGGCTAAGAACTTCCAATACAAGATTAACAAAAGAGAGTAATCTATACTGATTAGGTGGTCAAGATGCTCCTTGCGCTACACTTCTGAAAGATCAAAAGGAATGCTTGAAAATTCAGATGCTGTAGCTTTCAGACAAGACAGCGAGTCTGACCAAAAAGAATTAGGTGTTACCAAATTGAGCACCCCTTAAAGCTAGTATTAAATTGTGAGGATGATTGTGATGTGTGTATGGTGTGGCTGGGCAACCTCACCGTGTAATACCCTCATAAACTGTTTTGGGTCCAGTCAAACTCCTTCGTAAAACCTCTTGCACAACCCTAAGTAGCTGTGGATTCGAGCAGCAAGGCTTAAACAAAGAAACTAGCATAAAGCATTTAGAAGCACCAAACAAGATAATAAGAAAGTCACACAACACGAAAGAAATCAGACACCAGTTTATATAAATAGATTACATTTTACAAAATTTTAGACACCACAATGAGCAAAATGCACCAGAGGGTTCCGGATATATAGATTGTTAAGCAAAACATAAATCTCAGCTTTCTACTCCAAAACACAAACAAGCATTGGTAACTGTAAAGGCTGTAAACTTGAAAAGTTTGAAAGAGCTGTGTTTGGCAGCGTAAAGATCATGAAGGCCAATAAGGAATACTTGAAAAGTTACCTAGTCACCAAAACACTCAATTCCAGTTCCACACTTCACATCTAAACCACCATAGACTTTAACTGAGCGGTCCTGATGCTGAGAATAATATACAGCTCCTTGCCTTTGGGCTTGATACGCCTTCCTTAGGGTAGAGATTTATATTGCAAATGGAAGTGGGGAGCTTTGCCATTGGGTTAAAAGGCAAAGCCCAACTAGCAATTTAAAACTGCTCTTCTGGGCTGCTGTGATAGGCTGGGAGTCATGTTTTACTCTGTCACATACGGGTGGCACAATTAGCCCTGGGTAAACACTAATTTTAATGTCCTGGGAACCCTTTGTTCCATATACTAGGGACTTATAAATAAGTCAGATTATGCCAATTGGGGGTAGCCAATTCAAAATCCATTTTGTAAGGGGCTAAAAAACTGCCACTGCAGTCTGGTTAGCAGTCCTCATTGCGTTCTCAGAGTCAAAAAAACAGCAGCATCAGTCCAAAACTCCGGAGGTGATCATGCAAAAAGAGGCAGTTCCTTATATCAATGCATACAGTTTGTAAGAAGCATGCAGAGTGCCCTATACAACAGCCTTCAATTGCAAATACCTTTTAAAGAACAAGACATTCCAGGGCTGCCTTGCGACTCACTGCATGTATCAGAATGCCCTGAAGATAAGGAAGATCTATCGTCAAATACATTTTTAAGTTGCTTTTGACATAAACCAGCGGGCCATAGAAGGCTTTAAAAGCCTACTTCCGTGGGGAAGAACTTCAGTAGGTGTGAGAATCTCTGGAGTGGATATCTTTTGTACATCTCGGGTACAATCAAAGTCCCTTCAAACATGCACATGATGAAGGCCCCATTCTGCACAAAAGGAGACAGAGAGAATGTGGCTATATAGATCGTTCGTTGATATGAAAATCTGTAAGAACTTTAAGGGGAAGGAATTGTACCTCCACTTGCCAACCCTATTTCAATGCAAAACCATGTAACGCTATGAAGAAATAGGGGCTGACATCCACTGATGCTGTTTGCGTATGTGACCTCAACTACAAATGCTGTTTTCCGTGACATCATTTTAATTGTAACGTAGGCCATAGGATCATATGATTTAAAGAAGCCAGCCCATTCCATGAGGTAAATTCCCAATTCTATGGGGGTAACAATTTACTTATGGTTTTCTGGTACCTTGGTATGATTGCACTGATTGCTGGGTAACAAATATTTCTATTTTCGTTTTAACTACAAAGGATATCAGCATGGTCAAGCGGTCAACGCTTAGTGTCCACATTATTAAGGGACTGGACTCAGATACAGTATAAGAAAAAATATACTTACTTCTTGTAGCCTTATTCTATGGCCTAGATTACCGTCTTTAGTCAATGGGACAAAGGTGAAAGGCAGCGTGTGATAACTGTATTATGTAGGCTACGATACATCTGTACCCTGGGCTGGTTTCTCGACACCCCTGGATACAAAGTAGGGGGAGGAGAGGAGGGTCAAGACCTCTATTTTTCGTAGAAGTTAGGGAACGAGCAATTTTAACATTCATTTCAGGGCTAGCGTTACCTTCCACTCCTTGCTTTCTATACTATAGTGGTCTGTACCATGCTGTGGCTCCTACAATGTAAGGTGGCAGAAGTAATGCTGTGGGAATAGGGTCTCCTTTTATCTTTGTTTGAGGTGAATAACAACCACTTAAGTTGTTTCCCTTTTAAACAATGGAAATAATACTGCACAGGAGTAGGAGATGGCCATCATCACCTCTGTTAAGGTGAAAACGCTGCTAAACCTTTTGTAAACTACCACTTCAAGATAACGTCAGTGAGAAAGGTCACCTTTGTTACCTTATCACCATTCGAATAATTACCACCTAAACCTATCTGCAGAGAACAGTGCTCCTAACTTTCCTCCACTTGCTGCCAGCTGGATGCCCGTAGCTTGATAGCTCTGTCTGCAGGTGAGAAATCGTACAAAGATTGAGGAGCACTGAGTGTAGTCATTTTACAGTACAAACAACTCTGTTCTCTCATCTCAGCGTTCCCTCTCGTATCCCTTCAAATGCTCATGCTTCATGCGATCGGGAGTCTCAATTTCAAACAGTAGTTCGACATTTCTCAGAGCGCTCCCTCAAGCAATGGTTATTCTTCCACATGCAATTAGCTAATGACAACTGCAACAAGCATTTGCTTCCCGTGTGCGGGCTCTTGGGACCCCATGTAAGGCAATGTTTTTCTTAAAGCGCCATGCAGTGTCTGTTTGAGTAATCCTGATCTGTGCCAAACTGCTTTCAGGGCCGTTCTTCTTTGGCACCAGAAGTTTAGGGGAGTAGCAGCCACCTCTGATGTCGTTATCCTCTCTATGGCTCACTTGTCCAAGAGAGCTGTGACTTCTTTCCATAGGATGGACAAGTGGTCCTCTGGGAGCCATTGTGTTACAGGTGGCATGTTTGAAGGGGTGAAAAGGAAGTGTTGGCTGTATCCATTTTACAATGACAATTTGACAGACTCATCTGTCTGGTGTGGTTCATCGCCAGCCAGGTGGCAGAGCAGTGATGGTGGCAAACTAAAGTGGTGATGGCTGAGGTGGGAGCGCGGGGACCTGAGTAGCATTGTACCTGGAGTCCTGGAGACTGCTGGCCAGATCCCCAACCTCTACCTCAATAGACTCTGCTATTGGGGTGATATGTTTGAGGAAACGTGTATGAGTGATGCAAGGTCAAGGGAGTGAGCCCTTGATTTACTCTCCCTAAAACACTCCAGGGAAGAGTCTGCCTTGGCCCCGAAGATAAAGATGCCATTAAATGACATGTTCATTAATGATGCCTGGGTATCATTTGAAAAGCCCATAGATCTTATCAGTGCATGGCGCCATAGCATCACGCTGGTACCACCTGTACCAAAAGGCCACCCTGTAATATTGTTGGAGGATGGCTAAAAGATCGTCCAGGTCTGAGGACAAGATGTTGTTCACCATGTTCTATGACACGTGAGTAGTGCCCCATGAGGCAACTTGATTTCACAGGCACGATGGAAATGATGGCAGAGAAGAACCTGCTTTCCAAATACCCTCATGCATTTGGATTCTCTGTCTGGAGGGGTAGAGGAAACGCTTTTGGGCTTAGCCTGCTAGTAAAGGCCTAAACCACAAGACTCTCCAGTGCTAGGTGCTGGAGAAGAAAAGATGGGCACACTGGGATGTGCCACCGGGCAATTTGTATATTGATGAAGAGGGGGACCAGGGGCATTCAAGATTCTGTTTTCACCCATGAGCACAGGAGAGTGTTCGTGAGACCTTCATCAAATCGGAGGAGCAGCTCTGAGGAGGTATGCCCTGGCTACAGACCTCTGTGATGATATTGGCTTTTACCTCTACTGAAGGTAGTTGGAGGTCGAGGACTTCTGCCATCCTTCTGATTACCATAGCAAAGGATTTTGATTCCTCTGCGGAGGTGCCATGGGGAGAGTTGAGGCCAGTGTCAGGTGAAGTGTCCAAGCAGCTCGCCTCTTAGAGGTACAAAATTAAATTTCTCCTCTTCATATAGGATCGTCATCATCGTCATGGTCTGAGAAATATTTGGGCAATGGAAACCTACTGTTTGAGTCAGATAGGGGTTGAAATTGAGATGGGCATCAATTCAAGAGGCCCCGGGAACATGTGCTGAATCCGGACTAGCTCAAGAATCGGTTATGTGGTCAGAGATCGAGACTGAGACCGAGGAATACAATGATGTCTGCGCAACTCCTCTTGACCAGAGTAGCGGGATGAAGGGAAGTTGCAATTTAACTTCTTATGTTTTTTCTTTGAATATGACTTACATGAAGATTTAGAGGGATGGTGGTGACCTCTCTGGGAATAATCTCAGACCGAGAAGACAAATTTGCCCTCAACCAAGATCAGGCCTGGTGAGCTTTTCTGTGATACTCTGTGACATATAGCTTGGCCTTGCTGTTCAAGATGGCCTTTGGATTAATCCAGATGAAGTAACCAAAGGATTTTGAGTCATGCAAGGAGCCCAGACATCATAGACAGACCATGTGATGGCCCATCACCCAATCTGTTTGTGGCAATACTTGCAGGATTTAATAAATGCCGTTTTGGGAGGTGATATATCTTGCACACCGGACAAATTGGGGACAATAATTCTATCAAGTAACAGAATCGGAGGAAACAAACTCCAAATCCATGTCGGAAGGCAAAGAGAAAAACTGACACCAATATGCGGATGTGGTGATTATATGTGGTCCGATGTCACTTTCGGGACAGAACTAACCCGAAGCAGAGACACATCACCACCTACTGGCCCACGAGAAAATTGCTGAGAAAAATCTCTGATCCAGTCTGGCACTTCGGGGTATTCACAAGGTGAGGAATCTGTGATTAGAAGTACCATCAGAAATGATGTGTGGTAGTCCGGCAAGGCTGGTGGAGGTAATGAACTCCACCACCATGACAGACTACAGGCAGCTTGCCAAACTCTATTTACAATATATAGATCCAAAATATTTAAATGAAATGATATCACATAATTCCTTTCAGTGAGGTTAGTTTTTGTGGTTAGCTACATGAAGCAGATGGATGATTTGCCATGAAAAAAGACCATAGCTAGATATAGAAGAATGCAGCACGGAGAGGTGGGATCTGCTAAATTGCTAAACTGTAATGGAAGGCAGACACTGTCAAAACATAATTGCAGCTCGGAGATACAAACCAAGGTTCAGATGAGCGGCTTCATGTCTCGTGAAACCTATAAAGAGGATAAATATTGTACCGCATTGTAACTTGATTTATATAGTGTTTACTACTTATGACGAGGCACTTAAGCATGGTAAGAGGTTTGCTCAATGTATGTGAGCAGTCCATAGCCAACTTCCTCTTTTCTTGATGATTGAAGGCTACAGTCCACAGAAGAACAGAAACAGCGCAAATAGCAAAAAAAAGAAATAAAACCCAAGATGCAAGCCTATAACTTCTTTTCCTTGATGAACCTCAGTGGGAAAGGTGCCCTCCATCTGAGAGGAACATCAGTCTCCAAATAAGTTCCTCCCTGGCATTATCAGTTTACCTCCTGGTTTGTTGAGGCTGGCACTAGAAATAACTAAAGGAAATTGTTACTAATAATTAAAAGAGTGGATGAAGTGGGATAATATTAGTCTCCTTTGTCTTTAATAAAATTAGAGCTCTCCTATGTCAACTGGCTAGAAGAATCTGCAATTTTATTACAAGACAGGATGCTCATATTTAGCAAGCTGAAAGCATATCGACAACCGTCGCTATCACATGCCTGATCGGTTTATGATTAAAAAAAAAAACTTAAGCCAAAGCTCCCACACCGGAATGACCCCCAAAAGATTCTGAATGCGTCCCAGCTAAGACCATCACCCCTTTAACCAATCTACAGAAAGTAGTTGAGGTTACTGGAGCAAATGGCATAAGCAATGAAATTAATAATTGTGGGCGGATGATCTCAGATTTTCAGTTACTTGCACATACTGCTTAAGACATTTTACCAGACACAATTTAGGGTACAGAGGAAATGTTTGGGAACTCTATAGGGGTGGACGCATTCTCAGTACACCTTGTAATAGTAAATTAACCCCTACCAGGGAAAAATACCTCAAGATGATGTCTAAAGACCTAACACCTGCCACTCTCCCAAAGAACACTAAACATCACAACATAACCAATTTGGCGGACAAAACCTGAAAATAAATTTTGTCATCATCCTCCCATCACTGGAACGGAACAACCGTAAAACTAAACTAACATCCCACAGTGTGGATTATCTGGCCTTGGGATTGTAGGAGGCTGGCCTGGTTTGTAGTGGGTACCTTGGGTACTTACACGTTATATCAGGCCCAGTTATCCCTTACTAGTGAAATGTAGTAGTGTTCTAGCAGCTTAGGCTGATAGAAGGTAGCTATAGCAGAGCAGCTTAGGCCGAACTAGGAGACATGCAAAGCTCCTGCAATACCACTTATAGTCACACAGTACTTATACACAAGTAAAGAAAATACTCAGTGTTACCAAAACTAAAGGTATTTATTTGGGTGACACAGTACCAAAAATATCTTAGAGGCAATACTCCTTCTGGAGATGAGCATTATACACAATATATACACTAGACACCAAAATTAGACAAGTAAATAGTCATAGAACAATGCAAACAATAGGAAATGCTATAGATTGCAATGGGAAAAAATAGGTGTAGGGGCAACACAAACCATATACTAAGAAAGGGGAATGCGAATCACAAATTCCCCCCTAGACAAGTGTAGTGTGTGCAGAATCGCTGGTAGAGTAAGAATACAGTAAAGGTAAATAAATTACCCCACCCCAGAGCCAAGAAAAGCAGGAGTAAAGTACTGCAAGTTTCCTTAGGACACACTACACCTCGTGATTGGGATATTGCAGTAACCAACCAAGTCTGCAGACAACAACTTCTGGATTCCTAGACCTGAAGACCTGCAAAAGAAGGGTACCAAGTCCAGAAGTTGAAGGAAGTTCCAGAAAGGACAGGAGCCCCTACCAACCCAGAAGAGGGTGGAAAAGGAGAGTCCCTCTAGTCGAAGACTACAGAAATGCACCCTAGGAAGATGCCAGCAGGTTCCTGCGTGATGCAAAGGGTGTCCCACGACATGAAGATGGATGCAGATGTGATTTCATGCTGGAAGTTTCCAACAAGCCTTGGTTACGACAAAAGTGCGTTTTGCATCAAAATGGCGCTGGCTGGACCCAGGAGGTACCTGGGAGCCTCAACTCTGTGTGCGGGGCTCTCAGCACTTCAGAGAGCCCTCAGGATGCCAGACAGCACCCACAGGAGTCCCAGGACACGGGGACAAAGAAGGTGCAAAATGTGGTTCGTGCAGCACAACAAAGGAAGGTCCCATGCCGCTGGAGAACAACTCAGCCAGTTGAGAATCGCAGGATGGAATGCTGGGGACATGGGCCTAGCTGTGCACGAAGGAGTTTTGCAAATAGTTTATGGAGGCCTCAGGAGGTGAAGAAGACGCAGTACACAGGGGTACTGTCACTCTCAGGGAAGGCAAAATTGTGTCAGCAGGACCTCAGGACAGTCTACGTCGATGGGGTCCAACCTCTGTGTCCTTAGGAGCACGCTCGTCGCTGTGAGAGGAGTCAAAGGGTACCGGTCATCATCTTAGAAGGTGCCTGCTGGAGCAGGGAAGTGACTCCGTCACCCCACGGGAGATTTCTTTGGTCCTTCTGGTGCAGGATGAAGACAGGGAGTCCTCAGAGCATGCACACTGTGGAAACTGTTGCAGTTGCTCCCTGGAGCTGAAGTTGCAGGGGAAAAGTATCCCTTCTGGATACTTTGTTGCTGTTACAGCGGTTCCTGGAGCAGGCTGTGGTTGATCCGAGGTCAGAGGATGATTTTGTAGTTGCAGAGGATTCCTGAAGGAAACTTGCAAGCAGAATCTGAAGATAACCCACAGGAGAGACCCTAAATAGCTCTGAGAGTGGGATTGGCTATCTTATCAGGAATGAACCTATCAGGAGGGGTCTCTGACATCACCTGCTGGCACTGGCCACTCAGAGCTCTCCAGAGTGCCCCCACACCTTGCAAAGCAAGATGGCTGAAGTCTGGGACACACTGGAGGAGCTCTGGGCACCACCCCTAGGGTGGTGATGGACAGGGGTGTGGTCACTCCCCTTTCCTTTGTCCAGTTTCATGCCAGAGCAGGGGAAAAGGGGTCCCTGAACCGGTGTAGACTGGGTTATGCAAGAAGGGCACCATTTGTGCCCTTCAAAGCATTTCCAGAGGCTGGGGGAGGCTACCCCTCCCCAGTGACACCTATTTCCAAAGTGAGAGGGTGTAACACCCTGCTCTCAGAGGAAATGCTTTGTTCTGCCTTCCTGGGACTGAGCTTCTCAGACTCCAGGAGGGCAGAACCCTGCAGTGCAACTGGTTTGGCAGTACTGGGGGTCCATGGTGGAGCCCCCAGGATGCATGGAATTGGCTCCTCAGTACCAGATTTGGAATGGGGGTGAAATTCCATGATCTTAGACACCTCGCATGGCCATATTCGGAGTTACCATTGTGAAGCTACATATATGTATTGACATATGTGTAGTGCACGTGTGTAATGGCGTCCCCACACTCGCAAGGTCCCGGGAAATGGCCCTGAACTATGTGGGGGCACCTTTGCTAGTGCAAGGGTGCCCTCACACTTAGTACCTTTGCACCTGACCTTCAGAAAGTGAAGGTTAGACATATAGGTGACTTATAAGTTACTTAAGTGCAATGAAAATGGCTGTGAAATAGTGTGTGCACTATTTCACGCAGGCTGTAGTGGCAGTCCTGTGAAAGGTTTGTCTGAGCTCCTTATGGGTGGCAAAATAAATGCTGCAGCCCATATGGATCTCCTGGAACCCCAATGCCCTTAGTACCTAGGTACCATATACTAGGGACTTATAAGAGTGGTCCAGTGTGCCAATTGAAATTGGTAAATAAAGTCACTAGCCTACAGTGACAAATGTAAAAGGAGAGAGAGCATAAGCACTGGGGTTCTGGTTAGCAGAGCCTCAGTGACACAGTCAAGCACTACTGACAACACACACATTAGGCCACAAACTATGAGCACTGGGGTCCTGGCAGGCAGCATCCCAGTGAGACAGGCAAAACACACTGAAATATAGGTTTTTATCTATAAGCAATGGGGTCCTGGCTAGCAGGATTCCAGTGACACAGTAAAAACACACTGACACACACTCACAAACAGGCTAAAAGTGGGGGTAACCATGCTAGAAAGAGGCTACTCTCTCACAGGGATAATTTGTGTATCTGACTCCCTTGAAGAGTCTGCAGACTAGAGGGTAATCTCCAACCTGTTTTCCTTCAACCACCTGATGCCCTGCTGATATTTCTGTCCATCTGACAAGAATGTCAAGAAATTTAGGACCCCATGACACCTGACGCAACTGGATCAATACCAAATTCCACACATCAATTGCCCCATACCTCCCAGGGCAACCAATAGGCTATGATTGTGCCCTCTGCCCAGGAAACGCTGATATAGCCAGAAGCAGAATCTGGAAGTCAGAACACATCTGTAAACAACCTGAAAGGATCCAAGTCATCATGGTCAGCTTACACTTTAGAGCAGGACTGTGATACTGGTTTTGTAGGTTCCTCAGCAACCGTGGGAAGACTGGCAGATGAATTGCACAGTCCACCAAGAGCTCCAGAAAGGAAGGAGTACTAAAGCTGCAACATCCAAAGTGTTGCACTGAAGACCACTTTTGTAAATTGTATGTGACCTGGATATCATAATGAAGGGCAAAAAAGCATAATCAATACTGAAGAAAAATGTCAGTCACTAAAGCTACCAGATCTGGTCTCCAACTGTGGTATTGAAGTAACTGATCTGTCAATAAACATGCAAATAGGTCTTGTAGGAGGCTGGCCTGGCTTGTAGTGGGTACCAAGGGGTACTTACACTCTTACCAGGTCCAGTTATCCCTTATTAGTGTAGAAGAGGTGTTTCTAGCAGGTTAGGCTGATAGAAGGTAGCTATAGCAGAGCAGCTTAGGCTGAACTAGGAGACATGCAAAGCTCCTACTATACCACTGGTGTCATATGCACAATATCATAAGAAAACACAATACACAGATATACTAAAAATAAAGGTACTTTATTTTTATGACAATATGCCAAAAGTATCTCAGTGAGTACCCTCAGTATGAGGATGCCAAATATACACAAGATATATGTACATAATACCAAAAATATGCAGTAATAGCAAAAGGAAGTAATGCAAACAATGCAAAGTTACAGTAGATTGCAATAGGAGCACATAGGAATAGGGGCAACACAAACCATATACTCCAAAAGTGGAATGCGAACCACGAATGGACCCCGAACCTATGTGAGCTTGTAGAGGGTCGCTGGGACTGCAAGAAAACAGTGAGGGTTAGAAAAATAGCCCACCCCAAGACCCAGAAAAGTAGGTGTAAAGTGCACCTATAAACCCCAGAGAACACAGAAGTCGTGATAGGGGGTTTCTGCAAGGAAGACCAACACCAGCAAAGCAACAACAGTGGATTTCCGGACCTGAGTACCTGTGAAACAAGGGGACCAAGTCCAAGAGTCGCGACAATGTCGAGAGTGGGCAGATGCCCAGGAAATGCCAGCTGAGGGTGCAAAGAAGCGGCCACCGGATGGTAGAAGCTGTGGATTCTGCAAGAACGAAGAGGGCTAGAAACGTCCCCTTTGGAGGATGGATGTCCCACGTCGTGAAGAAGCTTGCAGAGGTGTTCCCATGCAGAAAGACCGCAAACAAGCCTTCCTAGCTGCAAGGGTCACGGTTAGGGTTTTTGGATGCTGCTGTGGCCCAGGAGGGACCAGGATGTCGCCACTTGGGTGAGGAGACAGAGGGGGCACCCAGCAAGTCAGGGAGCCCTCACAGAAGCAGGCAGCACCCGCAGAAGTACTGGAACAGGCACTTGGAAGAGGAGTGAACCGGAGCCCACCCGAAGTCAGAAAAGGGAGTCCCACGACGCCGGAGGACAACTCAGAAGGTTGTGCACTGCAGGTTAGAGTGTCAGGCACCCAGGCTTGGCTGTGCACGAAGGAAATCCTGGAAGAGTGCACAGGAGCCGGAGCAGCTGCAAATCACGTGGTACACAGCAATGCAGTCTAGCGTGGGGAGGCAAGGATTTACCTCCACCAAACTTGGACTGAAGAGTCACTGGACTGTGGGAGTCACTTGGACAGAGTTGCTGAGTTCCAGGGACCACGCTCGTTGTGCTGAGAGGGGACCCAGAGGACCGGTGATGCAGTCTTTTGTTTCCTGCGGTTGCAGGGGGAAGATTCCGTCATCCCACTGGAGATTTCTTCAGAGCTCCTGGTGCAAGAAGGAGGCAGGCTACCCCCAGAGCATGCACCACCAGGAAACAGTCGAGAAGACGGCAGGATAAGTGATACAAGGTTGCAGTAGTCGTCTTTGCTACTTTGTTGCGGTTTTGCAGGCGTCCTGAGCAGTCACCGGTCGATCCTTTGGCAGAAGGTGAAGAGAGAAGTGCAGAGGAGCTCTGGTGAGCTCTTGCATTTGGTATCTGAAGAATTCCCCAAAGCAGAGACACTAAATAGCCAGAAAAGGAGGTTTGGCTACCTCGGAAGGAGGATAGGCTAGCAACACAGGAAAGAGCCTATCAAAAGGAGTCTCTGACGTCACCTGATGGCACTGGCCACTCAGAGAAGTCCAGTGTGCCAGCTTCACCTCTGTTTCCAAGATGGAAGAGGTCTGGAGCACAATGGAGGAGCTCTGGGCACCTCCCCTGGGAGGTGCAGGTCGGGGGAGTGGTCACTCCCCTTTCCTTTGTCCAGTTTCGCACCAGAGCAGGGCTGGGGGATCCCTGAACCGGTGTAGACTGGCTTATGCAGAGATGGGCACCATCTGTGCCCATCAAAGCATTTCCAGAGGCTGGGGGAGGCTACTCCTCCCAGCCCTGACACCTTTTTCCAAAGGGAGACGGTGTAACACCCTCTCTCTGAGGAAGTCCTTTGTTCTGCCTTCCTGGGCCAGGCCTGGCTGGACCCCAGGAGGGCAGAAACCTGTCTGAGGGGTTGGCAGCAGCAGCAGTTGCAGTGAAACTCCGGGAAAGGCAGTTTGGCAGTACCCAGGTCTGTGCTAGAGACTCGGGGATCATGAAATTGTCTCCCCAATGCCAGAATGGCATTGGGATGACAATTCCATGATCTTAGAAATGTTACATGGCCATGTTCCGAGTTACCATTGTGAAGCTATACATAGGTAGTGACCTATGTATAGTGCACGCGTGTAATGGTGTCCCCGCACTCACAAAGTCCGGGGAATTTGCCCTGAACTATGTGGGGGCACCTTGGCTAGTGCCAGGGCGCCCACACACTAAGTAACTTGGCACCCAACCTTCACAAGGTGAAGGTTAGACATATAGGTGACTTATAAGTTACTTAAGTGCAGTGGTAAATGACTGTGAAATAATGTGGACGTTATTTCACTCAGGCTGCAGTGGCAGGCCTGTGTAAGAATTTTCAGAGCTCCCTATGGGTGGCAAAAGAAATGCGGCAGCCCATAGGGATCTCCTGGAGCCCCAATACCCTGGGTAGCTCAGTACCATATACTAGGGAATTATAAGGGTGTTCCAGTATGCCAATGTTAATTGGTGAAATTGGTCACTAGCCTGTTAGTGACAATTTAGAAAGCAGAGAGAGCAGAACCACTGAGGTTCTGGTTAGCAG